>NC_044330.1:83102673-83405703 GCF_007399415.2 Gopherus evgoodei | reverse complement strand
GCACTCAGTGGTCATAAGCCTTGTGGAAATGACCATTAGTACATTAACATTCAATTAATTCAAGAACGTTTCAGGAACTTAAAGAAAAAACTTAAATGACTTGGAGAGATCTCTCTGACCCCAAGCACTAGTGAAGACAAACCAATACTGGAAACCAACTGATTGTGCCACTGGTGCATAAAAGATATTTTGATTCACAACACTGCAATGCCTTCAGAGAGAAGTAGTAACTTTAGATTAGTTTGCACTTCAATAGGTTGCCAACCTCCTAGGGTCAAGCTGCTTAGGGGCTTTATTTACAGAAATCTCCATTTACAATAGACTCCAAGCACTTCAACTTTTAACTTGGAAAATGAGGAGCTTTTAACTTAATTAATCTGGCATGTACCTCTACCATATCAAACAAGTTCTTGTGGAATAGAAAATGAAGAGTACTGATATATTAAGGTATGTAAACACATGTAATCAGAATGGGAAAACAAGGGCTTGTCTACATCAGAAAGTTGCAGCGCTGGTGAGGGAGTTACAGCGCTGCAACTTTGAAGGTGTACACATCTGCAGGGCATCACCAGCGCTGCAACTCCCTGTTTGCAGCGCTGGCCGTACTCCCGTTTTGTCTCGGGTGTAGAGGATCCAGCGCTGGTGATCCAGCGCTGGTAATCCAATGTAGACACTTACCAGCGCTTTTCTTGACCTCCGTGGAAGGAGGAAGCCTCTGGTAATCAAGCTGGTCTCCTTTCCCGGTTTGCTCTCTCGTTCCCGGAACCCCGAGCAAGCAGGTCTCCTTCCCTGCGGTTTGCAGGGTGGTTCGGGGAACGCGAGAGCAAACCGCGGCGAAGCTGGTCTCCTTTCCCGGTTTGCTCTCTCGTTCCCGGAACCCCGAGCAAGCAGGTCTCCTTCCCTGCAGTTTGCTGGGTGGCTCCGGGAACGCGAGAGCAAACCGCGGCGAAGCTGGTCTCCTTTCCCGGTTTGCTCTCTCGTTCCAGGAACCCCGAGCAAGCAGGTCTCCTTCCCTGCGGTTTGCAGGGTGGTTCGGGGAATGCGAGAGCAAACCGCGGCGAAGCTGGTCTCCTTTCCCGGTTTGCTCTCTCGTTCCCGGAACCCCGAACAAGCAGGTCTCCTTCCCTGCGGTTTGCTGGGTGGCTCCGGGAACGCGAGAGCAAACCGTGGCGAAGCTGGTCTCCTTTCCCGGTTTGCTCTCTCGGTCCCGGAACCCCGAGCAAGCAGGTCTCCTTCCCTGCGGTTTGCTGGGTGGCTCCGGGAATGCGAGAGCAAACCACGGCGAAGCTGGTCTCCTTTCCCGGTTTGCTCTCTCGTTCCCGGAACCCCGAGCAAGCAGGTCTCCTTCCCTGCGGTTTGCAGGGTGGTTCAGGGAACGCGAGAGCAAACCGCGGCGAAGCTGGTCTCCTTTCCCGGTTTGCTCTCGCGTTCCCGGAACCCCCCTTGAAGCCGCCCAACAGCGCTGCAGTGTGGCCACATCTAACACCATTTGCAGCGCTGGTTGCTGTAAGTGTGGCCACTCTGCAGCGCTGGCCCTATACAGCTGTACTAATACAGCTGTAACAACCAGCGCTGCAAAATTTTAGATGTAGGAAAATGAGGAGCTTTTAACTTAATTAATCTGGCATGTACCTCTACCATATCAAACAAGTTCTTGTGGAATAGAAAATGAAGAGTACTGATATATTAAGGTATGTAAACACATGTAATCAGAATGGGAAAACAAGCAAGGAAAACCGTCACTGAATGACAAACTGCCATCTGCTGGGATGATTCTACGTAATTTGAATATTGATATAAACAGATGCAATCTATTTAGGAGCAACAATGGGAACACAAGAACAGCCATACTGGGTTTGACCAATGATCCATCTAACCCAGTATCCTATCCACCAACTGTGGCCAGTGCCAGATGCTTCAGATGAAATGAACAGAACAGGCCAATTTATCCATCCTCAGTCCCAGCTTCTGGCAGTCAGAGATTTAGGGATACCTAGAGCATGGGGTTGTGTCCCTGACCATCTTGGCTAATAACCACTGATGGGCCTATTCTCCATGACCTTATCTAATTCTTTTTTGAACCCAGTTATACTTTCGGCCTTCAATGCATCCTCTGGCAACAAGTTCCACAGACTGACTGTGTGTTGTGTATGTTTGTTTTAAATCTGCTGCCTATTATTTTTATTGTGTGACCCTCGTTCGTGTGTTATGTGAAGGGATACATTCACTTTCTCCACACTATACATGATTTTATAGACCGTTATCATATCTTCCCTTAGCTGTTTCATTTCTTTTCTAAGCTGAACAGTCCTAGTATTTTTTTTAACCTCTCCTCATACGGAAGCTGTTCCATAGCTTTAAATTAATCATTTTTGTTGCACGTATCTATACCTCTTTCAATTCTAATATATTTTTTTTGGAATGGGGTGACCAGAACTGCAGATGGTATTCAAGATGTGGGAGGTACCATGAATGTATATAGTGGCATTATGATATTTTCTGTCTTATTATCTATCCCTTTCCTAATTGTTCCATAATATTTTGTATGCATAGTTGGGGATTATGTTTTCCAATGTGTATTACTTTGCATTTATCAACATTGAATTTTATCTGCCATTTTGTTGCCTAGTCACCCTGTTTTGTGAGATCCCTTTGTAACTCTTTGCAATATGCTTTGGACTTAAGTATCGTGAGGAATTTTGTATCATCTGCAAACTTTCCAAGTTTACTGTTTACCCCTTTTTTCAAGTATCAAGGGTAGTCGTGTTAGTCTGTATCTACAAAAACCAACAAGGAGTCCGGTGGCACCTTAAAGACTAACAGATTTGGGCATAAACTTTCGTGGGTAAAAAACTTCACTTCTTCAGACCATTTCTGAATGTGTTGAACAGCACTGGTCCAAGTATAGATCCTTGGGGCACCCCGTTTTTTACCTCTCTCCACTGTAAAACCTGACCATTTATTCCTGCCCTTTGTTTCTTATCCCTTAACCAGTTACTGATCCATGAGAGGACCCTCTGTTATCCCATGACTGCCTACTTCGCTTAAAAGCCAATGCGCCTGTGAGGGGGGGAAATCCAAGTACACTATATCTACTGGATCACCCTTGTGCACTTTTGTTGATCCAGTCAAAGAATTCTAATAGATTGGTGAGCCATGATTTCTCTTTACAAAACCTGTGGTGACTCTTCTCCAACATATCATGTTCATCTATCTGCCTGGTGATTTTTTAATTTTTTTTTTTAAACTGTAGCTTCAACCAATTTGACTGGTACTGAAGTTAGGCTAACTGATCTGTAATTTCCAGGATCGCCCTTTTTTTTTTTTTTTTTTTTTAACTTAATGTTATATTAGCTATCCTCCTGTTATCTGGTACAAAGGTTGATTTAAGCAACAGGTTATATACCACAGTTAGGAGTTCTGCAATTTCATACTTAAGTTCCTTCAGAACTGACCTAGTGACTTATTAATTTATCAATCAACTGTTTAATTTATCAATTTGTTCCAAAACCACTAGTATCAAACCTCAATCTGGGACAGTTCCCCAGATCTGTCACCTAAAATAAATGGCTCAGGTGTGGCAATCTCACTCATATCCTCTGCAGTGCAGAGTGATACAGAAAACGTCATTGAGCTTCTCCACAATGGCCCTGTCTTCTTTGAGGGCTCCTTTAGCAGCCTGATCATCCAGTGGCCTCACTAATTGTTTGGAAGGCCTCCTGCTTCTGATATACTGAAAATTAATTAAGTATATCTTTTTGTCTCTAATTACCACTTTTACCCTGTTTAGCCATAGTGGCATTTTTTTTGGCCCTCTTCACGTTTTTTAAGTGAGTACACATAAGAGGCTCAAACTATATGGGGTTTTTCAAAAGTTTCCATAAAGTTTGAAGGCATTTCACCTGTGTGACTATTCCTTTTGATTTCCATTTAACTAGCTTCCTCATTTTTGTACAGTTCCCCTTTTGAAGTTAAATGCTACTATGGTGGCTGTTATTGGTATTCTTCCCCTGCTCCCATGCCTCTCCCCTCCCCCTAAAAGAAAGAATGTGAAATTTAATTACATTATGGCCACTATTACTGAGCGGTTCAGCTATGTCCATCTCTTGGACCAGATTCTGTGCATCACTTAGGACTAAATCAAGAATTGCCTCTTCCCTTGAGGGTTCCAGGACTAGCTGCTCCACGAAGCCGTCATTAATGGTATCTAGAAATTTCATCTGTCCTGAGGGGACATGTTCCCAATCAATATGGAGATAGTTGAAATCCTCATTATTGAATTTTCTGTTTTTGTGGCCTCTCTAGTCTGTCTGAGCATTTCACAGTCACTGTCACCTTCCTTGTCAGATAGTCGGTAGTATATTCCCACAGTTATTCTCTTATTATTCAAGCATATAATTTCTATTCATAGAAATTCTATGCTACTGCTTGATTCATTAAAGATTTTTACTATATTTCATTCAGTGCTTTCTTTCACACATAGAGCTACTTCCTCACCAGTGCAACCTATGCTGTCATTCTTATATATTTTGTACTCTGGTATTACTGCGTCCTGTTGATTATGATTGTTCCACCAAGTTTCTGTGATGCCAATTATAACAATATCCTCATTTAATACTAGGCACTGATGTTCACCCATCTTTGTATTTAGACTTCTTGCATTTGTATACAAGCACTTATACAATTTGTCAATATTTAGTTGTCTGCCTTCAGACTCTTGTTTGACTGCTTCTCGTCAGCTCCTACCTGTACAATATCAACTTCTATCTTCGCCTCTTTTTTAGGATATAGAAATGTCTCCTGTAGTAAATCCTCCCTGTGTCTGTCTGAAGCCTGTGCTTCTCCACACCTGCAGCTTTCCCCAAGCCCTTGCCTTTCCCCAAGCAAACTCAATGACCATTTTAATTTTACATGCAAGAAATATGGTTCCATTTTGGTTTAGATGGAGCCCATCCTTCCTGTATAGGCTTCTCCTTTCCCAAAAGGTTCCCCAGTTTCTAATAAACCTAAATCCTTCCTCCCAACACCATCGTTTCATCCACTCATTGAGACCCTGTGGTTCTGCCTCTCTCACTGGCTGTGTGTGTGGAACTAGAAGCATTTCAGAGAATGCTACCATGGGGGTCCTGGACTTTAATCTCTTACCTAGCAGCCTACATTTGGCCTCCAGAATCTCTTTCTTACCTTTCCCTATGTCACTGGTGCCTTGCACTACCACCAGCTCCTCCCCAATATCACACATAATGCTGTCTAGATATCTTGAACAAGACAAAGAGGAAGAGGAGAAGACATACTTGCGTCAAAAATACTGACGATTCAGAAACAGAATGGAATAACTGATGTTTTGATTATTACATGAGAAATTAAACAAAAGGCATCAGAACATCTGGGCTGTAAAAAACCAAGAACAAACATTCTTGGCTCAACTCTAGAAATACTCAAAGTTGCAATGCAACTCTCATGGGGAATTTTAACTACCCAGATAGCTGTTTGTGATCTCCAACAGTTAAACATACATGAAATGTACTTAAGGTACAAAAGACTACTTTGTATTCCAGAGACTCCAGACAAAGAAGAAACCACCCAGATCAATGCTGAAAAGGAAAAACCAATTGAGAATAATACACAAGATTGGTATCAATGACTGGGAACCACTTACATCACCACAGGAAAGAATGGATACCCCGACATTACTTCATTTTGTGTATTAATTTTTCAGGATAGCAAATCTGGGATAAGTTAAACAATTTAGTGAGAGATGTGATGGGAAGTAGTACCGAAATGTGAAAGTGCAGAATATTGGGATTTCTTAGGACATCATTAAGGTAGAGACTACAATTTGTCTGAAAAAAAGAAGAATGACCCAAGTGGCTTCATGAGGGGTTGGCTTAAAATTCGGGAGGAAAAAAGCTAGGAAAAAAGTATAGGAAATAGAAACAAGTGGAGGCAACTGAACTAGAATACAAAATTAGTTAAGTCTTACAGGGGAAAAAGATTAGGGAAGCATAAAAGAAGAATCTGTTCATGTTAGCTAAAAGCGTTAAGAGAAGTAAGATGTTTACAGGTTAACTATTGATTAAAAACAGATAGATAAATACCTGGGAAAAAATGTAAACATAATGAGTTTTTCTGGACGAACCATATCCTAACATGCTAAAGGAGCTGATTAAAATTTTTGTGAACCAATACAAGAGAAGGTAAAACACATTAATTACATTTACGACTAAATTGAGAAAAGCTGTAAACACCAGTGAGGACAAATATATAATACACAAGTACTTAAGACATTCATACATAAAGGAGAAACCAAGAGATTTAATCTGGGGAAATGCAGCTAATACTTCTAGAACAATATAATCCCAAACGCAAGTATTTGAGGGATAAGCAAACTTGGAAAATAACAAAGGCTGAAAGAGGCCTGCATCTGACCAAGAACTGTCTGACACTGTTCAACACCAAGCACAATTCCTCCGGAAATCACTACACTAAAAACAGATAGGGTGAAAGCGGAAAGCAAATTAAACAAATACTTCTACAGTTGAGAGACATTACAGACTGAAAAGATGCAGTACACTGAAAATTATCCAAATTGTAATCTATCACTTCAAAGGCTATGGGATTTTTCCTAGCCTCACTTGCAGACTCCGGAATCTGTAGAAAAGTATGTGATCCGGGATTAGCAGTCAGTTTTGCAGACAACCTGGTCTCGAGCAAGGTAGGGTGAGTTGTGTCTCTTTGCCTAATAGAACAGCCTGCTTTGTCCTGTCTGCTTTTGGTTACTGTGTGTTCTCGTTCTGGATTCGAAGGATGAAAACAGCATTATGTATGTTGGAACCTTCCAACAAGAATATTTGATGTTTCTATCTCACTTCTCTGAGAGCATGCCATGAACATAACAAAAGGACATCTCTAGTCCATCTCCCTATAAATGCATGTGATAACAAACGAAGCCGATGCATTTTTGGGCTGTATCCACAAAGACATTGCATCATGGGACAGAGCTAGTATTTCCTCTCTCTACAGAGCTTTGGTGCCAAAACACCTGAATTAGTACACTTATTTCTGAGCACCTCATTACCAGAGATTTCCAAACTGGAACAAATTCAGAGGAGCAGAAAAAATAAATTAATACCTGAAGTACGTTAGTAAGATAAAAACTAAAACTGAAAAGCTGTCCTTGTGTTTACTGGAGGAAGAAACCATAAGAATCTACAAATATTTGAAGGGTGTAAATACGAGCGAGGAAATTATTTAGTGTGACACAGGGGTGCAACTAGGTGAGGTGGGCTGGAGTTAACAAGACACAATTTAGACTGAATATAAAAGTTCCTGAGAGTGAAATCTCTTATGCTGTGGAATATAGTCTCCCAAACCAAGTGATGTAATCAATGTGTAATAGTAAACCAAAGCACTAGTACCGGGGTTGGCAACCTATGACATGCGTGCCAAAGACGGCATGTGAGCCAATTTTTAATGGCACGCTTCTGCCTGCCAGAGCAGTGGGCCATTAAAAATCCTGCCCAGCCTGGCCCGCTCTTCTCCGCCCTCCCACTCGTGGGGGCAGATCATAGGCATGCGCACAGGGTGTGCCAAGTGTGCCCAGGCACATCCTATTGCAGGGGTGGGCAAATGGCCCCACTCTCCCTGTGCGGCAAGCCACGGGTTCAGTGCTCCCGAGCCGCCAGTCCCTCCCCCGCTTTCCCCCTCCTCTGGAGCCCTGCCGCCACACATGCAGCGCTCTGGGGGCCAGGGCTGCGTGCTCCCACAGGGCAGTGTTTGGCTCCGCGGGGAGGCAGATATGCTCCCGCCTCCCCTGGAGCCCTGCTGCTGTGCGCACAGCGCTCTGAGGGGCGGGGCTGCCTGCTCCTGCGAGGCAGCATGTCTGGCTCTGCGCGGAGCAGAACATGCTGCTAGGAGCCTCATGGTAAAGGATCCGGATTGGGGGCAGTCAGGGGACAGGGAGGGTTGGATAGGGGGTGGGATTCTGGGCAGGGTGGTTAGGGGAGGGGGCTTGGCAGTCCCGGGGTCTGCAGAGAAGCAGTAGGGACAGGGCCTTGGGGGAGGGGTGGGTGGAATAGGGGCACACACACCCCAGGCTCCTGCCCTGGCCCGCCCCCCGCACACCCTAGCCCCCTGCCCTTAGTCCTGACCCCCCCCATACATACATCCAGTCTTCTGCCCTGACCCTCCCCCCCACACACACACATCCAGCCCTCTGCCCTGAGCCCCACACACTCCCCAGGCCCATGACCCAAGCCCTGTGCCCTGCACACTCCCCAGGCCCGTGACCCAAGCCCTGTGCCCCCCTCATACACCCGCACCCTGCTCCTTGACTCTTTCACCCCCCCCCAACGACCCCAGCCCTGACTCTGGCAACCCCACACATACCCAGCCCCCCACCCTCGCCCTGACACCTGCACCCCCCTCACATGCCCCCAGCTCTCTGCCCTGACTCTTGCACCCCCCCACATCCTGACTCTTGCACCCCCCCATCTTCACCCCCACCCTGAGCACCAAACGAGAGCTCTTGCGCGCGCACACACACACACTCATATCCCACCTGCTGCCCTCACACCAAATGGGAGCCGCCCAGGTAAGTGCCCTAAACCCAAACCTCCTGCCCCAACCCTGAGCCCCCTCCCTCATTCTAGCTCCTGGCCAGGCCCTTCACCCCCAGCCCTGTGCTCAGTGCACTCCCACCCTCAGCTCAGTGCAGAGAGAGGAAGAGAATGGGCCAGAACCAGGGAGAAGGTAGGTACCCACTGGACGTAGGCAGGACCGGGACCCCAGACCGGCAGCGGGCTGAGCAGGTCCAGCAGCCAGGATCCCGGCTGGCAGGAGCCAGCGGATGGAACCCCTGAGCGGCAGTGGGCTGAGCCACTCAGCCCACTGCCGATCTGGGGTTCTGGCTGCCAGACCCTTGACAGCCAGGGTCCTGGCCACACACCCCACTCAGCCTGCTGCCGGCCTAGGTGAACAGAATTCCAGACCAGCAGTGGGCTGAGCGGGCCCGTGGTGTAAGATCAACATTTTAATTTAATTTTAAATGAAGCTTCTTAAACATTTCGAAACCCTTGTTTATTTTACAATACAACACTAGTTTATTTATATAATCTCTGGAGATATTTAAGAGTAGGTTAGATAAATGTCTATTAGGGATGGTCTAGACAGTATTTGGTCCTGCCATGAGGGCAGGGGACTGGACTCGATGACCTCTCGAGGTCCCTTCCAGTCCTAGAGTCTATGAGTCTATGAGTCTATATATAGACTCAGAGAGAGACCTTCTAAAAAACATTAAAATGTATTACTGGCATGTGAAACCTTAAATTAGAGTGAATAAATGAAGACTTGGCACATCACTTCTGAAAGGCTGCCGAACCCTGCACTAGTACTTGCCTTAGGCTCCTGCAGCAGAATCTAACCCCTCTGCTGGTTTACCAAACATTTGCATGGTAGGGGCTGTTTGCTAATCCATTCTTTGGGACTTTAGTAGTAAAAATGTTATTCAGAGCCAGCTGCTGCGCAGCTAGAACCAAGATGGTCATACCCTGCTACAGCTTCCTTTGGATCCTACACTTCCCTCCACATCTGACTGATTCCCTGTCTGGATTCTCTTACAAGTAGAAGACAGAAGTTAATCACTACTGGATTACACGTCCTACCTTCCAGTTACAATAGAGAAAGGGATTGGGACAGGGGAAATTAGCAATGCCACAAGCAAATCTGCACCCGTATCTTTCATTCTGCTGTTAGCTGATGTGAGTGGTGTATGCTTTACTGTAGGGTATGGCCTTTTGAGGAATTTTCTCCTCCTTCAGAGCCAAACCACCTACCATAATCCCCACACAGAACCCCAAGGAGGTCCCCTTCTTTCATTCCTACTTCCTAGTGTATTCCCACTGGCCACATGGAGGCGTGTTAGAACAGATGTGTTTCTTGTCTGTGCATCCTCTACCAGAAGGGATGGGAGGGGGAAAATCACAGCTACTGAGGCCACACCCTTCAACTCTTCCCAAAAAGCCACCTGCTAGAAGCGTTGACCAATGACTAGAGGAGTCAGAACAGCTTCCACTCATACATTACTGCCCTGTGGAAACTAGGGTGATTTGGCATGGAGAGGACAGGACACAAGACGACAAAGGACTTCCTGCCAAGGCATCTTCCCACACCTACACCAGTTGGGAACTTGCCACTTGTTTGCAGATGTTGAAGAGCTGCATGCCCCTTTCCACCCCTCAACAGAAATCCAACATCCCATAAACTCAAGTCCCCAACATGCAGAAGTGTTGTGCCATCTACTTACTGAAGCACTTACAGAACAAAGTGGGAATTAAAAAAAAATCCCTGGTTCATGTTTGTTCTCAAGGCTCCAGTGCTACAGGTTGGGCCCAAGATACTCAGCTCAAGGTGCTACTCTCCTGTTTCAGCCCCCAAGAGACTTTGGCCAAAGCGTGGACACACAGACGAGGGTTCTCATGCCTTATTCTTTCAGAAAAGGATTAGGAGAGGAATCTTCTTCTCTGCCTAACTCTTAGAGAAAAGATGCTTTTAATGAAAGCCTTAAAATGGCATTCAAGAGCTTGGCGCTGGGAGTCTGAGGGGATGGAGAGAGGTTACGTTAGCTTTCAAAGGCCTTTTGGATTGCTAAGCAGTCTAAGTTCAGGGCTAGGCAGAGCCCCCAGATGATGAAAGTGGCCCTAAACGAAGCTTGGCATATCCAATGCGGCTGTGAGGGGGGAAAAGAAGGGGGAGCAGCCACTGAATGAGGATGAACCCCAGGAAGCTATCTCGCTCCAATGGCGAGGATTTTCCAGCTGGCCTTGGGAAGCCAGTGCCTGGGCAGCTCACGTCGTGCTGCTGTCCATGCTCCTTTCCGTTTGAACACAGTTTCCCTAAGGCTTAAAGCCACCAGTAAATGAAAAGGAAGAAAAAACCTTTTGTGTCTCAAGGCAAGTTTGAAAGAAAGAAAGGAAAAAAAAAAAAAAAGACAACATGTGGGTGGTCTGCATGGGAGACTTTTGACTTTGTTTTTTTGGCTATTTTATTCCTTGGCAGAGTGAGTTCCTGGGGTTTCTCGGCAGAAGGTACAGCCAGATCACAGGAGCATCTTCAGCCCACCCACGGGCCAAAGGTCAGTTCACAGCAGACACAATCCTGGAGCCAAGGAGGCTGCTTCAAAGATTGGAGAAGTCAAGAGAAATTAAAGTCAGAAATGGTGTTAGGGCCAGAGGGGGTGTCAGGCTTAGGGCTTCCCAGATTCCTTAACTCCCTTGATAGGGGCCCTTGGAGCAGGGGAAATAGCATATTAAGCGAAGGCCCTTTAAACAGCATTCTGAGGCACTGGCAAAATCTTACTTCCACTGAGAGGCAAAGCCCCAATTCCCACGCTCCACAACATTCTTCTATTGCAAGAAAGCTCTTGTAGCAGATGCAAGCTACTGGGATATGCAACAACAGATTAAGAAGCCAGAAGCCAGGAAGCTATATTTACCACTTGCACTTACTTGCAGGTAAAGCCTGATTTTATAAAGGTCTCTGAGGCCATCCCAGACATTGGTAGAAAGTAGGATGAGACAGTTTTTTCTTTGATACATGATTCAAATTTTGTGTAAGACTCCAGTTAGGTCAAAATTAAATCAGTTTAACAACTTGAGCCTAATTCCTGACTGATGTATGTGCTCAGATTATGAAAACAGCAGACTGTACGATAGCAACAGGTGATGCAACAGGTCAGGATTGAGGGATACTGGCAGAGCTGCAGAGGGGCCCAGGTCTGGAAGAGCTGGAGCGATACAGATGTGTTGGCAAAGCCAAGGCGGATCCTGCCTGCATGATGGCAGACAAGCTCAAAGTCATTCCTCCTTCATGAACAGTGTTTAAATTTTGCAGCACACTTTCCCATCATTGTTTGTGGGGAAAAAATAGCCATTTAGAGCTAAAGGCAAAAGATTTAAGCAATGTGCTTCTGTGATATGAAACACCAAGTAAATTCCTTGAACTTGTGAAATCCAGAAGCTCAAAAATCTTCATCTTCCCCTCCACCCAAAAAAAGGGGAGGGAAAAATATAAGACCCACTCCCCCACTCTCTGGTTTCCTCTCATTAATCTGTGTCAAGAGCAAGAGCATTTTCCTTTCAGAGTTTGGAAAGGATCAGTAGCAGAGAATGGAAATCAAAGTATTTATCAATTCCGATTCTGGGAGTACAAGATGTTAAGCTAGCGCAGTGCTTCCCAAACTAAGACATGGCTACCTGGGGCAGCCACGAGCATCTCAGAAAAGATGTCATCAATATGCTGTTTGCTTTTTTCTAATTAAGAGTATTAAACTAGGCATAAAAATCACCTGCGTCTTACCTGTGGGTCTGCGTCTTATACCGCTGCTGGCACTGGGATCCTCTCTGTGGTCTCTGCCCCTGCAGGGGGCCTTCAGCAGGAAGACTTCCCGCTGGGGGAAGCAGTTGGTGGGAAATCTCTGTACTGAAAGCTCCCTGCTAAAGCAGAGGACACAGAGAGGCTCCTGGTGCCAGCAGCAGCAGCACCTGCTCTAGCAGGGAGGGGAAGGAGGCTTAGGGAGAGACAGTGCATCTTATCTTTATAACAGAACAATTTTTACCAAGTGCTAAGCCTACAGGTAAACAATTGACTGAAGATGATTTTAATTAAGTTAAACAGAAAAGGGGAAAAAAATAGACAGCACAATGATAGCTGTGTTATATTTGGATTTTCGCTTCTCAATAATATGGCAAAAAGTCTACAACCACAATGTGTGATTTCTTTTCAAAGGTTAGTGAAAGAAAGTATGAAGTCAGAGAAATTAAGAGACATTTAGAATCCAAACATCCAGAATTCGTAAATAAGAACTGCAGTGTTTTCCTTCAGAAAGGAAAAGACTTAAAGCAGCAAAAAAGTCAGATCTGAAGAAGCAACTGTTCTTTAAAAGCATCTTACACTGCGGCCTTGTGAACTGCAAAATACAAATAAGTACACACCATCTGTGAGACCCATCTACTTCTATCCCCAAAATACGTAAAATTATGACTGGGTAACAAGCAACAATGGCACTAAAAAACATTCCTGTGTCAAATAATAATTCCATTGATGCACTGATGACCTTGCAGAAAGTGCCCAGGACCAGCTGATAGAGTAAGTTAAGAAGAGTAAATATTTTGCACTGAACCTTAATGAATCCACAGACTCAGCCAACATGGCTTACCTTCTGTGTTATGTGAGATTTGTCAAAGCAGGTACAATAGCTTAAAAATGTTTATTTTACAAAGACAGACCAACTGAAACACTGTCTGGGAAATATTAAAGATCTTCAAATCTGTAGTGGACGAAGATCTTAACTATGCCATGTCTGTGGGGCAGCTATGACCAGAAAGAACAGTGAGGTTGCAGCGTGAGTAAAGAAGTGGCACCAGCAGCAGTTTGGACATACTGCATGACTCATCACCAAGCTTTGGCATCAAAGAAGCTGCAGTTTGAAGTACACAAGGCCCTCAACATTGTTATAAAAACTGTCAATTTTGTAAAATCCTGGGCACGGAATATGTTTTAATATGCTGTGCGAAGAGATGGATTCTGACCACACGTAGCTTTTGTTTCACAGTGAAGTCAGATGGTTGTCACATGGAAAAGTTTTACAAGGCACCTTTGAATTGCATGACAAAAATCAGGATTTTCCTGCTAGGGAAAACAAGCTTTGAAGGTTACATGTGAAGTGTGGACTTCAGGATGATGTGAGCTGGTGGACTTCACTGGCAAATCTAACATGTTCAGGTCAGAATACAAACACATTAGATATCAAAGAAAAATCAGGGGATTAATGAAGAAATTTTGTTTCTGGAGATGCCACATTGAAAAATGAGTTACCAAGATGTTTTCACTGTTATCAGACTTTTAAAAAAGAACAAGGTAAAAGCGATCAAAATGCTACTAAAGGCCAAATGTTAAACTAATTTGCTTGGACTGTACTCCCATTTTGCTGAATATTTTCCTGGGGTTGAACATGCACCTTCAGATGCCAATTGGATTCGAAAACCGTTCTTGGTAACAGTTGATTCCATTTCAAGATCAAGTATTTTGGCTCAAGAAAATCTTAGAATTACCAAATGATCACACATAGAAGACCACATTTTCAAATTTAAAAGAATCAGGAATTCTGGATTTACATTAAAGGAGAATAAGATGAACTCAGTGATAAATCCATGAAGTGCTGCTTTCATTCACTTCCAGTTATCTCTGAGAGTCTCTATTTTCAGCAACAATTTCTGTGAAAGCGAAACTCAGAAATCATTTCAACTTGGAAACTCTGGTACCCTTAAGAGATTCAACCAAACACTGCCCTACTGTGCACTTCGAGACAGGCCTGTTCTTCGCACTAAAAATCTTAAGCTGTGCCTGAACATGCCAAACAATTCATATTTTCAAATTATAGTTTGAGACACCTGGATTAGACTGGATTATATAATTAAATTGTATATAGTTAAATAAAGTTGAAAAGTCACCAGAACGCCAATGTCCCTCTTGAATCTACTGTCCAGAACACTTGGATCAAATGTCCCAAGGCAGTTAAGTAACAGCATTGGTTCTGGGGAGCTATCACGTTTTAAAAGATCTGAAAAGGAACTGCAGTACTAAAAAGTTTGGGAACCATTGAGCAGTGATTCTCAAACTTTTGTACTGGTGACTCGTCACATAGCAGACCTCTGAGTGCAACCCTTCCCTTAAATATATATTAAAAAAGTGTTTTTCATTTATAACACTATTATAAATGCTGGAGGCAATGCAAGGTTTGGGTTGGAGGCTGACAGCTAATGACCCACCATGTAAAAACCTCATGACCCCCATGAGAGGTTCCAACCCCCAGTTTGAGAACCTCTGAGCTAGAGGGGCTTGTTCTGGTGCATGAATTGTCGTTCAGTCTTCCCCCCACCCGCCAGAGGTTGGTGGCTTTCTTGCTCTGAACTGCTTGAGTTAGCTCTGGTACAAGAATCCCTGATGTCCCATGGGGGGTAACACAGAGGCCCCGGTTAGGACCCCTGCTTTCAATCCTCATTAGTTTGAAGAGTCGACTTCTGCTTGAACTTGACCTGCAGTGACCCTTAACATGGAGAAACTAGTGACCGAGTGCTTCAAGATGTTTGCTCGGGATATGAAAGTCTGACTCATTCCTTTGCATTTAGCCCCCTCAACTCCCTCCTCTTTTGCCCACTGCAGGGAAACTTGTAGCTCAATCAGATCTTCCTTTGGCTGAGAAGCTGTGGAAAGGACTGAGGTGTGATCTAGCTGAGATTGACAGCTGCCATGCTGGAGAGGGCAATCTGCGTTTGGGCCCCTTGACAGCATGCAGCAGCAATGGCTGGCTGCACATGATGGGGGCCCCAGGAATGAGCTTTTGATTTTCCATTCAAGGCTCTAATAACATCCTGCAGAAGCAAGTGATGGTTGGGAATTAAGAAGCATGTGTATACAGCATGTGCATGTGTGATTGGGTGGGTAGGGGAGTTAATTTAGAGTAAGACAATGGAACCACAATCCCAGTCTAGAACCTGCAGCTGGGAGTGAAGATGAAAATTAGTCAGGGAATCAAGTGGCAGGCTACTTTGCTGTTGGAAAAATTAGGAAGGACAACTCTCAACGCTGCCACCCCCATACCAAAAACGTCCTGTTTTAAAGCTGTTTCTATCATTGTTTCCAAAACCCTTTGACTCCTCTTGGCACCCTTATAACAACGGAAAAGAGGAGAAACTGAGTCTCATCACTGACTCCCAAACCTTAGGCCTCACCAAACAAGTGTAGTGCTGAGCTGGGAGACATCAGCTGATCTACCCAACAACAGGGCGTAGCAGGGGTAGATTCTCTGACCCCCTATTCTCAGGAGAGATTGAGGAAGGCAGGTAAAAGAAACTGGTGACGCTGACTTGCCAATATCTGGTTTCTTCCACCCCTAACTTTGAATCGTTCTTGAAAATTAAACCATAACGAGCTGGTTGTAGATGAATTGTTTGAGGCCCTCCCAGCACAAACCACGGCTGCAAAGACATCACACTCTGCACATTCAGATGACCGGTTCAGTTTCTGCTTGCTAGTCACATCAACAGTGCCAACTTTCTATAAGTTCCAACACCAGCCTCTACTCCTACCAAGAATTCAAGATGGGCCCAAGCCAAAGTCTAGATTCATAGAGTCTCAAAAGTGGATTTGTCTGAAAATCTGTATCTGGCTCTGAATCTTGTAACTTGTGCCCATCTCTACTGCTCTCTGGGCACCAGGTTCTGTTCAATTTAACCAAAAGCAAATGCAGACTCTCCTGGAAGATTTGGATCTGGCTAGCTAAGATGAGCAGCACAGCCCCATGAAGAGCCTGTAAGCACCTACCACAAAGGTAGTCATTGTAACCAGGCAATTGAGGTACTTGTAGCATACAGTTCATGTTGCTCTGGTAGACTCTGTCCCCACTGACTGCTAAGATGAGATATGAGGGCTAAAATAGATTGCTGAATAAGACGTGCCCAATTACATGTCTCTGAGCTCAACTCTGGCACCACAGGCTGACCTTTGGTTCAGGCTGCTGATTGGCAAGTTAGCAGCATGTGACAGCAAGCAAGCAAATGGGGAGCCAACGATGCATGAGGTGACAGATGAATTGTGGCGGGGCTGCTGTGCCCTTTTCCTGCTTTCTTGCTATTGGGTTATAGTGCAGTGTGCCAAGTCGAGTGGAAACAGCAAGGTTCAGGGGAATCCACAGGAGAAAAGAAAGAAGAAAGAGAAGCCTAGCTAACAGATTCCAGACACAGCACACTGAACCCCCAACATGACCAAACTGACTGCAGGAGATGAGGTGACTGCAGTGCCCTTGCATACATTAAAAAAAAAAAAAAAAAAAGTCAACATATGGAAAGAAACCCTTCCCCTTCTTCAGGGCAGATCAAAAAGTCCTATCTATACAGGGGTAGGGGCGTCTCCTCCTTCTAACAGCAATGAAGAGGCATGATCAGATGGACGCATCCAACATGGTTACTTTCCTGAGTCTGTGAGGACCTCCAGGCTTTGGAGAACCTCAGTCCTTTCCCCTGGACATCTTTTATGAAGCAATGAAACAATGTTAAAACTAGGGCAGTACCAGTAATGTTGCAAGTAGGTTTTGCTTAAATGCCAAGATCCTTTGTCAAGGGCTGCTTCTCCAGGCAACTTTGTGATTAATTTCAACAAAGGCAGCTCCAAGCAGCCAACATGCTTAATTTTAACTTCTGTCCAGAAGGGAAACTGAACAGCTGTTTCCTACACTGGGCCAATTTCTCACTGTTATCCTGAGATCCATTAATTACAAAGTTCTTCCTACTTCCAGAACAAGCCCTTAAAAAAAGGTCTCACACACTGACCTCTTTCCAGCCCCAAAGAGATCACTGAACACATGCTTCAAGGAGGCTGCAAAGAAGTCACTGAACATGGCTTTTCCCCCTTCTTGGTCCATTTGGAATTTGAGAAAATACTCCCTGCCCCTTTAACTAAACAAGGGTGTGCTGTGTTTTTTTGAGGGGAGTGGAGGGAAGATGAGGGGTACTTAATTACAAAGCACACTGGCAGGATAAGAACCATACACTAACCCAAGAGGCAGCTTACAATCCACTCCTCACCACTGTTCCCTTCTCCTTGATCTCCCACAGGACGGGGCAAGGACAGTTTCCATATGTGTCAGCCATGAGCAGGGCCCAAATCAGAAACACGTCCCTACGTACTAAACGTGTCTGTAAGCCTCCTCTTGATCCTCTAAGCAAGACAATGAAGTATGCCCTCTTGTGATGAAGTGAAGATATGCCCTAGCATTGGCCCAGAAAACTACTACAAGGAAATTTAATGAGGGAACAAACATCAGGCCATTGAAAGTACATGGAAAGACAGCTGTAAGCTGAGGTAATGAGGAAGAGGAGGGGGAGAACTCACATGTGATGAAGTAGTCCTGCTGCCTCTGGAACTCCAGGCCCATGTAGTTGGGGCTGAACTCCTGGAACTTGATGGTGAAGCGGATCTCCTTCTCTGGCCGGTTGCAAGTCACCAGAACATTGGGATCCATGACAGTGCTGCAGGACTCTGCCTGCTCCCGCTTCACCAGGTACAGCTTGTAGTATTCATAAGGTCTGGAAAGCTCCGCCTTGGGACAGATAATGTCCAGTTTGTCCCCGATCTCCGGGTAGATGACCAGCCCTTTACCAGCCACGAATCTAGAGAGGAAAGAGAATAAAAGATTAGATTCATGTGCCCTATTTGGATGCAGATGAGCAGGGAAGCTCCACATTGTGCACCAGGGCAGCTACAAGTTTCTGCTTGGCTGGGGCAATATTCACAGATTTCATCCTGACCAGAACTGTGTCCCCCTCCCTCCTAGAGGGAAACCTAGAACTTGCCCCAGGTAAAACTCCCACCATTTCCATGCCACAAAACATTTTTTATGATTAAACGAGTTTTCCTTCTCATGACAAATGCCTGCAGTGAGGGCGGAAACTGCCGTTATCTGAAGGTTCCCTTCCACCCCCACATTCAGACACGTATCCCCAATGCCAGGGTCACTGCCGGTTTGCTGCTTACAGTACATTATCCAGGGTTTGGTCCAGTCTATTTTTAAATGGAGACTCAGGTGACAGCCCCTCATTCTCCTCACTCTAACCTTCCTGAACAGTCAGTCTCACACAGCTGCCAGGGAGAAGTCTCAATCTCTCGCCACTCCCAAATCTTGATAAGCCACAATATGGGTAGCACAGTGGTTAGCCTAGGAGAGAACGACATTGTTGCTGCTGGGACCACTTGCTGTCTTCATGGAGTGGAGTACTGTAAAGACGGTGCTCTTTGTGCCCAGGAGCAGAACACAGACAGCCTGCTGGGTGAAGGGAAGAGTACCTTGTCCAGATTTCCATGACTGGGAAGATGTGGTTCTGCCACTGGGTTTCATTTAGAGGAGGAGGATTAAGTGTGAGGGGGTGGGGGAGATGAGAACTGGCGAGTGTGAAGAGCTCCCTCCCACACCCTCACTACCAATGGTATTTTTACTGCTGAATAGGGAAGGGAAGAAGAACTCTAATTCAGCAGGGTGTCTCCTGCCAACACAGCAGTTGCCTCAAAGTCCTAAACTCGCAGCATGCCCAAGGGAGGATTGGACAGAAAATGGCAAGGAGGGTAAAAGCTATTCAGGGCTGGAAGGCAGACCATTACCAAGCAAGAGGAAAGAAAGCAATGTGGCTAATACTCAGGCTCCATTATTACACGGCAATTACTCATCTGAATTTTAAACAGCAATTAGAGAATTGAGGCAACAGAGAGAGGAGGGGCAGGACATCTATTTAGCATAAGCAGCATAATCTCTCCTTGATGGACGATAACCTAGGAACATATATTAACCAACATTTTTCTCTGCTGTGTAGCCATGTAATCTGATGTAATATGGGTGCTCTGAGAATTGGATGGAGTTTAAAGATGGGCTACATCTCCATTCATTTCTCCTGCCCCTCCCAGATTTAATCAATTCCTTCCCCCACCAAATTGCTAACCGGAAGACATCACTCTTGAGTATATGCCCAGGTTCTATTCTCTCCTCCTCCATCCCAAAGAGATTTGCACAAGTCAAAACTACAGGCGTCAAAGAAACAAGATCAGACATACAAGATCAACCTGTTCTGTGGCTCTCAAACAAGTCTTAGCAAGAAGTCAAAGGGCTGAAGCCAGAGCCAGCAGCCTGGTCTTCAAAATTCCCATCACGTGAGCTCCACAGAGAGGATTTACAGGCCAAGCTTAGAGGAGGCAGGCAGGCAAGATGAAGTCTGAGCCCACACCCTCTTGGCGAAGATTCCAAGTTACATTCTAGCTGCAGTTAAGGCAAAAGACAGATCTCACCTGCATCTACTGCTTCAGAGACTGGAGTATCCTGATTCTAATTGCCATTGCCCTCCCTTCCCCCTCGCCCCCTCAACTAGCCCAACAAAACAGGGTGAGGCTATGGGGCAGCAGGGACATTTACTTTTGATAAGAGCACCCCATAGAATTTGATTCAGTAATTTGCATTGTATCCGTATCTGCCCAAACTCTTCCCAGCAGCTAGAGCTCCGCAGCAGCTGGAACTTAACCTGCCAAGTCAGAGTTCCAGCGGGTGGCTGACTTCCCATGGGCCTTATGGGGGACCTACAGCTAAGCTACTGGGAACTTGTTAGCTACTGAGTTTCTCTCACCTGTCTGATTCCAAACCAATAGCACATATCAGTTTAGCTGATGCACTTTTACCATGTAAGCTGTGGGGAAGTAATGAAATTTAATAAAAGCTATGACTCCTAGAACAAAAGATACACAGTAAGCTTAAAAGGGCAGGAAACTTAACATCTAAGTGACTGAGCTCTGTCACTGTAAACTGCAAATACTGAGAAGAAAAGAAGGTGGGGAAAATGGCTATTGCACTAGAGTTTCCAGCGCCTCACAAGGCATGAAGTGAATGATGCAGTTGTGTTCCAACTCATCAGAGCTGCTGGCAGGTAAGCTAGATCTGGCCCTCAGAGAGGTCACCTCACAGCTATGCCACTTGTCTGCTAGCCAGAATGCTTTTTCCAAGGTGCTGCAAGTGATAAAGGCTTGCCCACCCACCATCTGAGCTCTGAGGCAATCCCCTGAACATGCTTACATCTTGTACAGAACTGCCCCTTCTTTACCCACCCTGTGACAGGCCACACGTGTGCACATTTGATCCAACAAGTAAACGCTTGAACACACACAGGTTTCCACCCCAGGAGGAAGCAGGATCTAACATCCACCTCTCCAAAGTTAGTCTGACTCACACATTTTCCGGCACGATAACCAAGAGTGACTCAAATTCCCTACTTCAGCCTCTGCCGGCTCCTTCCTAACCAAAAGATTCCAAACAGAAAGCTACAGACAAAGCAAAGCAGACGCCTTGGTTTTGGGGCAAAGGAGGAAGAACACTACATATTTCCCACCTCAGTGGGACCCCAGCATAACTCTTTCTCCAGAGGGGTCTTTGCAGTGACACGAAGCCCCTCAACAATACCCTATCTACCCAAATGGCACCATGCAATAGCCGTATAATTATGATGAGAGTGTAACAGGGTGTGGTCTCAAACAAGATTAAACTGAGTTATGAAGACATTACCTTTGATTTTTATATTTCCTCTATATCACTATAGGACAGAGTTAAGGTTTTTTGGGTGCCCTAACTGCATCCCATACCTCAACGTGTTTGGATTTCTAATATAGTTTGAACCTTTTTATTTCTTGAGGATAATCGCAAAACCACTGTAATGAATATACCCTGAAGTACTTACTTACACACTCAGTCTTAGCATAGCTTTTAGCTAGGAATTTCTTCAGTGACATTCTCTGAGTTTCGTATTTGCTGTTCATATGTGAAATTACTAATCAAACCACGTGATATTTCTAATGATTGAAAATATACAGTATGTACCTGAACACTTAAGATTTTCAGCTTTCAGAGTTATATCCAGATCCATCACTTTGCTCTAGCTCAGGAGGTGCTAGAGGGCCACATCTGGGAATAAAAAGTGTATGGTGGGCCATGAATGCTCACAAAATTGGGGTGGGGATTCTGGGTTGGGGTGTGGGTGAGGGGGCTCTGGGTTGAGGATGAGGAGTTTGGAGTGTATGGGGGTGCTCCAGGCTGGGATGAAGGGGTTTGGAGGGCAGGAAAAGGGGGGGGATCAGGGCTGGGGCAGGGGTTTGGGGCCTGGGATGAGAGGTTTGGATTGCAGGAGGGTGCTCCAGGCTGGGATTGAGGGGTGTGGAGGGCAGAAGGTGGATCGTGGAGGGGCAGGAGGGTGGGGCACAGGCTCCAGGCAGCACTTACTTCAAACAGCTCCCAGAAGCAGCAACATGTCCCTTCTCTGGCTCCTATGTGGAGAGGCAGCCAGGAGGCTCTGCACACTGCCCTGTCAGCAGGCACCGCCCCTGCAGCTCCCACTGGCCATGGTTCCCGGTCAATGGGAGCTTCAGGGGCAGCATGCAGAGTGGAGTCCTCTGGCTGCCCCTATGCATAGGAGCCAGAGGGGGGCCATGTTGCTGCTTCCAGGGGCCACACGGAGCAGTCTCTGACCCTGCTCCCCAACTGCAGCGCCACTCCCTAGGCCCCACTCCCCAGCGGAAGCTTGAGGGCCCAATTAAAACAGCTGGTGGGCCAGATCCGGTTCATGGGGCATAGGTTGCCGACCCCTGTTGTAGCTGCTTTATTTCACTCAAGCAATGTAAATCAGCCAAAACCATAGTGGCCAGGGAAACTGGGTTTACATCTGCTTTCCAGCATCAGATAGCCACCAAGCACCAACTATACCCGTTTTGCCTCATGTCCTGTCCCCCACATGCCTATATGCACATGCATTCACTTTTCCTCTCCTTCCCGCTCCCCTCATATTTCCCCAAACCATCACCCCTCTCCATTTGCCCCTTCCACATAGCTTTGATGAAAATTAAATAAGTAGGAATAATGGGAATTTGTTGACTTTTTCATAACAGAATTCTCTCTCAAGCAAAGACTGAAAATCTTCAGAGAAATTCACAAAGAACTGAATACTTTCAAAATGGCTGTCAACTTCTGTTGTTCTCAAAAAAACTGAAACCACAGGTTGCTGTCAGTTAAGATGCCCTTTTCCAAAATGGCCACCAACTCTTATTGTTTCAATAGCAGTTCCCCAAGCTGCTTTCAGGGAAGATGGCGGCTCCTAATCTATAACGAGGCAGAGAAAAGCAGGCAAACTGTGGGAACTACATTTGATAAGGGGTAGCTTATGGTCTCCATTCTGCTGAGAATAGCAAATGGCAGACATTTTGGAAGAGGTCAGTTCTTTGTGTAATTCTCTGAAATAAAGTTATTCTTCACGCTCTGCTGAAGTTTTTCAGTTGTGAACAACAGCAGGGAAAAAAATGTACTGTTAGCCCTAAAGAAATTCATATGTGGCCTATACAGAATGTGGTAGTGAGTTTTAACCATGTGACATTTGAAGAGTGCATTATTCTAGTAAGCTCACTTGCGGGGCTAGGGGGGCTTCAAGAGGGGATCCGACACACAGGGTGCCCAGTCTCCCCAAGGACCCATTTATAAATTAATTTGATCTAAAATTAAATGACCAGATCTACTTGTAAATTATTAGAAAATTCATTCTGTGCCCTAAGAGTATGTGCTGTAACCTCAGGGAGGATCAGCTGTATTTTTCATACATAAAAAGGCTGAGTTCATTTCATTAAAATGCACAACTCAATTCAGCCTTAACTATGGAGCCATGACATGCAACTCCACAATAAAGGCAGTATGTGCTAGGGTAAAGTAGATTAAGATATGGAAGATAGGCACCTGAGAAAACAGTAGAAGTGGCAAAGCATTGTGTAAGGGGACCATTCCCCCGCTTACAATTGGGTAGGAGGGTAGCAATAAGAGTACAGATCAGTTGCTTGAAGTGCTAATCCACCTACCCATCCAGGATATAGCTCAAATGGCACCAATCAGTACAGACTAGCTTGGGAAATATGACTGGGCCCACCTTATGGCCCCATGGAAAAATCAAAGACCTGGATTGTGATCTACAAATGTCTCCTCCCCACATGGTTACACTCTCTTGTGCCATTTGGATTGAAAGGACTTGGGAGAAGACAACAAGCATGTAAAGCCTAAGAGCACCCTCTGGCTGCCTATCCGTGCTGATGCACATTAGTGCTATCATCCAATTGGAGAACAGTCTTGTATGTCAGCAAAGCCAGGGCAGAAAACAGGATTCTCAGTAAGAGTGGACCCAGCACAGAGACCCAATATTTTTTAATCCAGTTCCCCCCCTCCCCCCAAACTGCAGCTTTTAACTTTATCTTCCCATATTTAGAATTTGCAAGCACTCTGCATTAGACTTCACAGTGAAGTCTTAAATTAGCTGGCAGCATTCCCTGCTTTGAATTACTGCATTTGGATCCCCCAAACTGACCGAAGGGCAAAAGCCAGGCACTGCCACATGCAACTGCAGCACCAAGGGAACCCAGGAGCTTGGTAGGTCACTCACAAACAAAACCCCTAGCCTGGAATCCACTAACCCCAGCCAATGATACCAAAGAGCACTTGTAGTCTTAACCCTTTCACTGCAAATCCTTCACTGCACCTGCTGAGCTGCTGCATTCCTTAAACAGCCCATGGAAACCAATGAACAGGCCAGCCCAGCAGGCAATTTCAGTTATTCTTGTTTTGAGGTAGAGTGCACACACAAAAAATACACACACCTGTTTTCAGTGGCCATCCAAGGGACCAGGGCTAGCAAAACAAATAAAAGTAAGCTCCTAGAAGAGGCTGCCCTAACAAAGTTATATTCGAAACTATAGAATTCTTTAAAGAGAGGCCTTCTAAGGAGATTTCCCATTGGAAGTGAGGCCTTTACTGCAGCTCTTACTAACATACAGCATCTTTCATCTCAAGATGCTTAAAAGGTACATATCCCAATGTTGCAGATGGGGAAACAGGCTCAGAGATAAAGTGCGATTACCCTAGCTTTAATAGAATATCTATATTCTTTCATCCCTGCAACAAAAAGGAGTCATAGAAATATGGGGAAGGAAAGACGCAGGATCTGTTAGGCACCCATCAAATTTCAAGGTAGTGAAGAGAAGGGCAGACACTGATTGCCCACTGCATGCAATCCCTCTACAAGAAGGCGTGGCTTTTTGATGCAGGATCCCCCTGATCAGAGAGCCTCTTTGTCCCATGACCAGACTGATAGTCTGACTAATCAAGCAAATTAAAGCAGAATCCACAGAAGACTGAAGCATGTCCTCAGCTACAGTCGTTCTCTTGGCACTCCTCCACACAGCAAAGTACCAGCGGAAATCATCTCCTTCTATTCACAACTTATTTCCCCCTTAATTTCCCCACGGCTTCCCAAATCACACTGCCCCCTTTGGGGTAGTCTGGGGCACTACATCTTGAGATGCAACGCAGAATGCAGCAGGAACCAGGCTGGGGTGGGCAATCACTGGTGTAGAGCAGTCGCTTCTTCACTGTGTTCCTCCTCCCACTCCCACCCCACAAGTGTATTCTGGGAGTGACTGTCCACTCTAAAGCCATGCAGTTAGCAACAGCCTCCCTACAGGTCCCACCAGATTTGGTTCCATAAACCAGACTTAAAACAAATGCAGGCCTACTGTGAGGAAAGGGCGCAAAAATAACTTAGCAAAAGGAGCAAAGAGTCCTGTGGCACCTTATAGACTAACAGACGTTTTGGAGCATGAGCTTTCATGGGTGAATACCCACTTCATCGGATGCGAAGTGGGTATTCACCCACAAATGCTCATGCTCCAAAACGTCTGTTAGTCTATAAGGTGTCACAGGACTCTCTGCTGCTTTTACAGATCCAGACTAACATGGCTACCCCTCTAATAAATAACTTAGTAGTTTTGCATGGCTTTCATGGGGCCAGCATACTTCAGAGGAAGCAAACATTTATAGGGAAATATAAAAGTACAGGGTGCTGCAAAAAAACTTCTGCCCTGAGGGACAGTTTGAGGGCACCTGCTGGAATAATCCCAATTACTACCAAAAGAGCCAAACACTCAATTGATGCAAATCATGAAACTGTTATCATGCTTTGATTGGCTGTATCTCCTTTTGTTTGAAAAATGAAGTCCTTTATGAACTTGGAGCCTCACAACCACAAGAGATGGTTAAATAACTCCTTCATCTGCCCCCAAATACCAGCTTTTTTGTGACTGGAGTATTGGGCAATGGGCCAGTTTGTTCACTGTCAGACAGTCGCTCAGTGTGGGAGTCCATTCCACTGCAGATTATGCCACAAAGGCTGGTACATCATTGATAATAAAACCTTCCCAGTTGCCCTCAGCACCACACTAGAGATCCACCCCTCAACTCTCACATCCACAGATTCCCTTGAAGTTCCTCTTCCAGCCCAGCCTTCTCCCCACACCACAAGAGATGGTGGAGAGGATGTCTAGTTTTAATTTTACAGTCAGGTAATGGAGTTAGTCATTAACTGGAGATAGCACAGACTGAAACAGCTGCTAAGAATTTTTTCTTGGTTGTGGGAAAGATGAGGCTAGTCATTTCAGTTCAATAAATCTTTACGGGCACAGCAAGTTGCACAAGTTTTCAAAAATACATCAGGATGGGAGCATTCATGGTATTTATTTGCATCGTTAGCAGGAGGACTATTTACTCTAAGGCCCTGGAGTAGACTTTTGGATAGAACTCTTGTTACTACCCCCCACCCTGAGACCCACAAAGCCTCTCCCGTGCTGGGCCACTGAATGTCTCAGTAAGCCAGCCAGCTGGCCCTCAATGGCCAGAGTATAAAGGCAGGTTTCGCTGTGGTTCTTCTTGCAGGGCACATACAGAAGTCTGTTTGCTGAGTGAATTCCTTGCTCTGCAGGTTCCTTGGGAGCTATCAGGTGGCAGCATCCAATTTCCTCATTGTTTCGGGAGGTGTTTTCTGATGGGAAAGGTGAAAAGGGTATTTGTGAGGCTTGTAAACCGATTCCTCAGAGTTGGGTAAACAAGGAGAGCTCTGTTGGCAGCAGGCCTCAGGGAGTCAGAAAGATGCCCAAGCTGAGAAACTAAATTAAAGAGCAGTCCCCTCTCTGGAAGAGGAGGGCCTCAGTGGCCCCCCGAAGTAGAGTCCAAAAATCAAAGGCTTCCATTGCAAGCAGACAGGGCTGCAGAGGCCAGTCAGCATGGCAGATGGGGGGGAGACCAGTCAATGCTTTCTGCCTGGCTCAGTGCACTCACCAATGCAGGGTTAATCCAGACTCTCTATACAGAGTTTTAAAGATCCAAAAGGCTTAAGTGGAACCTGACCTTATGGCATGAGTACTAGAAATGGCCTGTTACTCCTTTGGCTCCAGTGGTGCCCAGTATAGATGGTGCTTTGAGTATTCTAACACCACTAAGGTAATTCAACTGAAGAGGGAAGGGTGTTGGGTGGAGAAGGGATATTCTCCCAAAACATGCTGCTGGAAGCTGTAGCTGGATTTAAATGGTAGTTTGCCCCTTGGTCCTAGCATGATGCATCTGAGCATGGATTTAAAACAGCAGTCACCCAACACAGTGAATTCATGAAGTGGAAGACTAAGATGGACTGCAGACTGTCCAAATCCCCCCACCTGAAAATCCTAGGGGAGTGGTTTGGGACATATGCAAATCCAAGTGTGACAGATAATCCCTGCTTAGTTCTCCAAAGGAGGAGACAGGGAATCCCAGAGCACAGAGAGGCTGGTGGAAATTGTCTGGCGCAGCTGTGTGGGAGAGAGTCAACAGTAAGTATGCTCTTGCGAATGGGCCAGAGCAAAGCATGGAGGTGGCACTCTTTACTATGTGAGAAACATGCCCAAGAGTGATCACTATCTCTGCAACTCAAGCACACCATAGCAGCAGGTGTGACTGAGCAGATGTGGCTCCATCCAATTCACTGGTGGGATCAGCTATCTAACTACATCAGAGAAAATCTCAGAAAGCATAGCTCCTAACACGAGCTCAGAGCCTGGACTCTCCCCAGCAGGTGTCCCCAAGCACAGCCCTGCTTCCTCTGTCTCAGGACAGAGAAAGTTAAGTTGTTGGATACAGTCAGCTGGTTTTCCAGTCTTGCTGCAAACAGATCAGTTGTCTCCCTGGAAGAAAAAAATCTGCTCCTTCAGCCACAAGGTTTACTGCAGCCATAGCTCAAGCACATAGGAGACTGCAGGAAGCTGAAACAGGAACAGCACGCTAGAACAGAACATGTGAAAACACGTCCTATCTCCAAACCCCTGCTTGGACCAGCCTTGAGTCCCTACATTTGAAATGCTAGAGCCTGTCATGGCACTTGGGCATATATTCAGACCAGGGGCCAGCCACACAATAACTTGAGTTCTTAAGCACTAAAATAATCAAGCCTAGCTAACATGATGAATGGGTTCTCAGAAAGGACTTGGAAGTGATCGGTGCAAGCAGCACCATTCTGTCTGCTACCTGGAACTTGACTTGACAAGGGTTAAACAAAGCAGCAAGGAGCTAAGAATCCAACTAAGATAACAGGTTCGCTTAACCCCAGAACTTAACCCCAGAACTAACGAAGGAATCTGCTGAGTGAGTGAGTCCTTCCCCCACACCCAGACTCCTTTTTATTTGGTATGGCCACGTCTAGACTAGGAACACACTACACTTTAACATGACCTAGCTAGCATGTTTTAAATAATGTCTTTGAACACTTGTGTAGCACAAAAAGGATACATCAGCTTTAGAAAAATGCCAGCTGATCAGGAAATCTGCCCTCAGAGGGATCCCAGAGTGATCACGACAGCTAACCTGTGTTTAATTTTAACACACGCATCGTTTGTGAGCTCTTTGGGGCAGGAACCTGGGGTTTTTTTTTGTTTTTTTTACAGGTCTGAAATGCAGGGCACACTCATGGATAGTATATGTATTCCCACATTTGCACTTCTCTGAAGAAAACAGATCTGCATTTAAACATACGTCTCCTTGCATAAACTGCTGTACAGTTCTAACTCTGGCATGCACAGAAGATGATATATGGTCTTCTAATTTCTTCAAAGAAATCCCAAACCAGTAGTATATTGCCAAAGGACATCTACTTTTAGTTCTCATATGTATGTGCAGTTAAGGCTGCATGGTAGTTTAGGAAGTCTTGTGTGTTAATGTGTTGTGGAAGGAGGATAGTCTTAAGAGTGAATATGTTTTATGTTGCTGTAGGTAGAGAGAAGTGTGGGGCTGTTAATAACTATCTGTAAGCTTTTTAGTGTAGAGACTATAAATGGAAATGAACAAGCAAACAGTTCTTACAAAGAACAATGACAATGTAGTGAAAAAAGCAGCAGCTGAAGCAGGTGTTCAACTCTGAAGAAACGCTGACATTAGACTGAATGCAGTCATTGCAACTTGGTGAATCTGCTGTCATGTGTGAGAGACATAGGATATTACCAAGGAAAGAATGTTGTCATTAGTTAACACAATGCTTTCAAATTGGCAATGCTGAAGTAAACATTAGAGAGAATGAGGCCACTGGAATTTGACAAATCTGCTGCAATGCACAGACACAGGTTATTGCCTAGCAATCAGTTTCATCATAGTCATGTGGTGCTTTCAAATTGGCACAGCTCAAATCAGTTATGAAATAGTCTTCCTCCACTCAAATTCCAAAAGAGAAATGTAACTACTATATAGATATTCAGTAATCTAAACTGGAAGTGCAGTGCAAGATCACCATGTGCATTTATTTTTGCAGAAGGGTTCTGAAAAAAGTGAAATGCTAGAGACCCAATTTCAAAAATCATCTGTTATTTCCAAAATATTTGTAAAATATGTTACTCCCCTAGAACTTCACAGAAAATTAAAAACCTTCCTACACTATTTTGCAGGTTTCTTTTTTTCCTGGAATAATAAAGAATAATTGCTAAATGATTTATTTTCCCATTAAACAATTAACTGATACAACCGTAACAACTGTGGCTTTGCTATTACTCCACCATAAGTTCCCCACCTCTAGAATCAATCCCTGCTTCCCCAAGCTCACAACCACTGGCTACAGGAAACTTTAGTGTTCTTCACTTCTTCCCTCAGAGGGAAGAATCCTCCAGGATCTGCATAAATTGTGAGATTGTTCCTTTCTCCAGAGGACATGTGCTCCTCCTGGAGCCCACAACTGCTTCCCAGCTCTATACAGTGCAGTCATCGCAACCTTGGTTTATTCTGGCCTACTAAGATCAAGGGGCTCATATCAGCAGATTGTGGTACACTGGATTAGGTAGTAGCACAGTCGAGTAGAGACTCGGAATGACAGTCCTGGCAAAAAACAAAAACAAAAATCTGCATAACCAGATTTAGAACAAACCAGAGAGGAATGACGGGGCCAGATGGTCCTTCTGTCACCCATAGTAACCTGAAGTTTGGTTTGTGACACCTGAGTTCCTTCTTCACGGAGAAAGTCACAATTAACCAGAATCCAAAGTACAGAGCTAAATGGAAAGCCCTGCCCACCCACCTCATCTATCTTGAGGAATTACAAAGTCCATCAGTTCTGCTCACAAGGACATTTTTACAAGGTGGATCCCCAGTAAGGTATACAAGACACCCTTACTTTGAAGGCCTCTCAATGGAGCTAACAGCTTTTGTCATATCATAAGTCTCCCACCTTCCCTTATGCCTCAAAAGGACCAGTAAACTAGGACACAGGAATTCATACAGAATCAGACTAATGGTCCATCTTAGTCCAGTATCCTGGATGTCAATGTCCTGTATCAGATGTCTTAGCGAAACATGCAAGAAACACCAGAGTGGAAACTTAAGCTCTTCAACTCAGTGATATCCTGTGAAAGTGAGTTCCACAAGATAAAAAAAAAATCGTGATCAGTTTTACCTCTGTTGCCTTTTTGTTAGGCTGAGCTGTTCACTATGAGAAATTGTAAACAGCAGCACCTGATTCACCATCTCTATACCATTTATTAGTTCATATATTTCTGTCACATTCCCTTTTATCATTTTTCTGCTTTCTAAACAGCACTAAATCTTTTCCCTCTTACCTGAGAATGTATAATTATTTTCCATTGTCTTTCTATCGACCTTTTCTATTTCTGCTAGGTTATCCTTTTGCATTCACAAACTTGTCTTGACAACCTTAAGCTGTTTAGGGATAGCTCTGAATTTTACCACCTCACTGTTCACCCTTTTTCACAGATCACAAACGTTAACTTAACACAACCTTGGAACACCCTAAGTGTTAGTCTCCTTCCATTCTGAACACTATTACATTCTTGTTTTAATCTCTTACCCAGTTCCAAATCCATTACAGAACATAATTTCTCACCCAATGACTACTTAATTCCTCCAGTTTTTGGGAGGAAATCTGTCATAGACTTAATTAAAATCCAAACAGATTCTGTCCAACACTTCTGCTTTATCTATTAGCTTGCGACTTCCTGAAAGAATTCTAATAGACTGAAGGAGCACAATTTTCCTTAACAGAAGCTGTGATGCCTTGTCCCTATTGGAACTGATTTTATCAAGTAGTTTACTCAGTCCTGAAGTAAGGCTAACTGGTCTGAAATTCTCAGAATCATTTCTAATGCCGTTAACGATAAGCACAGTATTGGCTAACCTCCAATTCTCTGATTTTAATGATAGATTACATCTTGCTAGCTGCTCAGCCACTTTACTTTAAATGCCTTCAAAATTCTTGGATGAATACCATCTGGTCCCTTTGAGTTATTGCAGTTTAACCCATGAGTTTGTTCCAGTACATTTTTACTCACATATACATATACACAAACACCTCTATTTGACTGTCTATCATATTTATTATCTGCAAAGCATAGGTACAGGATAGGCAGCCTCCTCAGCATCCTTTTTTATGCAGACTGATAAGGAAGTGATGTAGCATCTCTATAATGTCACTTTTCCGACTGCTCCCTTTACTCCCTGATCAGCCAGCCGATCTCACAGGTTTCCACTTCTGATGCACTCAAGGAATTTATGTCTGTAACTACTTAGTCTTCAAATTTCCGCTTAGTACTTTTACTCCAGCCTCCATTTTGCCTGCCCTTACCATTCCTGTCTTTTGCCGTCAATTAGGATGGATTTCTACTTTCTGAAGGATGACTTTTTGGCTTAATGTAATTCTTTTATATTGCCATTTAGCCATGCTGTTTTTCTCTGCTTTGCCATCCTGTTTCCTTTTTTGTCTAGGGAGAAGTTTTGCCTCCAAGATGCTTACAATACTGTATGCTTTTGAGGCCTCTATGCTAATTCCAAAATTTTGATTAACTTTTATTCTTAAATTCTTTCTAGCCAGCTTCCTTGTTTCCTTGGTTATTTTGTCCCTACCATACCAAAATTGGGAACTTCCATCCATCCCCTCCCACAAAAGAAGTTAACATCCTCACAAACCCCAAATTACACTACCCAGCAGGTGACCATGTGCATGCAGCAAGCTCATGAATATTAATCGGTGCTATTAGCATAACCATATGGCCTTGGGAATGTATCCCTAAAGGGAAAATGTGTGATGGCTGAAGGGGGAGGGATATTGACTCAGACAGATGCCTTCAGCTTGTCTAATCTTTTCATGTCCAAGGGAGGAGAATCCCCACACACCGTATTTCACGCCATACTGTATAGAGCACTCTAAACATGTCATCTCTTTACACGCTTTGCTCCAAGTCCACCACCACAATACCACCTTATTTGCATACAAACAGTGGCTCAAAGGAAAGCTTCCACTCCTCCCCCCTCCCCTAGATCCCACCCTGGAGCCCATTTTAGAAGCTATGCCTTGTGGATTTTATGTTCATCTTGATAAACAGCTAATCTGAGCAGCAGATGTCAATAAACACAGAATGTAAACTTCACGTGCCAGGCACTTCTCAATGCAGGGCGATTTAGAGAGACATGAGATCCAGGGAACTCAGCCAGGCCAAGGCTCCATTGACAGGGCCAGCTTTCCACAGCGACAAGTGAGGAGGGAAACGAGGGAGGGAAGATTCTGTAAAAGCACCACGCAGTGGACAAAGAATGCAGCACACAAAGATGTGAGATAAAGAGTCTTTGAACAGCTGCTGACAGCGAGGCAATAAGTTCTCAAGGGAGATTCATACAGCTAGAGAGCACCACATCCCTAATTTGTTACATGGGGCAGTATGGTCTAGTTGAGAGCATGTTAGCAGGTAGGAAAATATGGTTTCTACTCACACATCTCTTGCTGGCTCACTATGTGACCTTCAGCAAATCATTCTGGCACAAGCTGTGTCAATTTCTCCCCCTGCGAGAGGAGTATCATTCTTATCCCCATTTCTAACCACTCAGATGCTCAGGTAAAGAGTGCTATAAATGTCCAATGTTTCATCACGTAGAAAACACCCCGCTGTTCACAAGGAGTAGCTCTGCCTTTTATGTTCTGTGAAAGTACTGAGCTGGCGCACAGGCCTGGAGAGAAGAACCTGGACAGACAAGCCATTGATTTGTGATAAGATGTGAAGAGGTATTTGGGGAAGAATCCAGTCTCTCACTCCTCATCAGGGAAGATCAATTTCGTTATACATAAGCCTCCATTTCTCCACCTAGAATGTTTCCAGGAGAGGAGATTCCACAGCCTCCCTGAGGTGCTCGTTCTGCTGCTCCATGTTCTTCATGGAGTCTGAAAGTATTTCTTAATATTGAACCTAAACTCTTCCAGAGGAAGAATGAAAATGCCCCACCCATGTTACTTGTAACATCCCTGCTCCACATTTGCAGGTAGAGGAGAGCCTGGGAGGATAAACTGGGCATCTTCAGCTAGACTAACAGCCATTGGCAGCATAAGCCTTAGAAGAATGAAGTAACCCTTGTTAGTGGAGGCATAGAGGTTTATGCTGAGCTATTACAAAATCTGAAAGGATGACAGTCCAGCTCATGCTCTGTCAGCACCAACATTCCTGAGAGACCAGCCTGCTCTCTTGTACCCCTGACAACTTCCCCAAATCAGGAAGTCTAATGGGAGAGGCTGCCAGTGTTTGGAGTGGTAGAATAATCTAATAAGGCCCAAGTGACCGTGCCTTTCCTCACTGCAGGGAGAACTCCCTTTAATTGAATTATGTAAAATCCTGCCAGGTGCTGCACCATGGTGAGATGCTCTGAGAAGGCCCCTCCTCTCCTAGGGCCCCCAATGGAAGCAGCCCACATCAATTGCCAGGGGTTAAAGGCCCCTATTAATAAAGTCTGAGAGATAAGCAGCAACTTGAGAGCTTTTGTTGGCTGCCCTCTTCACTCCTTCCACTCGACCCGTCCCCCTCCCAGACACACTTTAAGGGCATTTTTTTCACATTTCAGGTTTAATGAGGCCCATTCAAGCCTCCCAAAGACAAAAAGCCCTTCTCGTTTCTAAATGGATTTACACAACACATCAGTGAGGCATAAACAGGTTGTCATGGTAACTTTAGCTCCCCCAAAGCAGTCCCCTTCCTCTCTCCTGTATTTAACGCAGAACAGTTGAGAACTGAGAAGCCACCTCCACAGATAAAGTCCACGGTCATAGTTAACCCCAACCCCCTGAACTCCCAGCCCCATCCTCCTTGAACAGTTGCCATTTTGTGTCTTCATGCCTCCAACAATATCTCCCAGTGTGTTAGGTATGGCTTTTACATTCCAAACAGTTTGGAAAAAAAAAAAGTTAAACCCCTTTAACACCCGCTCTCTCTCCTGGTGCCAAGAGGGACAGGAAAGAGGACATGAAGCCCACAGCCCAAAAGGAAACAAGCTACTGATACTACTAATACTCCATGCAATGGAGCTATGTGAGAGTTCCCCTTAGCCTGTGCAAGAAATGCCAGGAGCAAAACACAGACAGATGGAAGTTCAAACCCAATCTGTGTATATAAACTACAGTTGGAGTTACCACCATCACCCTAGAAAGGGTTCCCTTTGCAGACAATCCCTCTATATTCCAAAGAGTCTATTGCTCCCTTTTGCTCTTTATCAGCAGCACGTATATTGTGATGAACATGGGCTCTGTTTCTCAAGAGTTCATTTAGACAGTTGTTTACCCTTCCTCTGAGATCACAATCCTATCTGTGGCACAGTCATCTTCACAATAACCAACTGTGCTGCCACATACAGGGTATTCTGCTCTCTGATGCAGACATCTTTACTGATTAAGAATTAAAGAGACACATCAACCTGTAAATGGGACGATTCCTAAGACATAGCAAGAGGTTTCTATACTCCCAAATAAGATATGTTCTCACTATAGAAAAACATTCTTTCCAGCACAATCAAACCTTTGCCATTCAGATATTAATGATGCCAGTGCCTCAAAGTTTTAGGACTCTTCCTTGGTCGGACATACCCCATAACCTCTCTGAAGAAAACCTGGACGAGGGATTGAAGGGACAAAGCAGGAAAACAGTCCGTTCTGTTTGCCTCCTGAGATTTTTAATTTACTATTGTTCCAGCATCACTGTTCTGGATTTCACATGGCAAGGCTGGCTGCTAATATTTGAGGGCATCCCCTTTTTGGTTGATGTACAGTAGATTAAGACCTACTGCATAGAAAGCACTGGCTTTATGAAACAGAAGTCTAACTGAGTCTCTCTGTTTTGGCAAAGCATGCAAAAGAGTCTTTGCTTTTCTTGAGGACTTCATAAATAATGGTAGGTTCCACCACAAACTCTGACACCGAGAATGGCCCCTTTTTGCAGCTTGAGGGATACATCTAATTTCTGCTAAGATATTTCCAGTGTGCCCATCATAGTTTGTAAATCATATTATCAAATAAGATATCAAAACAGCCAGCAATACTCTATCTGCATATTCTATTGGAGGAGAATAGAAGTTACTAGGCTACCAGAGGAGAGCAGCACGCTAAAGCCTTTGTCTATTAAAAAAATCATTAGCATCCACATACCAGAGTTCTGAATCTCAGATACAGCAGACTTGAGGACTGCAGTTTAGGACTTTAGGAACCACAGTCTAAGTACCCTCAAATCAGGGCTGAAATTTTCTAACTCTGAAGAGAGATGGAATAAAGGTAATGCTTATCCAGTATATATATGCACCCATCATTATTTTTGTACCAGTGACTGATTCTCAAGTTTATAATCAAATTTAAGTTAAAACATACAGAAAACACCATGTAAATACCAACTGCTGAAAACCATCATTGCCTGTAAAGAGGTTTTAACCTTAAACCTAGGAAAGTGCTAAACTGATTAAAAGCCAGGTAGTCTCTGATCTGCAGATAATGCAGGGAGTTTGCTAGTTGTGCTCCTGGGCATTGGACATCAACTCATACATATAGCTTTCTAACCAGTAGCAGCCGTCCGCTACTATACTTCTGGAGCAAAATCAGTACTTGATCCAGCTAGCAAAGGCAGGGGGCTGGACTTGATAATCTTTCAAGGTCCCTTCTAGTTCTAGGAGATAGGATACTGGTCTAGTAAATGTGTTCAATAGCCTCCACTACCGCCAAATTATTCCTACCTAAATATGGTACTTGAACTTCCTTCCCCACCCCCATCAGGTTAGATCAGGAGTTTAAGTTCCCTATTCAGACAGAGCTCTGTCTCTGGGCATGGAGCAAGGGCTTCCTGTCTCCAAGTGCTCACATCACTGTGAGCACTACAATTTCATCATTGCACTATAGCAGTGGTAATCAAACTTTTGTACTGGTGACCCCTTTCACATAAGCCTGAGTGCGAACCCCACCCCCTTATAAATTAAAAACACTTTTTTATATATTTAACACCATTATAAATGCTGGAGGCAAAGCAGGGTTTGGGGTGGAGGCTGACAGCTCACGACCCCCAATGTAATAACCTCCTGATCCTCTGAGGGGCCCAATCCCCAGTTTGAGAACCCCTGCTCTATACTCTAGTGCATATACAGACGATCATGCTAGATGGGGCCTTGTTCAGCGTTTGCACCCAGTACAGATAAATGCAGCAATGAGACCCATGAGATCCCTACCTGCAGGAAGGAGAAACAGGATTTCTCCTCTCTTCAGTGTCTGGAGACTAGGTTCATTTTCGGCACCCCAAGACAGGACAACTCTCTTTATTAGCATTATTGTTCAAAAGCCAAGTAACCACTCCAGTTTATCCAACAGAAGGCTACCTCACTTAGCCAACACAAGGCTGGACTAGCCACAGATACCACTTACAAGTTGCTCACCTTCCATTCCCAAATCTGGCTTCAAGGTCTGGGCCTAATCTTTGGAGTCAAGAACAAGGTACCTCTGTGCTTGCCGCCTCAATTATGGCCTTCCTAGGCCATTTAATTTTTCCATGCACCTGATCAACAAAGAACTAGGAATGAGACAAAATCCATTCTGGTTCTAGGCCCTAAACTAGAACACTTTACCAGGGGAGATCAGCATCATGCATTCTAGACTGACCAGCTTCAGAGCCCAATGAAGAACTCACTTCTTGGCCAAAAGCTACCCACAATAACAAAACCTAAGAGCATAACTAAAAAATTCCAAGTAGAAGCAAGCATGTCCTTGGAAAGGGAAACCAACACCCACTTTAGTTTTAAGGTTCTGTCCCATTTTACTGTATTTCAACACCCATCTGATGCACTGACTTCTTTCCTATAAATACCTAAGGCAGATTTTGGGGAGTGACAGGAGAAGATATTGTTGTAGGTCTGAGACCAAGGCATTCACACTAAAGAAGGGGAAGACCAAGTGGGATTTCTCCATTACCCTAGCTGCACCTAATCAGCAAAAGAAATGAGATCAGAAACTTACCTTTAAAAGACTATACTAACTCCCAGATTTCCACAATGGAACACCAAATAACAGCTGCAAAACCATACTTGAGCGTGCAACAAGGAAAAACCAGGAGCTGCTGGCTGTCCCACCATCCCCGAAAAAACCCACAAGCAGATCTGGGTGGCACACCAGCCTACTGGATCCAGATTCACTCGGGATAATGCATTAGGATCATCTCCGGTACAGTCTTTCAAGAGGATGATCTTTCCTACATCTTTCGTTTTTTCTCAACCAACAAGATTCCTCCAACCAAGACCACCCCCTCCTCTCACAATGAAGTGTTGGTGTAATACAGACTTTAAAATTAGGACTCTTGATTAATTGCAGTTAACTCATGCGACTAACTCAAAAAAGTTAACTGTGATTAAAAAAAATCGCAATTAATTGCACTGTTAAACAATGGAATACCAATCAGGGTGGATTAAAAAAAATCAATGATTAAAAAATAAAAAAAAACTTATTTAAATAGGGTTTTTTTGGATAAAATGCTGTTGAGGAAAAAACCTATCTAAATATAGTTTTAATTAAGATACATTCTAGATCAAAGATATCTCATCATGGAATAGGGATTATAAATTCTAACTCTATAGCATGAGACAATATAGTCATGTAATGTTTAAGAAAAGTTTTGTAAATGTGTTCCAATACTTCATGGATTAGGGACCCAATTTTATGGAGTTCCAGGGGTTTCTGTATAGATTATTTAGGTTAATCTTTCTATCTACCAATGGGACGCAGTGCTCAGTCTAGAAGATACCATCAGAGATGCTTAGTTTTGCAGTTCTCAAACTGTGGATTTGTGTCTCCAGAGATAACATGCTTTTTAACAGCAAAAATGGTTTTAAATAAATAAATAAAATATAGAGGTGAGAAACAACAGACCTCAACCCAATCCCTTACCTCTCTCTAAAGGTGCAAAGTTTCAAAAAGTTCAATGAATAAAAGATTGTTGGGGGTGGAATAGATCTGGACAAGAAGAAGTCTGGAGATAAATGTGAGAAGGGAGGAGCAGGCAGTAGAAACAAAAGTGAAACTGTTTGAGCAGCATATTCCAGAAGTCTTGAGGTCTTTCTGAGTGTAGCCTTCATTGATTTGAGATCTACCATACCATTCTCTCACTAGAAGGGAAAACCTATAATGGCAGCAGGCTGTAAAAGAGACCCAGTTTTGGAATATTTTAATGAAATTCCTCTACCTTTAGGTAAGACAGGCATGCATACAAAATGCAAACAGTACAACAAAGAAATGCAAGGCCTTGTTGCCCGAATGAAACAACATCATGAGAAGTGTTCCTTCTCAGAAAGAAGCTGCATTGAAAATGATGAAAGGAACATGTCTGAACATGCAGGATCTTCAGTTTGGTAAACTTTTTTATTTCATACTTCTTTCTTAAGGATTGTCTTTCTTCCTTCTGGACTATTCTTGAATTCTCACATTTGAGGAAAAAATACAGTTGTTACTCTATGGTACTATCATTTTAGATGCAGTTGTGATAAAAAACAAATAGCTGAAATAGGCAGATCTTCCTTTTACAATTTCAGCTTTAAAGTAGTACTGAGTGTCAGTGAATGCAATGAATAATATTAAATGATCTGTATGGTAATAATAATTAAATAACTGCATTGACTTATTTTGTTTAGGAGAATCCATCCTTAACATACAGGATTCTGAAGACTATCCATCTTCAAGATCACCATCGTTTTCTATAGTTTCAGAGTTATCTGCCAATGATAATGTTTCAGTCACAACATGCTAACCTAGTAAGGAGGGCTTTAAACTAGGTTCGACGGGGACAGGTGAGCAAAGCCCACAGGTAAGTGGGGAACAAGACCTGGGAGATGGGTTGGAAACAGGAGGGAGCACGGGCTATAATGGCAGAGAGGAAGGAGGGTCAGGGCAAAGCCGGGAGGCAAGATCAAACCAGTATCTTAGATGCCTTTATACAAATGCAAGAAGTATGGGTAATAAGCAGGAAGAACTGGAAGTGCTAATAAATAAATACAACTATGACATTATTGGCATTACTGAAACTTGGTGGGATAATACACACGACTGGAATGTTGGTGTGGATGGGTATAGTTTGCTCAGGAAGGATAGACAGGGGAAAAAGGGAGGAGGTGTTGCCTTATATATTAAAAATGTACACATTTGGACTGAGGTGGAGATGGACATAGGAGACGGAAGGGTGGAGAGTTTCTGGGTTAGGCTAAAAGGGGTAAAAAACACAGGTGATGTCGTGCTGGGAGTCTACTACAGGCCACCTAATCAGGCGGAAGAGGTGGATGAGGCTTTTTTCAAACAACTAACAAAATCATCCAAAGCCCAAGATTTGGTGGTGATGGGGGACTTCAACTATCCAGATATATGTTGGGAAAATAACACCGAGGGGCACAAACTATCCAATAAGTTCCTGGACTGCATTGCAGACAACTTTTTATTTCAGAAAGTTGAAAAAGCTACTAGGGGGGAAGCTGTTCTAGACTTGATTTTAACCAATAGGGAGGAACTTGTTGAGAATTTGAAAGTAGAAGGAAGCTTGGGTGAAAGTGATCATGAAATCATAGAATTTGCAATTCTAAGGAAAGGTAGAAGGGAGTACAGCAGAATAGAGACAATGGATTTCAGGAAGGCGGATTTTGGTAAGCTCAGAGAGCTGATAGGCAAGGTCCCATGGAAATTAAGACTGAGGGGAAAAACAGCTGAGGAAAGTTGGCAGTTTTTCAAAGGGACGCTATTAAGGGCCCAAAAGCAAGTTATTCCGATGGTTAGGAAAGATAGAAAATGTGGCAAAAGACCACCTTGGCTTACCCTTGAGATCTTGCGTGACCTACAAAATAAAAAGGCGTCATATAAAAAATGGAAACTAGGTCAGATCACGAAGGATGAATATAGGCAAATAACACAGGAATGCAGAGGCAAGATTAGACAAGCAAAGGCACAAAATGAACTCAAACTAGCTATGGGAATAAAGGGAAACAAGAAGACTTTTTATCAATACATTAGAAGCAAGAGGAAGACTAAGGACAGGGTAGGCCCACTGCTCAATGAGGAGGGGGTAACAGTAACGGGAGACTTGGAAATGGCAGAGATGCTTAATGACTTCTTTGTTTCGGTCTTCACTGAGAAGTCTGAAGGAATGTCTAGTATAGTGAATGCTTACGGGAAGAGGGTAGGTTTAGAAGAGAAAATAAGGAAAGAGCAAGTAAAAATTCACTTAGAAAAGTTAGATGCCTGCAAGTCACCAAGGCCTGATGAAATGCATCCTAGAATACTCAAGGAGTTAATGGAAGAGGTATCTGAGCCTCTAGCTATTATCTTTGGGAAATCATGGGAGACGGGAGAGATTCCAGAAGACTGGAAGGGGGCAAATATAGTGCCCATCTATAAAAAGGGAAATAAAAACAACCCAGGAAACTACAGACCAGTTAGTTTAACTTCTGTGCCAGGGAAGATAATGGAGCAGTTAATCAAAGAAATCATCTGCAAACACTTGGAAGGTGGTAAGGTGATAGGGAATAGCCAGCATGGATTTGTAAAGAACAAATCGTGTCAAACTAATCTGATAGCGTTCTTTGATAGGATAATGAGCCTGGTGGATAAGGGAGAAGCGGTGGATTTGATATACCTAGACTTTAGTAAGGCATTTGATACGGTCTCGCATGATATTCTTATAGATAAGCTAGGAAAGTACAATTTAGATGGGGCTACTATAAGGTGGGTGCATAACTGGCTGGATAACCGTACTCAAAGAGTAGTTGTTAATGGCTCCCAATCCTGCTGGAAAGGTATAACAAGTGGGGTTCCGCAGGGGTCTGTTTTGGGACCGGTTCTGTTCAATATCTTCATCAACGATTTAGATGTTGGCATAGAAAGTACGCTTATTAAGTTTGCGGACGATACCAAACTGGGAGGGATTGCAACTGCTTTGGAGGACAGGGTCAAAATTCAAAATGATCTGGACAAGTTGGAGAAATGGTCTGAGGTAAACAGGATGAAGTTCAATAAAGATAAATGCAAAGTGCTCCACTTAGGAAGGAACAATCAGTTTCACACATACAGAATAGGAAGAGACTGTCTAGGAAGGAGTATGGCAGAAAGAGATCTAGGGGTCATAGTGGACCACAAGCTTAATATGAGTCAACAGTGTGATACTGTTGCAAAAAAAGCAAACGTGATTCTGGGATGCATTAACAGGTGTGTTGTAAACAAGACATGAGAAGTCATTCTTCCGCTTTACTCTGCGCTGGTTAGGCCTCAACTGGAGTATTGTGTCCAGTTCTGGGCACCGCATTTCAAGAAAGATGTGGAGAAATTGGAGAGGGTCCAGAGAAGAGCAATGAGAATGATTAAAGGTCTTGAGAACATGACCTATGAAGGAAGGCTGAAGGAATTGGGTTTGTTTAGTTTGGAAAAGAGAAGACTGAAGGGGGACATGATAGCAGTTTTCAGGTATCTAAAAGGGTGTCATCAGGAGGAGGGAGAAAACTTGTTCACCTTAGCCTCCAATGATAGAACAAGAAGCAATGGGCTTAAACTGCAGCAAGGGAGATTTAGGCTGGACATTAGGAAAAAGTTCCTAACTGTCAGGGTAGTTAAACACTGGAATAGATTGCCTAGGGAAGTTGTGGAATCTCCATCTCTGGAGATATTTAAGAGTAGGTTAGATAAATGTCTATCAGGGATGGTCTAGACAGTATTTGGTCCTGCCATGAGGGCAGGGGACTGGACTCGATGACCTCTCGAGGTCCCTTCCAGTCCTAGAGTCTATGAGTCTATGTACGTCACATAGCCACAGTATATCACCTGTAGCAAAAAAAAAAAAATTAAAAAAAAACACTCCATCATCCAGAAACAAGCAGAGATAAGTTTGTGATGAGAACCAGCAGATTACAAAAAGAGGTAATTGATGAAAAAATTGCCCGGTTTGTTTATGCAACAAACTCTCCTTTCCAAATGATTGAGAACCCACACTTCATTAACGTGGTTCACTCATTAAGACCAGGATTGTCCACCCAACAGAGCAGATGTCACATGCAAATTGCTGGATAAAAGTATATGAAAGAGAAATTGAGCAGCGTGCAAAAGGTCTAGAGGGTGAAATTGTTAACCTGAGTCTTGATGGGTGGAGCAATGCCCACAATGATCCTGTTGTATGTGCTTGTGAGACAACAGCAGAAGGGACTGTTTTCCTTACATCAGGAAGATACATCAGGAAATGCACACACAGCAGAATACTTACAAGAAGTAGCAGTAAAAGCTATAACAAACTGAAAAAAAATTCAAATGTCTAGTATGCAGCCTGATCAAAGGCAATGCCGCAAATGTATCCAAAATTAGAAGAAATTATTTAGAAGAGAGTCCCAAGCTAATAACATACGGTTGCAGTGCTCATTTGATGCACTTCCTAGCCAAAGACTTCAGTGTTCCACAAATAAAGGCTAATGTTGTTGAAATTGCAAAATACTTCCGTAACAACCACTTCGCAGTAGCTTCTCTGAAAAAAGCGGCAGGAACCAAGCTAACTCTCCCACAAGACGTGTGATGAAACTCATTAGTGGCCTGTTTTGAGCACTATATCAAGAACTGGCCTAATCTCATGACAGTTTGTCAACAAAATTGTGAAAAAATAGATGGCACAGTCACGGGCAAAGTTCTCAACATTGGGCTTAAGAGAAATGTTGAACACATACCAAGTACCCTGAGGCCTATTTCTGTAGCCTTGAACAAAATGCAGGGAAATAGCTGTTTTATTGCTGACGCTGTTGAAATTTGGAAGGAACTGAGTAAGATCTTAAAAAGAGAAATATGGAATGACAGAGTTAAATTGCAAGCATTAAAAAAAAAGAATGGGACAAGCACTATCTCAAGCTCATTTTCTTGCAAATATTCTCAATACTTGGTTCTGGGGTCAAACCTTAACTGCTGAAGAAGAGGCGTTGGTTATGACATGGACATCCAGTAATCATCTCTCCATAATGCCAACTATAATAAACTTCAGAGCTAAGGGTGAACCATTCAAGAAATGTATGTTTGTTGATGTTTTAAAAAATGTCACACCAGTGAACTGGAGGAAGTCACTTAAGTACTTGGATTCAGAGACTGTTGAAGTGATAATCTCATTTTTAACACCAGTAATTTCTTCTGCCAGTGTAGAAAGAATATTTTCTTCCTTTGGACTAATTTATTTCTTTGGACTAATTGTTTGGGATCTGAAAAAGCAGGAAAGTTTGTTTTTCTTTTCCAGATTATGAACAAACAGGAAAATGAAGGTGAAGATGACTGAGTTAGCTGCAGAAGCCAGTATTAAGTTTCTCATGTTGACTTGGCTGACAGTCATTTTAATTTTTGTTATTTTTTTTTTAAATATTTCATTTAACTATTTTAGTTAAAATTGTTTTAACAAAAACAAACCTGATTTTAAAAAACTTCAATGTTTAACTAAATTCATACGCTTTGTTAAAATAGTATATGTTTGCTGTTGAAGAAAAACAATCCAGAATACATAACGTCATTGTTTTAGTTAAATAAAACAATATAAATCTCTGTCTGGTGATGTTCTCCTACTAATACAGCATAGCAGGAAAACCCTCCAAATATTAATGATTAACCTTTTGAATTGGAGATAGTTCACCTCTGAATGACTTCATAAATAACTGCTTCAATTACCTTTGGTAAATGAAATAACCAAACAATCATTCATTTTCTGATACAGCTGTAAAACTCATCTGAAAAGTTTTCTAACTAAAATCACTTAGAAAATGTATAATGTGTACCTTTTAAAAATGAAACCTACATCTATCTCTGAGATGTGAAGAATATGTATTTAGGTTATAATAATCAACAAGAATGCACTTTTATGTAGAAATCCATGATTAAATCGAGTCTTCCTGACTAGTGATTTAAATCATGATTTAAATCAAATCCACCCTGATACCAATTGAAATGTATTGAATATTTTTGGATGTTTTTCTACATTTTCAAACATACTGCTTTCTATTACAACACAGACTACAAAGCGTACAGTGCTCACTTTACATTATTATTTTTATTACAAATATTTGCACTGTAAAAATGATATAGTATTTTCCAGTTCACCTCATACAAGTACTGTAGTGCAATCTCTATTGTGAAAGTGTAACTTACACATATAGATTTTTTGTTACATAACTGCACTCAAGAACAAAAACGTAAAACTTTAGAGCCTACATACAAGCAAGTCCACTCAGTCCTACTTTTTGTTCAGCCACTCACTAAGACAAACAAGTTTGTTTACATTTACAAGAGATACTGCTGACTCTCTTATTTACAATGTCACCTGAAAGTGAGAACAAGCATTCGTATGGCACTTTTGTAGCCAGTGTTGCAAGGTATTTACATGTCAGATATGCTAAACATTCATATGCCCTTTCATGCTTCAGCCAACATTCCAGAGGACATGCTTCCATGCTGATAATGCTTGTTAAAAAAAAATAACATGTTACTCAAATTTGTGACTGAACTCCTTGGGAGATAACTGTATGTCTCCTGTTCTGTTTTACCCACATTCTGCCATATATTTCCATGTTATAGCAGTCTTGTATAATGACCCAGCACATGTTCATTTTAAGAACACTTTCACAGCAGATTTGACAAAACGCAAAGAAGGTACCAATGTGAGATTTCTAAGGATAGATATTGCACTCAATCCAAGGTTTAAGAATCTGAAGTGTCTCCCAAAATCTGAGAGGGATGAGGTATGGAGCATGCTTTCAGATGTCTTAAAACAGCAACATTCAGATGCGGAAACTACAGAACCCGTACCACCAAAAAAGAAAAATTAACCTTCTGCTGCTGGCACCTGACTCAGATGATGAAAATGAACATGCATCAGTCCACTCTGCTTTGGATTGTTATTGAGCAGAACCCATCATCAGCATGGACAGATGTCCTCTGGAATGGTGGTTTAAGCATGAAGGAACATATGAATCTTTAACGCATCTGGCACATAAATATCTTGTAACGCCAGCTACAACAGTGCCATGCGAACGTCTGTTCTCACTTTCAGGTGACATTTTAAGCAAGAAAGGGGCATCATTATCTCCTGCAAATTGTAACCAAACTTGTTTGTCTGAGCAATTGGTTGAAGTAGGACTGAGTGGACTTGTAGGCTCTAAAGTTTTACATTGTTTTATTTTTCAATGCAGTTATTTTTTATACATAATTCTACATTTATAAGTTCAAATTTCATTATAAAGAGACTGCACTACAATACTCGTATTAGTGAATGGAAATATACTATTTTTTGTTTTTTACAGTGCAAATATTTGTAATAAAATATATAAAGTGAGCACCATACACTTTGTATTCTGTGTTGTAACTGAAATCAATATATTTGAAAATATATGTGCCAATATAATGGCACTGTTAAACATCCAAAATATTTAAATTATTGTTTAACAGTGCCATTAATCACAATTATGTGTTTAACCGCTTGATAACCCTAATTAAAATGGATCAGAGGAAATGGTAGAGGAAGCACAGATACAGGAGACTGACACTGAGCATAGGGCAAAAAGGCCAACTCCCTTCAAGCTTGTGTTTCTCTGCCCTACCTGCCAGTTCACATTTCTGCCTGAATTCTAATAGAATCCTGCAGCCTGGATACATTAACAACAATTATACCATGGCCATTAGGAGGGAAAGGGCAGACAAGAGAAAGGTCTGGGAGTCTCAGTACAGGGAATGCTGGGGAGGAAAGTTTTACAATCCAGGCTTCAGAGTTGGCAAGATCTTAGAAAAAATACTGAGGCTAAAAAGTTACAGTAACCACCTAAACTGCACTCACATCACCCCAGGCTCCTGCCACACCCTCAAAAACACCCACATCCTTCCCCCTAATGCCAGTGAAGCTGCTGAACTGGATCATGCTATTAACCCCTCTTGTCTGAAATTCTGCCTCTGGCAAGGGCAAGTACCACATTATTCACAACTATTCTCTTGACCAACTGTGCAGTGGCAATGTAGTGGAAAAGAAGCTTCTTCCCAGAGTTACCTAAGCAATAAAAGTGGGGGGGGGCAGGATCCAGTTGGAACTGTGCGGTGCACTTTGAGCCTAGGAGACCTATGTGTATATATATTACTAAAAGGAACGACCTTGTAAGGAAGATAATCAACTACTGGTTGTTCAGAGTTAGTTGCTATTATAAGAGTCATGCTAGGAAAGGAACCCAAGGAGAAAAGTTCAATATAGGGGGTATGGCTCTCACCAAAGAGGCACACAAACTAGTATTTTCTCTCAGGTTTGAGATGGCTACTTCTAGCTGCCCCTCCCTGAGCCTCAGTTCCCAACGGCCACCCACCCTCCTATTCAGTTGCACCCACAACAAGCAATGGAGCGTGAGCTGCTTCAAGCTCAGTTTTATGCAAGTTAGAGCGAGCAGGAGCATTTGAAAACTAGGAGGTGAGGGCCGCTGGTGAGACACTACTGAAACTGCCAATTCAAGGCCCTGAGATACAAATACTGTGGTCCCAACAGGTCCAATGTTTTCTCCCTGTCACAGTGCTGTTCCATCCATACTACCAGTTTTGACCATTTGTAACAGAGTTGGGGCCATCCAGGCTGTAACTAGTCCCCTGCCTCAGTTGCTTTTACAGTGTAAATGGGGTGTCAGTCTGGTGAAGTGATACAGTTTCCAAAGAAGAGCTGGCAAGCAGATTATGTGTAGTTGGAACTGGATTGACCACATGTGTATTTCACCCAAGAAGCTCTAAGCCAGTGGTTCTCAAACTTTTGTACTGGTGACCCCTTTTACATAGCAAGCCTATGAGTGCAACCCCCCATATAAATATATACAAAAGTGTTTGCAATTTAACACCATTATAAATGCTGGAGCCAAAGTGGGGTTTAGGGTGGAGGGAGACAGCTCGCAAACCCGCATGTACTAACCTCACGACCCCCTGAGGGGTCCTGACCCCCAGTTTGAGAACCCCTGCTCGAGGCGTCTGTTACAGTCTGCATTGTACTTCTGAGCTATACAGAGACTGCAGATAGGGGCAACTCTGACACTTACAGAGAGAACTTTATTTTCTAAACCCTTTGATGTGACAGTGTTTGTTTACAAACGTGTACAAATTAGCTATTTCTATGTCTGCAACCTATCTCCAGCCATGGGAAGAACAGAGATGCTTGTCTGTCTACTTAGTAGCTAGTGCTTAAGTCTGTTGTTTCCCTTGCTCACAGAAGGGCTGCTGACCATGGAGCACTATACTGTGAGCATACTATATACCACTCTGGGGGTCAGCAAAGTGGATGGGGGTGACTTTTCATTCAGGCTTTACAATTTGGTACCTGGCCCTGGCAGACCCCTTTCCGAGGACTTCCTAAATACAGGATTAGATGTGAATGGAACTGAAGAGTAAAAGATGGATTGTGCTCAGTCTGCACTGGGAAGTCCCATGCAGACCTTACTCTTTAAGACTGGATTTATTCTGCAGCTCTTGATTTGTGTCAGGCAACATGTGCTTGAGGTGATGGGGAGCAGAGGAAGATACGAGACAGCTCCTCAAACCAGTGCCTCTAAATTATACTTATTTTTTGAAGTGACACAGCAGAAAGACTAGTCAGAGCAAACCCTGTGTGGTGCCAAGGGCATACAAAAGAATTCTCTCAGGCTTTGAAGTGTGATCTCCTGCCAGTATGAGACTTGCCTGACTCTACAGATTGCTACAAGTAGCAAACTGTTAACTTAAGCCAACAATGAAACAGTCAGCCCTTCCTCCTCTATTCATGGCAAAGGGGAAGCCAAAAGGTTTTCTGGGAGTTTACACCACTTACACCGCTCCAATGTTGGATGAGAAGACTGGTTATTGTTCTCTCCATTCACCAGACCCCATAGATGGATGCGGACAGCATATAGTGAAGTTACAAGAGCCAGTCTCTGATGCTAAATGCAGCCAATTCTAAATGTTAGGAGAGATCCCAATCCAGCACAAAAGTTAAACTGCCTGTAACACCCTGTACCCAAACCAGATAAGAAACCAACATTAACCATAGCCAGTGAAAACTGTTAAATCAGGCCACTGGGAGAAGATTTAACTGGGGCCTTGATTACCTCAGCATGTTGCTAGTGCTGCCACCTGCTGTGTTTTGGTAGCTGTGAAAGAAAGGGCAGTTCCATTGGGACTATGACTAACACAATAACCTTTTGCCACTACAGACCTAGGGCACAAGATATATTTGGGTCACAGCTGAAGCAAGTTTGATTGTCTCAGCCGCTAATAAACATGTTCTAAACCCACTCAGAAGAGGCTTGAGGTCCAGTAAATAAGGCACTGGATTATTCCTGGCTCTGTCTGCTCAAGGCTACACAGGTCAGTGGCAAATCACTTCACTCTCCGTGTCTGTTTCCCCTCCCATCCTTTGTTTGCCTTGTCTTTTTAGACCTTTAAGCTTTCGGACAAGGACTGTCCCACTGCATTCATGCAGTACCTAGCGCAATGGGGCCTCAATCTCAGTTGGGGCCTGTAGAGGGGTTTGGCTGGGGCTCGTCCCTCTCCGGGGTGTCGGCAGGGCCACCCAGAGGATTCAGGGGGCCTGGGGTGGATAGGGGTCGGGGCAGTCAGGGGACAGGGAACACAGGGGGTTGGTTGGGAGTGGGGTCCTGGGGTGGTGGTTGGGGAGGGGACCTCGGGGAGGCAGTGAGGGGACAAGGAGCAGAATAAGATGAAGAATTCGGGGGGGTGGATGGGGTCTCGGGGGGGCGGTGAGGGGACAAGAAGCAGGATGGGTCAGGGATTCTGAGGGGGCAGTCCAGGGGCAGGAAGGGATGGGGGTCGGATAGGGGGCAGGGCCAGGCTGTTTGGGGAGACACAGCCTTCCCTACCCTAAAGCTCATTCAGCAGTTTGAGGCTTGCAGACAGCTATTTAACACAAAGAGCCAAGCTGTTATCTTTTCCATGGGGGAGGGATCATATGAAAAGAGCAATATCCTACACCATCTACCTCCTTCCCAACCCTACCAAGGGAGACACCCCTCATCACCCCACTCCACATTCCCTGAGGCTCCAGAGGGGTTAATTCAATGGTTCTCAAACTTTTGTACTGGTGACCCCTTTCACATAGCAAACCTCTGAGTGTGACCCCCCGCCCACCCTTTATAAATTAAAAAACACTTTTTTATATATTTAACACTTATAAATGTTGGAGGCAAAGAAAGGTTTGAGATGGAGGCTGACAGCTCATGACCCCCAGTAATAACCTCGTGATCCCCTGAGGGGTCCTGACCCCCCAGTTTGAGAACCCCTGGGTTAATTTAATTTTAGCACCCTGTGTCCATTCACATGCATGTGCTATTTTGAGCATTTCAGTTTTCACAACATAGGCTCATCCCAGATTCTGGAACAAGCTCAAATGCTCAGTTAGTGGGATATGTACAAAAGCTATACTAAAGACAAATCCACAGTAACCATCTCCAGTTTGTAAGGGACCCCATGGAGCCAGTCTCTAGGACACAGATACATTCATGGACGTTAAGTCCATTAATGGCTATTAGCCAGGATAGGTAAGGAATGGTGTCCCTAGCCTCTGTTTGTCAGAGGGTGGAGAAGGATGGCAGGAGTGAGATCACTTGATCATTACCTGTTAGGTTCACTCCCTCTGGGGCACTTGGCATTGACCACTGTCGGTAGACAGGATACTGGGCTGGATGGACCTTTGGTCTGACCCAGTATGGCTGTTCTTATGTTCTAAGCTAAATTAACCCAAAGTTATGGAAACAGATATGAGTCAAGGAAGCCAGCAGAGTATCAGAAACTTGGAAAAATCTCTTACTTGATAGGCTCAGGCGTTTGGTCACAAGCTGAGGTGGTTCAAAAGTTTTGGATTTTTTTAAAGTATTGTTTCTTTAAATAATCAAAACACAGCAAGCAGCAAATATTTGGCCACACACTTCTGAAACCCCAACCACGTTTAGGTTTTGGCAGACTAATTTCAGCTTTTCAAATAAAAAACGAAAACAAATTTTGAAGGAAAGCAGACATTGTCCATGATTTTTTTTCTGCTTTTTAAAAACCCCTAGTTTTCGATCCAAAAAAAGTTTTGACAGAAAATATTTGTCCAACTCTTTTAATGAGCTCTAGTGCCTTTCAGCACTAGCTGATGCTGAGAACCAGTGATACCTTGTAAAGGCGACTTGAAGTTTTCTCAAAACTGGGTTTGTGCAGAAATGCGGAAGGTTTTTAAATGTTTATTTTTCCCAGGACAGGATGGGGGCGGGCAAGTGGGGTAATTTGCCTCAGGCCCCGCAGGGGCCCCCATGAGAATACAGTATTCTATAGTATTGCAACTTTTTTTTATGGAAGGGGCCCCACTAGAGCCATGCCGCTTTAGCTCTGTCCAGGGCAGCTCTTGGGTTACCCCCACCTCTCCCATCTTGGAGCCTCAGTGCACCGCTTCCAGGAGCTGCCCTAGCCCCTGGACAGCGCTGCAGCGGCATGGGACCGGAGCTCGCAGCCCCACACCCTTACCATGAGGCTCTGAGCGGGAGGAGCTCAGGCCTCACCCGAGCAAGGCCGCTTTAGCTCTGTCCAGGGCCGCTCCCGGACACGACGCTCTGAGGCGCCGGGGGATGGGGGAAGGCAGAGGCAGGGCCAGAGCATTCTTGGGGGGTGGGGGGGCAAATTGCCCCACTTGCCCCCCACTCTGGGTGGCCCTGGATGTCTGGGAACCACACCGCCTCACTACTTCCTTCAGTTGCTTACGGGGAATTAGCTTGGCCGTAGGAGTCTCTTGCCACGGCAGCAATAGAGGCAAACAGACAGTTATTCACGCCCGGCCCATGGTCGGCAGGCAAAAGTGAATCAAGGGCTCAAGTCTTCAGGCAGGAGCTGAGGAACATTTATACAATTAGCAGGCGCAGGCCCAGGCCCTGAATCAGGATGGGGCAGCAAAGAGTCAATGGCTCAGGCCATCAGGCAGGGACTGAGCAAAGGCAGGTAAACAACAAGCCCAGGCTCTTGACTCAGAAGGGCCCGGGGAGAGGGGGAGACTACCACCCACAAGCTGGGGGTCGCAAGGGGGACGCAGACCCACCTGCTCCACTGCGTCGCAGCCCGGGGCCCTAGCAGCAGTAGAAGACATGCTGCTATGTCAGTGGGGTTCCTGGTCACAACACACTGACATAGGCTCTGGCAGTGCTGAAGCCAGACTAGGGTTGGCTGCCCAGCAAGCTACCTTCGAACTCTCCCTCAAAAGGTATCTGGGTCCGGACTGTGTCCTCTGGGGGGGGTCAAGCACCATGGGGTCCTCTGGGTAACTGGCAAGGGGCAGGCTGGGAAGCTCCTCTGGGCTCCGATTAGCATCAGGGGTCGGCAGATGAGGCCAATCCTTGGGAGACCCTGGCAACCTACAGTGGACCCAATTAGGAGCTAGGCTGGAGGCATCTGGTCTCTCTGGCGGCTGCTCCTTGAGTGAGCTCTGGGGTCAGGTTTTTATACATCCTGTCCTGCGCCTTGACCTCTGGGAGGCAGGCACAGAATTTGCTGGGTCCTCCCACTCCAGTGTCGGGAGGGTCTCATCCCTCTCCAGGGCAGCGAGGAACAACACCGCCTCACTACAGGGCCTCTACGTGCTACTGTAATAAGAATTCAGGTGCAGTATAAGGATCTCTCACCATGGCTACTGCTACTTGTTTCATGAGTGTTATTGTTCACCATTCTTGAACAAAGAACTGCCTTCATGAGCAGAGAGCAGTGGTCAGACAAGTCAGTATTCCAGACCCAGCTCAAAGCAAGCTAAGCACACTGATTCCGCTAACCCACCTGATTGATATTCTATACAATGGTTCCCCAAATTAACGTTAGAAGAGCCTCTTTTCAATGCTGCAATGCAAATTCCTGGTCATAGTGCAATGAATAAGGACTAATGAACCAATATCGTTCAGTCCAAGCTTCCAACCCCCATTCTGTAGCCACACAAAACCAACACACAGATCCCCCCTGGAAATTCTCTTTCAGGCACAATGAGTAACTCTGCCATTAGAGAGAGGCAACATGCACGGAGAGTTTTGAAAAATGATATATTTTCCCTCAGAAATGATATTGCCTCCACTTCTCTTCAAAGAGATAAAGGCAAACCAAGTTATCTAATTAATGCTGTCAAGAAGGGCTGCTGTGTCGCTGCCACGGAGCGCATGACCTGGCATTCCGCTGGCCCAGAGGGGCTTGCCAGGCAGAACACCACAATGGAGTCCTGGGGAGCAGTCTCCCTGCCTCCTCCCACTCCGGCATGTCAGTGCTCATATCTCCATTAATGGGCCCCCATGCTGGGAATGAGGTAAGATGCAATTCAAAGGGGGGTTTGTAAGAGGTTTTGTTTTTTAAATGGGTGAGGGGAAGGGAACAGTGCTTGACAAGAACTGACAGACAACTGAACAAAACCATAAGGGCTATGAATGGCAACATGGTGCTTTAACTGGCGTAGGAATGGAGAGAAAAGTGAGACAATGAGGCACAGGCTCTGATTGCAGGGCCCCAGTTGGCAAGGCTGTACTAGATGGGGGCTGCCTTAGGTTGACAAGGGCAGGAGAGGGTGGGAGAAAGCGCTCCCCTCATCCCTTCTGTTTATAATTAGGAAAGAGGAGGATTTTTTTTTTAAAAATGGGGTTTCTCAAGTGGTTTGATAGGGGTCGACAGCTGTATGCTCAGCATTACGTAAGAGCTCTGCCAGCAGCAAAAGGAGTGGGCTGGATTTGAGCCAGGAAGAGAGAGGAAACACCCCCAAAAATGCAGAAAAGCTGAAGAAGAGAAAAAGCCATGAAAACAGGAAAGTAGTAAAAAGCAGAGCACCAAGGGGCTCTCATTCTATAGCGCTTCAAAGCTCAGCAAGACCACCTGGCTGATCAACTGATCTCTGCTCCTTCTGCAACCCCCACTTACCAAGTCCAGTAGAACTTGATACACACACACACAGCTCACTCTGAACCAGGGGGCTTCCTGCCTTCCAAATAGCCAAGGTTCTTCTTGCAGGAGCCCTGCCAGAAAAAACTTCCAGCGGCCAAACCCTGTTCACCACCAGGAATTTCAAAAGCTAGAATTCATCAGAAACGGCATGAACCAAAAATTCAACCCCTGGATGCTACAGACATTAAATGATCAGATGGAAGCAGATCAGATTCCTTGCTTGGTTCAGTTTGTTTTTTTATTTTCCTTTGGTTTTGGGGGAGGACCATGAATGCCTATGTCTGCGTTCATGCTGCAGCCCTATTCTTCCTCTATTCACTTGGAGGATGGGGGAAAATAGGGAGAAGGTTAAAAGGGAATGAGATTTGATCAGCAGGTGTCCCACTCCATCCCTGACCCCTTGGAAATAAGACTGAGGACATTTTGTCTCTTCGTTCCAAAGCAAAGAATTACTTTGGCCTGGAACACGGCAGCGGCTGCGTGCCCACTTGGAAGGGGAAATAGCAGGAGCAGTAATACACCCAGGAAACCTGAGAGCAAGACCTCCCAGCCAAACCCCACTAATTGTAATGCAAATTAATCCCAAGTGAGAACACACAGGAGACAAAACTACAGCCGTCTACAACATCAAAGTGGACCATTACACAGGAAATCCAGAGTCTGGTGGAGGGACTGGTATGAACGGAGTTCGTGTTCACTGCTACAGCATCCCTTGCCCCTCATCAAGAGCAGGAGACATGGAAGGGGGAAGAGGAGGAAGCGTCTTTTGTTTGGTCAAAGATCTGACACCAAATGTCGTATTTTGTCCTTTAATCTCCCAAAAAGACTCCCTCCCTCTCCTGCTCTCCCCAAAAATTCAGTTTGAAGAACTAACTAAAAAAAGCAAAACCAAAAGAGATAAAATTACAGGCCATGGTTAGTCACACTGGGGCCAGAAGAATATGTTTCCTTCACAGGCCTTAATCTCTATAGCACAATTTAGGGACTTGACAGCACACAGAACCCCAGGTGAGACTAAGCCACGCCTCTGGATCTGAAGGCAGTTACGTCTGCCCCTATACCCACTCTGCCCTTGCAGTTAGCTGGGATCCCAAAATACAAAGGTAATTCATGCATAGTTGTTCAGTCAAACGCCTTTTAACACTCTCCAGGCCCTGCAGGGAGGGTGAGGGCTCTACATGTCCCAACATCTCAAACTCGTGGGTGTGACGGAGGAATGGTTAACACAATGGTGAAAACCATTCCTTAACATGGCAACTGGAACAAGGAAACATTGGTAAATGATACTGACCGAGAGGTCACACTAGCAAGCCATGCCACCGTCACACTACTACAGGAATGGAGATATGCTCTCTTTCCTTCCCACCACCGCCATTTCCACTACATTGTCACCTAAGATGGAAGAGAGATGCAGAACCAAGTCTAATCCATCTTTACAATAACTCCCATGAACACAACACAAACCTTCTTATAACCTATAGCTGCACTCAAGCATTCTAATCTCAGCCAGACTTCCTGGAAGTGCCAAGCAGAAAACCTTTCCACTTTTAATTCAGACAAAGTTTCACCAGCCAGCCTTCCAAACTGTCATCCATCCCATCAATGATTACCATGTGGCTGAACAGGCCTGAGAGTTTCTAAGGCAACTCTCACACCTTGAAAGGAACAGTATCATGGAGAGTTCATGGATCCAAATGCTAAGGCAAGTGATCACCAATCCACTGTGCCCCAAACTCATCCATTATGGCAGGGCAAGTTCATGATGCACACTGGATTAGGGCTTCGCTAATTCTTCACTGAACTTTTTCAGGAAACCATATGCCACATTACAGGGCTAACTGCACCTCTGATGGTCTCTGAGTGCACCTTCTCAGGGTGATAGGCCTAGTGCCTTCACCTCTCCAGCAGTGGAATCCCACCATTCTCCCACTCTTAAACCAGGTCTGGGCTAAGGTACCCTATATGCATACTAACCGTGCTCACCCAGCAGGTCCAACTGAGTTCGGCACCTGCAAGTCTTCCTTTCAGGTGCTTGTGACCAGTACACTGGTGACCTGACAGCTCTCTTAAACTGAAGTACTGTTTAATCTTAACGCTAGGAAAAAGATAAAGGATAAAAGAAAAAAAGGTTTTAAAACAAGAGGGTTACACCCATCCTATCTTACCCTAGCCCTACCACCCTGTAGTAGGTGGTCAGCCAGGTTTTCAGTCTTCAAACAAATCTCTGGCCACTGTCTCCCACACATCCTTTTCCAGAGTGATTAACTATTTAGTGTCCTTCTGATTTTTTGGCTCCTAGCCTTGGCAAAACAATTCTTATTAACTTGGCTGGGAAGATGCTACTTCTATACTCTAGCCAACAGCTCAGCATTGTCTCTTAATGGTCCCTGCCATGTTTACTAGGAGTTGCTTATCTAGAGACACTTGTCTTCCTGCTAGTTTCACAGCCCTGCTATTAAACTAAATAAATGTATATACACACAGTAAACATTCCAATAACCCAATACAGCTATACAGTAACCATATCAATAACCAAACCAACATTCATTAATTACAGATCAGCCCCATGTATTTCACACCCTACATATGGTACCTATGTGCCTTTCACAACAGGCTATTTTAGATGGGCTGGGAAGAAAAGCCACATCAGACTCCTAACAACTCAGAATGCTCCCCCCGGCCCCCCTCCATGCACAAAAAGAAACTAAGACTCCAACAGTCCTGAATCTTGATAATTAAAGCCTGGTGAATGTGCACCCTGAGAAAGAGGATAAAGCCACCTTCTCACTCACTGACTTGTTCCTAAAAGTCAAGAAGATCACAGAGTTGGGAACAAAAGGTTTCCCAAAGTCTCCTCCCATTGTGGGGAGCAGTATGTAATTATTTATTTCTCTTAGCATAGCACACAGGAGTCCTACTCATGGACCGTTCCCAATTTGTATTACAGCAATGCCTAGGGGCCCCACTCAAGAGATTACAGCCACAGTGGGCTAGACACTGTACAAACACAGCAAAGAGACATCCCCTGCCACAAGAAGCTTGCAATTTAAGCAGCAGTGAACCCCATTGCCCCCTGCGTGTATTCCTGCACTGCCCCAGTTTCGCTGGCTAACAAATGAAAGAGTCAGAATAATGATCATAACATGAAGTCAGCAGCCTCAGCAGAGAGGCAAGAAATACAAGTTCACTGTTTTGTGTCATGTTCCAACCCACCTCCTACTGAACAAGATCTTATTCACTCTTGCTTTTATGTTTTTAAACCAGATATACATATATCTGAAGTATATGAAAACCTACAGTCATCATTTGAAAGCATGAGCAGCACAGGTGAGTGAGGAAGACCACCTATTAACTTCAAGGCTAGTAACAGCTGCAGCATAAAGAAAGACTGGAGACCCAGCACATACACCCTCTCCTCTGAACAAAGTCCCTTTGAGACAAAGCCTAGAGGACCGGGTTCCAAAGAGATGGCACAGATACACTTGCTATCCCTCTGTACCCAGCAAAAGTTGAAGCTTGAGCAGTGCCCAACACCACATGCAAGACAACAAGGAAGCAAAGCAACTGATATTAATGACAACTTGGAGCATTTGCTCTAGTTCTATCACATTTAAATACAAAAACTACACAGCACAGCCCAATGGCTAACTCCCGCTGCAATCATTTTATCAGATCCAAACCAATGACATCACTTACATGCTACAGCTTTTTAGCTTCCATGGCTTCCTCCACTGGTTGCTTACACTCTTTGTGAATATCAAATCACACTGTCTGCTCACCGCCAAACTCTGGAAGCAAGTTACATTGGGGCCATTCTCACTCATGGCAATTGTGGTTAAAGTCACAGAGAGCAAAATGGCTCAAGAGCCTGGCACATTGTAAGGTATTATACAAACTAATAAAAATAACCCTTTGCATTGGAAACTTTTGTTAAGCTGGATCTTGCCTTCCTGACACTCAAAATGAAGCAACTGATAAATGATGAGTTTTACTGCTTCCTTCTCAAAGGTACAATTACTTACTCTTCCCAGTATCAAATATTCACTCATTCTGCCAGCAAAAGGGCATGACAATAGAGCAAGAGATTCTAAAAGGTGATCTTGGGAGCCCTCCTACCTCCACACTGGCAACACCTGCTCTTGGGATAGCCTTTGAGGGGCAGTAAATAGAGTTATACGTTAGCTTTACCCTCTGGAGACAGAATGGAAGCCAGAACTAATGTATACTGAGGTGTAAAGAGTTTGTTATTCTTAGCCTAGTCCCTGTGGACATTTCTCACAGTTCCACAAGATTGGTGGCCCCTGTAAAGGATGCATTTTGCATATCAACTCAAGCCTACATGTTCCCAAGGCCACACTAAAGAGGACTATCAATTTCTCACCAATCTAGGAGGGACTGGATCACTTCAGGTGGAACACACACATTTTCTTTCTCAAGCCACACCATAAATCTCGCCTCTTGGCTGGCTTTTTCTTAGGGCTAGTTTACACTACAATTGCTACAATGACACAGCTGTATCGATATAGCTGCATTGCTGTAGCACTGTCAGTACACACGCTTTATGCTGACAGGAGAGAGGTCTCCTGGCGGCACAATCCCAGAGTGGTCGACATAGCGCTGTGCACACCAGCACATATTGCTCAGGGGCTTTTCCGCACCCTTGAGCAACTTTAAGTTATACTGAAGTAAACGCTGCTGTGTCTAGCTATGTAAATAGCAAATAAATAGTAAACAGCAAAGAAGTCAGAAGCTACCAACTTTATGCTAAAGTCCTTCCTTATTTGCCTGAGGGGAGGGGACAGAAAGACACTGCCTTCCTGCTACAGGTGGTCAGCTTACCCCAGTGGTTACAGACTTAGGGTATGGCTACACTTGAAATTTCAAAGCGCTGCCGTAGTCAGAGTGCCAGCGCTGGGAGAGAGCTCTCCCAGCGCTGCACGTAAACCACATCCCTTACGGGTGTAGCTTGCAGCGCTGGGAGCCGCGCTCCCAGCGCTGCAGCACTGGTTACACTGAGGCTTTACAGCGCTGTATCTTGCAGCGCTCAGGGGGGTGTTTTTTCACACCCCTGAGCACGAAAGTTGCAGCGCTGTAAAGTGCCAGTGTAGCCATGGCCTTACATTTCTACTGCACTTCCCCAAGTATCTTGGGTCAGCAGCATCATGGATTTTATGCTAACCCTGCTGAAAGACCTTTCCCACTCCAAGGGTCTGTGAAAGGCTAAGATAACTAAACTAAGAGGGAGATCTCTCATGAGATTCCTGCCAACAATGAGCCTGGAATAGCAAGGGTAGAGGATCAAAGTGGTTAGTGCTCAAAGAAGTGCATTAAATAAAGTTAATTCCCAGTTTTTCCTCTGCTGCCTTTGGAGGGCTCTGACTGCCCATGGGAGTGGCAGCCCAGGGACCCACATCCCAAGGTACCCTGAGAGAAAAATAACATTATCAATATCCTTTGAGATCAATGGCAAGAGCCAAGCCAGAACATTCACGGTGCAAGGAAGCAGTCTGATAACTGCACAGAGCTCAACATTGTGAGGCAAATATAAGGCCTGCCACACACACACACACCCCACCATGGTCCAATGCACCACAAAATGAGGAGTTCTAAGAAAATACATGTAGAAGAATACAAAGGTTAAGCATCAGCTCACAGGGCCTATGAGTGAAGTCAGGGAACTCTCCAAACCAAAATGTCCCTCAAAAGACTCCATTGTAGAGCCATGTACATTAGCCACCAGTTATGATCTGAAGCTGGTAACCCACCTCCATCCCCCCTCACATACACACACAGGGCCAGCAATGTAGGCAGTGCCTTGCAGCAGGACTTTGGCTCATACAAAGAGGGCTAACCAAACTGTTGCCATGGTGCGTGTTTAATGAATACCAGAGAGCCCTCTCCAACTCAACACCCCCCAAAATCACTCCCACGCTGGTGAAGTGCCAACAGCTGTGCTATGCCACTGAAACTGTACTGCAGGAACTCTACCTTGGGATACTGGCTCCCACAGAGTTTGCTGTCTCTTGTCATCCCGGAATGTGGCATTCCAGAACCCACACCACACCTGACCTCCTCCCCCACAAAGGTTTTGTAGAAAGCAACTTAGCCTTCCCCAGTTTCCATGCAACAGCCTCCATTTGCTAAGATCACAGTAACTAGCATGCATTGCCCACAATGAAGACACTGACAGCACTATGCACATTTATGATGCTAAACAGACATTTGTTCTGGACAGACCCCTCACTTATGATGGCAGTGAGTGGAGAATAAACCTGAACCCAGGTTGCAACTTAAGAGGAGGAGGGCAGACTGACTATTCTGAAATGCTTACCAGTGCCCTCAGCACTATTATTATGAGGACTTCAGAAGTAAACAGGAATCAGCTGCTCACCTTATTGCTACAGTTCACACTCACATACAGGCGGATTCAAATGTAGGAGATAGATTTATTTCGGGGCAAACAGAAGGAAAGGGAGTTTAATGCCCTTTCAGAAAAATACTAAGCAAACAGCTGTCGGGAACAAGAACAACCCTGGATAGACAACCCAGCTCAGGAGTGTAGGGGGAGCAGAAAGGGACTCTCCAACTTCAGACAAAGCCTAGAAATTGCACAAAAACTTTCCTCCCTACAGAAGAGCTCTGAACACCCCCTCTCCTCCTCCTCCCCAGGATCCTTAGCCTTCCGTTCTTTCTGTCTCCTTCTCACAGCTCATGAAAGGCTCTTTTGAGGGGCTCCCAGCCTCCAGCAGTTCCAATTTGCATCCAATTACTCCAGGTCTGTATAGAACTCATCAGAAAATGGGAAAAACTTTCCCCCAGCATCTTTGAAAGACGGAGGGGCACACCAAGTGGAAGACCCATCCCCAAATCTCAGGAGTTGCTACTCCTAGGGTGACCATTATTTTCCAAAAGGGAAAATGGGATACCGCACGGGACTGGCCCGAGGTCCACACTCCCACCATGCACGGGACCAGCCCATTCTCCCTCTGCAGCCTGTCAGCATGGAGCTGGTCCGAGTTCTCCCTCCCTCCAGCACATAGGGCCCGACCAAGGCCCACTTTTCCCCCCCTGCATGTGGGACCGGCCTCAGCCAGTTGACAAAAGCAAACTGGACAAATGCATAGTTTTGCCAAAAAAGTCAGGACAGCTGGGACAGGGCTTAAAAAAGCGACTGTCCCGGCCAAAACGGGACATATGATCACCCTACAATTCCCGCACCCAGAGCAGTTCTGTGAGCAAGCCCTCCTAAGGAAGGGGATTTTGAAGACAAGAACTACAACAAAGGAAGTTATTTGGAGCTCAGGGAGAAAAGAAAACAGGGCTCACCAGCTGTAAGAGGCTTTGCTATTTGTTTCCTAGATTCCTTTACTCATTATGTAAAGTGCTGTGCACCATTCTGGTGCTACACAGTGTAAACTGAGAAGTCATCTTCACCCCAATACTGAATTGAAGTCAGTGAGGAAGCCTGTTAGGGTGACCCCCTGCAAGAGGGGATTGCAAGTTGAGTCTGCTATGGGGCCAGGATGGTCAGCCAAACATTCTCTTTGGGTTGCAAGCTGGAGTCTAGGCTAGCAGAGAACCCAGCGCTGGGAAATCCTCAACTGGAATTAAGCTTTGCTATTAGTGTATTCTCTTCCAGAGTCAACCACTGCCCTTTGAAGTACTTTCCGTTCACTGGTAACTAAGGAGGATGGTAAACATCATCTATTAGGGATAAACATTTTTAAGTCAGGAGGCCCACTTAACTTCCATCTAAGAGTCCTAAAAGAGTTGGCTGAGGAGATCTCTGGCCTGGAATATTGGGGAAAATCTAGAAGACTGAAAGAGGGCTAATGCTGTGCCAATATTAGAAAAAAAAGAATTACCCAGGTCATTCGGCTTACAATCAGACAGCTATACAGGAAATCAGATTAGACAATCTCATGACCTAATACTCCCAACTGCATATATTGTCTCATCTTGTATTTAGATTGTAAGGTCCTTGGGGCAGGGATTGTCTTTGTTCTGCATTCATACAGTGCCTAACAGTGAAGTCCTGGTCTATGATTAAATCTCCTAGGTGCTATGAGAATACAAATAAATAATAAATAGCGGTCCCTTCTGACCTTCAACTCTATGAATCTATGAGGAAGAGTCTCTCTGCCTTTTATATTGGTCACGGACGCCCTCATAAACCAGGCATCCCACAGAAATGCTAACAAGACTCCCAGACCTGCCCTTTATTACATTAACTGCCCATTTGTTCTGGAAGGCAGGGTGTAGAGATCACCAGCCACCCAGACCGCACTGTCCCCTGCAGCTAGAAAAGCTACAGTTCCAGTATTTAATGGTTTTACGCACATGCACAAGCACAACCTATCTGGGATGCATTGGACAGAATGTTTGGGGATCAGACTGCATGTATATTCATTGTGTGTAGTCCCCCTCCATACACATACAGATGGAGAGTGCAGTGACATAGGAAGCCTGGGCTCAGCAAGGCCAGGACCATGCAGGGGACATTTTCCACTCTTTTTTCAACAATGTTGTAAGAGCTATGACAGCACCAGCAGGGGATTCACAACTCGTCTATCACTTTCCTACTGGCTTAAGAGGGATGTATTTAAAGCAGCCTTCCTGAAACACACGGTCTTTATTCTCTAACCCATTTCAGTTACGGGACAGTTATTCTGGGGCAGGAGGAGGCTCTTACATGTTGCCCCGTGTCCTCAGTTGCCCCGTGTCCTCAGGTTTTTGAAATCCTACAGGGTTCTTTTGTCACTATGTACAGTGCCTATGCTGCTTCTCCTGCACATTTCATGTGTGGTGGGACCAAAAGTTGCAACAGCATGAAATGAACTTGATCTCACTCAGTTTCGTTCTGCTGCTCCTGCAGAGTCTCAGGGTATGTCTACATCTACAATTTTGCAGCGCTGGTTGTTACAGCTGTATTAGTACAGCTGTATAGGGTCAGCGCTGCAGAGTGGCCACACTTACAGCAACCAGCGCTGCAAGTGGTGTTAGATGTGGCCACACTGCAGCGCTGTTGGGCGGCTTCAAGGGCGGTTCGGGGAACGCGAGAGCAAACCGGGGAAGGAGACCAGCTTCGCCACGGTTTGCTCTCGCGTTCTCCAAACCCCCCTGCAAACCGCAGGGAAGGAGACCTGCTTGCTCGGGGATTCGGGGAACGCGAGAGCAAACCGCAGGGAAGGAGACCTGCTTGCTCGGGGATTCGGGGAACGCGAGAGCAAACCGCAGGGAAGGAGACCTGCTTGCTCGGGGGTTCGGGGAACGCGAGAGCAAACCGCAGGGAAGGAGACCTGCTTGCACAGGGGTTCGGGGAACGCAAGAGCAAACTGGGGAAGGAGACCAGCTTCGCTGCGGTTTGCTCTCGCGTTCCCCGAACCCCCCTGCAAACCGCAGGGAAGGAGGAGACCTGCTTGCACGGGGGTTCGGGGAACGCGAGAGCAAACCGGGGAAGGAGACTAGCTTCGCCGCGGTTTGCTCTCGCGTTCCCCGAACCCCCTTGCAAACCGCAGGGAAGGAGACCTGCTTGCACGGGGGTTCGGGGAACGCGAGAGCAAACCGGGGAAGGAGACTAGCTTCGCCGCGGTTTGCTCTCGCGTTCCCCGAACCCCCTTGCAAACCGCAGGGAAGGAGACTTGCTTGCTCGGGGATTCGGAGAACGCGAGAGCAAACCGCAGGGAAGGAGACCTGCTTGCACGGGGGTTCGGGAAACGCGAGAGCAAACCGCAGGGAAGGAGACCTGCTTGCTCGGGGGTTCGGGGAACGCGAGAACAAACCGGGGAAGGAGACCTGCTTGATTACCAGAGGCTTCCTCAGGTATGCTGGGATACCTGCTTATTCCACGGAGGTCAAGAAAAGCGCTGGTAAGTGTCTACACTTGATTACCAGCGCTGGATCACCAGCGCTGGATCCTCTACACCCGAGACAAAACGGGAGTACGGCCAGCGCTGCAAACAGGGAGTTGCAGCGCTGGTGATGCCCTGCAGATGTGTACACCTCCTAAGTTGCAGCGCTGTAACCCCCTCACCAGCGCTGCAACTTTGTGATGTAGACAAGCCCTCAGAGGGAGGCAGAGGAAAGCACGCTGAGCAGGAGCAGCACTGGTCACTACTACTGAAGATGCACAGTCTGAGCCAGGAACAGGCTAAAGAAAAGGCTCTAAAATGGACTAATTGTGAAAATGGGGCTTTTCTCAATCTAATATTTCAAGTGAAGGAAGTGGAAGTAAAAAAAGATATTGGAATTAGTGTGTGAACAGATATTAGTTTAAAGTGACAAAAAACACAAAGGAGACAATGAAGTAAGGAGTCAGATGCCAAACTGAAAAAACACGGACTGATTATTTTATTTTCTACTGACAGTTTCAGACACAGAGGCCAATAAATCCAGATTACAGATTTTAAAAGTGCTTCCTCCAGACACAGACTATCAAGGCAATTTTGGATTCCTATAACTTCTGTTTATGATGTTCATACATGTCAACATTTTACAGAACCCAGCATTTCAATAAAGATGACTATAAATCTAGATTAGAGATTAAAAGACTGAGTCAAAGAAAGTTATGTCAGAGGCAGAAGCTAGTTTGTCTGAGCTTGCTCACAATTTTTACTGACATTTTTACTTCTACCAACAGTCAGTTTTTTGATAGTTTTATACTGGCAGTAAATTTTCTGACTGTTGGCAACAGAGTTAGCGACAGCAACTGAAGAGGGGTGAAAGCAGACCCTGCATCTGGTAGCAGTAGGAGAAAGCTGGCTTGGCAGGACTTGGGAGGAGTAGTAGCCAAGTCGAAGAGCCAGAGTCAAGTCATCAGCACCTGAAGAAAAAGTCTGAGGAGTTTCAAAATACTGTGGAGGGAAAAAGTACCACTGACAAGGAAAACCAGGCAAGCCATACAACCGGAATTCGTCAGGCAGTTGCAACAAGCCACAGACCAAAAGCTCCTCCATCTTAGAATCATAGAATCTCAGGGTTGGAAGGGACCCTCAGGAGGTCATCTAGTCTAACCCCCTGCTCAAAGCAAGACCAATCCCCAGACAGATTTTTACCCTGTTCCCTAAATGGTCCCCTTAAGGATTGAACTCACAACCCTGGGTTTAGCAGGCCAATGCTCTACAGTTAAGCATGAGAATAATTTCTGGCAGGAAAGCTATTTAAAATTACATGTCTGCCAAGCATTGTGTGGACACGAAGGGCAACTGTTAAGCAGCAAGTGGCCTAACAGAGAATCTGTAGCAGCATCACATGCAACATCACAGCTACAACACAAGGAACTTGAAGATTAAATCCTATGGCAATGGGGGCACTTTTTAGAACGGCTTCATAAAAATGTAATAACAAAACAAAGCACTGGTTCTACCAGGTGTTTGGAACAGGAAAGAGGTAGATGCCATCAAAGCGTCAATGGCACAACAATAAAACAGCTAGGCGGGCCATGGAAGACCAGTTCTCCAGCTACAACCGCAGTTTCCTCTTAGCAGAGGTGAAGAAATAATTTTACTTAACAGTAATTTCACAGGCCAGAGATAGAGTCCCATGTACTTCCAGGTAAGTGTGTGGCACTACAGTTTGAACCACAACTACCGGACCTTTTTCTGGTTTCTCTTCCTCCCCCACCCATCCTCCCCTCTAGTCTCTTCACCCCAAGCTCCCTTGGAGTATCTCTGTCCTATTACACCTCCCCCTTCTCTCTTTACTGGCCTTTCCAAGGTTATCAGCTGCCATACAGAAGCATGTAAACACATGGAAAGGTAACAGAAGGAAACTGACTAGCATTCTCAGTTTCTCAGCACTGGAGAGGCAGAGATGCAAACCTGAAATAGTACGCCTGGGGGGATTCTGCATGAGATGGCACCCCCCAACACCCCCCCCCCCCAATTCCTGTGCTTACCTGCAGAAAACAGCAGGGAAGCCACACAGGATGGGGGGGGCAACCATGGGCGCAGTTTTAGGGAGGACTCCCCCCCCAAGAGAGGTGAGGCATGGGGGTGGCACACAGGATTATGTGCCACTGCCCCCTCCTCATTTCTGCAAGCACAGAGCTGCCCATCTGAAGGAGGCTGCCTCTGCAGCTGAACAGAGACTCCTAGGTCCTAGTGCCTAATGCTCTTTCTGTATGCTGGAAGCCTTCCTGTGCAATAGTCAGCACCCATGCTGGGGCTGGGTAAGGGGGGGAGGGGAGAGAATGAGAAAAAGGGAGGTGAGGCAGTGGGGAAGGAAAGGGGTGGGAATGTGGGAGTGATGGGAGGTGGATGGAGAAGAAAGGGGAATCGCAGGGGGAAGCGGGAGCCCTGCATGCAGCATCCCCCCCAACAGCAGCTGGGACTTCCCCATTAAGCAGGCCCATCGAACCCTCACCCTGACAAGCCCTACCCGCCTACACTTGTACCCCTCTGATGAGCTCCTCACACCCAGACTTAGACCCCACTGGTCCCCAACCAGTTGCACCTGGACCCCCATCCCATTAAGCCCCACTCCCACAGCATTTGGATCTCCCCTGCTGAGCCTCAACCACCTTCACCTGGATCCTCTGCAGAGTCCCATTGACCCTGCACCCAGAACCCCCCCCCCAATGAGCCCCTGTGCATCAAGATCTCCCACTGAGCCGCCCACACCCAGATTGTCCCACACAGAAACCTCTCACCCGCACCAGGATCCCCCCCACACTTGGATCCTGCTGGCCTGAGCCTTCCCATCCACACAGCTTGGTACAGAGAGAATTTGGGGGGCAGGCCCAGCCCTTGCACTGTCAGGGTCAGGTGCAGCCTCACTGCCAAGTCCCTGACCAGGGGAGGTGGGGGCTTCAGGGTGATCTCCCACCTAAATGCAGTCAGTAGCCTGAGTTCCCCACTGCCATGCTGGCAACATTTATTGACAAATTTCACAGAATTCTGCAGAATTTAAAAATACTGAGTGCAGAATTTTTAATTTTTAGGTGCAGAATTCCCTCAGGAGTAAAATAGTAGTTTTCTGACTGCAATCGGCAAAAGAAAACAAAACTAACTACAAGCAATACTAGTTAGTTTCACTTTGCAGCCAGATCAGTTTGTAAAGACAGTTCCCTGGCTGCAGATCCTGGCCAACCTGCCACTGCCCAAGGTGTGTCCAGACTAGCAGCAGATGACCAATAAGGAAGCATAGCAGCAATGTATGGCTGGCTTCCCAACACCCCTCACTCCTGACATGTAGCTCTCCCCACTCCATTAGCTATTCCAGTCTTGGATCCCCATGCAGCTCTGCAGATGCACCGCACTCCTGCCATGCAACTCCCTACATTTTCAAGTCCTTCATCTCTCCTAAGCTGTAACACAATTGTGACTGAATCAGAGCTGCTCTGTAATAATTTAATAGTATGTTGACCTAGTTATTGTGATGTTTACAGTATGAATATATTGGTTTAATTAATAGAGCATAAGGAAAACCACCAGGAAAGAAAAAGTAGGACTCAAGACAAGCCATTTCCCTGCAGCCTCTTGAGGGTGAAGAGAATGCCAGGACAGGAAAAGGGGCAGGTACACAAGATCAAAAGGACTATAGCAGTTTAAAAACAGACCCTTGGGGGTGGGCATTCAGAGGAAACCAACTTGCTGGTTTGCCAGAAAAAGTTAGGCTTGCCTAGGTTACCATCAGGGATGATAAGTCTTAAAGTTAGACAGACATGAGCAGACTTATCTCAAAATCCTCTCTCTCTAAATGTCTGTTTTTTTAACTGTAGGAACCAAACAATATTTTGGTGTTAACGCTGTTTAGTCAGACTCCCAACAAGGAAGAACCTCACATGCTGAACCCAGCCACACCCCTTAGGTTATCATGCTGGATACACAAGATACTGTAGCCTACAGCCCAGCCTCAGAGTGGAAGAATTCCACCCCAGGAAAGGTGAAGGCACAACAAGGCCTAACACCTGAGGGGTGCACTCAGAGACCACAAAGGGGACAGGGTGCAGCTTGCCCTGTAACAGTGACACCAACAATGCAGAGTCTACATTAAGAGCAAATTCATTTTGCAAAGTCTCATTTGAACGCGAATCTCTGAAGAAAAATCAAATTTGTTAAGCCAACCAGGCCTCTGTTCAACTATTCTGCACAAAGTTTTAATTTTAAAACCCTAGTCTGTTCCCAGGAAGGCAGGGAGGTGGAGAGCGGACTGTCAAAGGTTTGTCCTGTACTTTTTCAGATGGGAGAGGCCCCTAACTCAAAGGCTCCTCCTTTGTGAGGGAACAAGAGCGGCTCCAATCCAATTACTGTTCCTCCATTGTCTGAGGGGAGGAGCTCCCTTTAAGGCGGACACGGGAGATTATAAAGATGGGGAAGAACATTAGATAATCTTAGGTGCACCCAACAGAAGAACCCATTTCATTGACAAAAAAGTGCCTTTTTCCTGACAGAATGAAAGGGCCAAGAGCTCAGCACAGAGCCCCGGGGAGCTCTCCACACTGAAAGGAGACTGATGCCTTTTCTTGCTGGTGTCTCTCAAAGTCCATCAAAAAGTCCTATTTACATCAAAATGCTCTTGCAGAGATGCTCAATTTTACTTTTCCCCTTTTATCTCCCTCCCTACCCCCACCTTCAAGAACCATTGTGCACATAGTATTTGTGGTATCTTACATGGCAGATGAGGCCAAGAAAGCTGCCAGAGTAAAGGAACAAAGAATCCAGCTTAAAACCAGTCAGGAAACCAGAATCACTCTTGGTTTTCCTAGAGTTCTGATCTTTTCCTCCTCTCTTCCTCCCTCCCAAGGTCCAAGGGGGTTCCATTGTTCAGAATTTACCTCTGGAAGGGTGAGGCTGTGTGTTGCTCACAAAGTCCTAGATTTGTGCTGTCACAGTCTTCCTTGTCAGTGTCACTCCAGCTCCCTAGTCAGGCTTTGGTAACTACAGATGGTTTTAATGAGCTTTAACAAAAGCCTCAAGCAATGGTTTTAGAATTAGCACTTCTACATTTTGTAGAGAGCCATTTTTTGCATCTCCTTTGGTGCAAGAATTCCTTGGCATGGCCTCTTGCTAAGTCGTCACCTGGCTCTTTGCTTTGCCAGTGGTACCTCTTCCCCCTCAATAACCTGACACTACTTTTCCCATAGGAAGCAATGAGAAAAGCAATGAACCTCAACTGCCTCTGAGACACCCCTATCCCAGGACTTATATCCCATATAGTAGCCAACCTCAAGGAAGCAGGAACAAACTCATTTTGCAGCTGCTTCATGTAATGCTGTGATCACACAGCAATTCACAGTTTGGCTAAGCAGGGTAACTCCTAACAAGGTAAGAGCTCTGCCACTGGCACAGTTTGACAATGAGACATTTTACAACAAAGGTTTTAGGGCCATCTCACAGGTACAAGCATATCTGCCAATGCCATTGAGAGACCCAAATGCCTAGTTGGGCCCCAATTTGATCTGAACTCCTCTCCCCCATTGGGAGTAAAAGTGTTGGAGAAGCTGGAACATTTTTCTCTGCCAAGCTTTCCTTTTCTATTTGGCAAATCAAATATTTCCCACCTGCCCTCCTTAGACAATTAGGATTTAATGAGGTTCTCATTTTCTCCCCATCTAGATTCTTACAAGCTCTCTGTGACCCAGCAAGTTGCGCAGCACTCAGTGTTAAGTGCCAACATGGAGCCAACAGAGGGAGCAAGCATTGTTTTGCTCTTGACCCTACAAAAACAGTAGCTCTGTGTGCTTCTTGACTTCTAAACCTCTCTCAGTACCTTCCATTTCAGATAACTATTACAAATTATGTTTAATTTGGGGGCTAAAGCATTAAAGCCAAGCCTCAGATACCACATAATTCAGATGCCTTTTGCCAGGCTTCTGTCCACTTCCTTTAAAAGAGCTTTTTCAGTCATTCCTTCCTATTGTTGCATGTCTATTTTTAACCCCATGCATTATTTCTCCCTGCATGGCTTCAGTAACTCTCCGGGGATGATACAGAATTGCTGAGCTTGTACAAGTCAAAGTGACTCAAGTCTCACCTTCAGAAGCACTGCAGAACAAAGGGGACTAATAAGTTTCTCTCCAGTCACACATCCTCTCATAGATGCTGGAACTAGGTGTGCTCCTGCACCCCCTGGCTTGAAGTGCTTTCTAATATATACAGGGTTTACCGTTTGGTTCAGTGACTCTCAGCACCTCCATTATAAAAATTGTTCAACACCGCTGCCTCATCTCCTCCCCCCTAAGCTTTTCTTGGTGCCAGTGTTTAAAGAAACTGCAGAGAAGTAAAACCTACATTCATTGGCATGCCAAAGTGCACAAGCCATCCAGCTCCCTCCCCTTTCTCTGAACCCTTCTTACCAGCAAGCCTGATGTTTCTGCATGGACATTTCCTTGGGAAAAGTCACAACAGTATCTACTACCAGGGTGTTTCTACCAAGATGGAAAGTGTGTGGTTGCAATTTATAAGTAAGCCCCTTTGTTTTCAGTTTAAACTGTTTTTTACTGAAACAAATCCCAGGTTTTACAAAAATTATTTATTTTTTCCTGATTTTCACCCTACTTTTGTATCATTCAAATATATAAAAAGTAACATGTTTTATCAGGAAAATACAATACATCTTCTGCAATGTATGTATTATGATAATACATTAGTCTGTTCATATATGCAAAGCTGCCTGCTGAAGTAAGGCTACGTATTGATCTAGAAGATGCACACAAACAGCCATGCACACAAGCTCTGAAATGTGTGCACACTGAAAGTACTGATGAATGGTTTAAAGATCTGACACTCAAATGGGAAGAAAATAAAAATCTGTATCAGAATGTGTTTCAGAACACAAGTATTTGAAAGTTTTAAATAAAAAAACCCATGAGAAAAGTATGAAGTTGAGTGTATGCACTGCAAATGGTGTGGCCCAATTAGTAAAAGTAAATATTTATAGCTTGAAAGTAAGTATACAACAGTAAACTGTTTATTCAAATGAAACATGTTATTTGGGAATTAGAGATGTATTGTTTTCTTAAACTCAGAGGTGGCATTGTGTTTTGAATTCTGTTTTAGTTCTGCAGCAAACCACATTGAATTCCTTTCATCAAAGCATTAATCTACTGAATACTTCTGTTCTGTCCTTCTGTCCACCAAAAGAAAACCTGATATTTACCTAGAAAAATTATTAATAGTTTTTTCTACCAATTTTCACCTGTTTTTGTTGCTGTAGTAATAAACACCAAAAAATTCCAGAGAAAAATAAAAATGTAAACTGAAAATGGAGAGTCCTATTTATAAGTTACAATGGTTGTGAATTTAAGGTTTCGCTTGATAAGTGTGTTTTTGAGCAGTTTACATTGGGAACAAAATAGACGTTATATGTAAATACAAGAACATACTTAAAAGCCTCTGCAAAAATGAACTTGCTCTTTTCCCAGCACAGCCCTGGATAAGCTAAGACAACTTAGAGTGTCAATGAACAAAAGGATCCGATTGGCTGACAGTGAGGTAATGCCTTTAGTGCTGCAAAACTACAATTAGCAAAAAGAGCAAGAAATATTTAAATATCAACATCCCACCGCAATTTTATCAAAATGAAACCCATCTTCAACAGCAACAACTACACCTTAGACTGATTCATAAAATGCTCAAAAAAGTAGATTGCCTCTTTAAGCCAGTGTCCTAAATCCTCAAGAGGTGACTGTATTGTGTTACATTATGCTTGTAACATTTGTGTTCCATTAGCCAGATGTATAAATTATTTGGCATTTTCAACCTGCTAATACTAGTGTTAAAGTGAAGCCGTCTGCAAAAGATTGTGCCAAGATGCCAAAGAAATGTGGTCTCTCTCACAATTCAAACATCCCACAGATAGGAAGTTGGGTAGGTGAAAAATCAGAAGATTAAAATTGAAGAGACTCTCACCTAGATTTTCCATAGATTCCAGTCTGCAGGACACGGTGGAATCAGTGTTGCCTACTCATTATTTTATCACAAGTCCCATGATATTTGATTTTTTTTATAAAGCCCCAGCACTTGGATTATGTAATTGTGAGAATCTCAGCTCTCTTTTTAAAAAGTTTCTAACACCAATGGTTGTGGAGAAAAGTTTGAAAATGTGACCAGAAAACACCCTAAAAGTTCAAATACCAAGACAAAGTGAACCCAAAATTAATTTACTTTCAAATCATGATTTTTCTAAACCCATCTCATGATTCTTTTAGGCCTGACTCGTGATCTTTGAGCTTTGGAGCTGATAACCCTTTGGAACACACACAAGCATAGATGTCCATGCTATTTTGTGGGGCAAGAGTTTGTCTGGAAGTAATTAGCCCCTTACTTTTTGTATTTGTCACCCTCTTTGTATTTGGGTAAGAAAATAATTTGTACTATCAACCAAACTGTTTATCTTTAATAAACTAAGAAAGTGATTCCTTCTCTCCCTGGAGAAAGTAGGCTACAAAGGCTTAAAAAGGCTTATGTTTTTCCTGCCAGTCACAAAGCATGTGAGGCATGTGACCAGGATGCATCCTGGGAACAAGGCGGATACAATCATGTGAAGAGAGAGGAACATGCTTGCATAAAAGGAGTCAGGAGGTTGGAGATTACTAATAGCAATTAAGGGGCGCTACTCTGCTCAGTGTTAGGGATGATCTAAAATTGCAGCTTGTTAATATTTTACTTGGCTACTCTTTTCTCCAAAATCCTCAAATTACTTTACAAACATGAATTAACCCTCACAACTCTGACGGGAAGCAAGCTGGTGTTATCCCATATTATAAATGGGAAAAGTGGGGCAAAAAGAAAGGAAAAGATTTGCCCAAGGGTAAAACAGCAAGTCTAGAGCAGTCCCAGGAATGGAATCCAGGCTTCCTGTGTCTCAGACGTGCACTTAGCCTCGAATACTGTACAAATACAAAGCAAAGACAAGGTCCCTGCCCTGAAGAGTTTACAATCTAAACTGAAACTGATGCAACAAGTGTTAAACAGAAGGGAAGGGAGAGGGAGGACTAGGATACAGCAAAATCAGTTCCACAGATTAGTTAGGAGCATAGTTTATGGTTCTGAATCATGTGAAATGGATCCATCTTCCCCCCACACCCTTTAAGACAGTTACTGCTGACTGAAGTTAAATCTAGCTACCACTGACTGGCTGACTTCTTGTCAGGGCAGCAGAGCTGGAGCCATGAGTTACAAGCCTAGGGTGCACACAAGCCCTGATGAACGTAAGGCTGCCCACCTTCAGAATAGCTTCTCCTCCAAAACAGGGCAAAGGCAGGTGGTTTGGGAAGACTTTTGTGCCTCTCCTAGATGTTATGAAACTGGCAGAGCAACATGAAGCTGCCTCAGGAGGATGGGGACACCAAGGGCTATATGAACAGAGACTTGAAATATAGGAAAGTTGATTTCTCATTCTCGTCTCCTCCCAGGAAGAATTTTTCTACAAAAAGCAAGTTAAGCATAAATACCCAGAACAGCCCTAGACAGAGGGGCAGTTAGTGAAGCAGCTCCAGTCACAAAGGAGAATTAGTTTTGCTGTTCCCAACCAATGCATCAACAAAGCTTAAAAGTGCAATGTAAGTGATCATTAAACAGCATTCTCTCCAGGAGGAGCTGAACCACAATACTGACTGTTAGGGCTTGTCTACATCAGAAAGTTGCAGCGCTGGTGACGGAGTTACAGCGCTGCAACTTTGAAGGTGTACACATCTGCAGGGCATCACCAGCGCTGCAACTCCCTGTTTGCAGCGCTGGCCGTACTCCCGTTTTGTCTCGGGTGTAGAGGATCCAGCGCTGGTAATCCAATGTAAACACTTACCAGCGCTTTTCTTGACCTCCGTGGAAGGAGGAAGCCTCTGGTAATCAAGCTGATCTCCTTTCCCGGTTTGCTCTCTCGTTCCCGGAACCCCGAGCAAGCAGGTCTCCTTCTCTGCGGTTTGCTGGGTGGCTCCGGGAACGCGAGAGCAAACCGCGGCGAAGCTGGTCTCCTTCCCCGGTTTGCTCTCTCGTTCCCGGAACCCCGAGCAAGCAGGTCTCCTTCCCTGCGGTTTGCTGGGTGGCTCCGGGAACGCGAGAGCAAACCGCGGCGAAGCTGGTCTCCTTCCCCGGTTTGCTCTCTCAGTCCCGGAACCCCGAGCAAGCAGGTCTCCTTCTCTGCGGTTTGCTGGGTGGCTCTGGGAACGCGAGAGCAAACCGCGGCGAAGCTGGTCTCCTTCCCCGGTTTGCTCTCTCGCTCCCGGAACCCCGAGCAAGCAGGTCTCCTTCCCTGCGGTTTGCTGGGTGGCTCCGGGAACGCGAGAGCAAACCGCGGCGAAGCTGGTCTCCTTTCCCGGTTTGCTCTCTCGTTCCCGGAACCCCGAGCAAAGCAGGTCTCCTTCTCTGCGGTTTGCTGGGTGGCTCCGGGAACGTGAGAGCAAACCGCGGCGAAGCTGGTCTCCTTCCCCGGTTTGCTCTCTCGTTCCCGGAACCCCGAGCAAGCAGGTCTCCTTCCCTGCGGTTTGCTGGGTGGCTCCGGGAACGCGAGAGCAAACCGCGGCGAAGCTGGTCTCCTTCCCCGGTTTGCTCTCTCGCTCCCGGAACCCCGAGCAAGCAGGTCTCCTTCTCTGCGGTTTGCTGGGTGGCTCCGGGAACGCGAGAGCAAACCGCGTCGAAGCTGGTCTCCTTCCCCGGTTTGCTCTCTCGTTCCCGGAACCCCGAGCAAGCAGGTCTCCTTCCCTGCGGTTTGCTGGGTGGCTCCGGGAACGCGAGAGCAAACCGCGGCGAAGCTGGTCTCCTTCCCCGGTTTGCTCTCTCGGTCCCGGAACCCCGAGCAAGCAGGTCTCCTTCTCTGCGGTTTGCTGGGTGGCTCCGGGAACGCGAGAGCAAACCGCGGCGAAGCTGGTCTCCTTTCCCGGTTTGCTCTCTCGTTCCCGGAACCCCGAGCAAAGCAGGTCTCCTTCTCTGCGGTTTGCTGGGTGGCTCCGGGAACGCGAGAGCAAACCGCGGCGAAGCTGGTCTCCTTCCCCGGTTTGCTCTCTCGGTCCCGGAACCCCGAGCAAGCAGGTCTCCTTCTCTGCGGTTTGCTGGGTGGCTCCGGGAACGCGAGAGCAAACCGCGGCGAAGCTGGTCTCCTTCCCCGGTTTGCTCTCTCGTTCCCGGAACCCCGAGCAAGCAGGTCTCCTTCCCTGCGGTTTGCTGGGTGGCTCCGGGAACGCGAGAGCAAACCGCGGCGAAACTGGTCTCCTTTCCCGGTTTGCTCTCTCGTTCCCGGAACCCCGAGCAAAGCAGGTCTCCTTCTCTGCGGTTTGCTGGGTGGCTCCGGGAACGCGAGAGCAAACCACGGCGAAGCTGGTCTCCTTCCCCGGTTTGCTCTCTCGGTCCCGGAACCCCGAGCAAGCAGGTCTCCTTCCCTGCGGTTTGCTGGGTGGCTCCGGGAACGCGAGAGCAAACCGCGGCGAAGCTGGTCTCCTTCCCCGGTTTGCTCTCTCGGTCCCGGAACCCCGAGCAAGCAGGTCTCCTTCTCTGCGGTTTGCTGAGTGGCTCCGGGAACGCGAGAGCAAACCGCGGCGAAGCTGGTCTCCTTCCCCGGTTTGCTCTCTCGTTCCCGGAACCCCGAGCAAGCAGGTCTCCTTCCCTGCGGTTTGCTGGGTGGCTCCGGGAACGCGAGAGCAAACCGCGGCGAAGCTGGTCTCCTTCCCCGGTTTGCTCTCTCGGTCCCGGAACCCCGAGCAAGCAGGTCTCCTTCTCTGCGGTTTGCTGGGTGGCTCCGGGAACGCGAGAGCAAACCGCGGCGAAGCTGGTCGCCTTTCCCGGTTTGCTCTCGCGTTCCCGGAACCCCCCTTGAAGCCGCCCAACAGCGCTGCAGTGTGGCCACATCTAACACCACTTGCAGCGCTGGTTGCTGTAAGTGTGGCCACTCTGCAGCGCTGGCCCTATACAGCTGTACTAATACAGCTGTAACAACCAGCGCTGCAAAATTTTAGATGTAGACATGGCCTTAGACTCACTCCACTGAAACAAGGGTCCTCCTTCCATTGCAAACTGCTGAAAACTAACAGCTAGGGGCCCCTTTTTGGGAGTTCTGTCCCCAGCACAGTCCCTGCCCAAGCTGACAGAGGAAGAAATGCAGTTCAGTCCAGTTCCTGATCAGCCAATAAGCCCATCTCAGGGAGGGAAGAGCCTGCACCCACACAAGGAGGGAGTGGCAGGTCTACACATTGTTCACTGGCAGGAAAGTTCTGAGCACACAGATCCCCACCTGTAAGCTATTGGGTGATAAGACTGGCCCCAAGGCTGCAGTAGTAATAAAGGTTATGCTTGCCAGATCCCAGCCACTCTTCACATTGTGAGGAATCACACATCTTTAAGGCACCAGGAAATGAACACAGATGTCACTTCTCGTGGGAACTTTGAAATAACACTGCCCTAGAGCCCAGGCACAAGTTCTCCCTTCCCAAGCCCATCAGGGAGAAAGGGGAAAGACCCATATATGGCCAGTCAGCTCACATACATGGGACTGTCTCCCTCTGGACTAAGACCATTAGCAGAGGAGAAACAGCTCTCTGAAAGCTTTGCGCGGATTTTTATCTTTTCCCTACTACACTCTAGAAAAGGATAACTGATGAGGCTATTCTCACACATCCTATGCACAAGTGAGAGATCAGGAAACATCTAATGAGCTAGTGTAACCACCACACCTCCTGGGTGTGGTGTTCTGTCCCATCTGGTGGCACCGAGACCACTTAGAGAAAGATATAAAATGAGTCTGCTCTACAGCCTTAGGGTCTGTCTACACTAGAAACTTCAAAGCGCTGCTGCGGGAAATCTCCCATGGCAGCACTTTGAAGTATGACCGTGGTCGCGCACGAGCACTAGGAGAGAGCTCTACCAGCGCTTCTGGTAATCCACCTCCATGAGATTAGCTAGCGCTTTAAATTTTAGCGATTTTTCACCCTCCCTCCCCCCTCCGAGCCAGCAAGTTAGAGTGCTATAAAATGTAAGTGTAGACAAGCCCTGAGCTAACAGCCAGTTGGCTTTTAGCTCATGTGGTAGAGGCTCATGTACTAAGCTCCAGAGGTCCCAGGTTCAAACCTGCCTGCCGGGGTGTCAGCATTATACTAACATTTCCACAGAGACCAGTCTGAGCTAGAGGTCTGGGGCTGGCTTTCTTCCTTCCTTCAGTGCCCATAACCACTTCCAACGTCCCTTACCCTCATAATATACTGCACTGGGACATCTTTCTTCAATGAACCCAGGCCCACTGACTGTAGGATGAAGTCTGCAGGAGAAGAAAAGGCACACAAGCAGCCTTAGAGTGAGAGCCAGTACCCTGAGCTTTCACACAAAGGGTGGGGTAGGGCATGTGCACAGGGAGAGAGAGAGAGAGACTCATTTAATGATTAGATCGCTCTGAGCTGCCGCAGAGGAACGCAGAGCTTGAAAGGCACAGCTGTACGATGGGCTCTCCATTGACCTCTGGCCCAGCAAAATTATCCTGATAGGTTGTAGCTGCCCCAATTATTTCAGCAATTATTTATAGACGACAAACTGCTAATGGCGGAGAACAGGAGAGGGGAAGAGTCCTATCTAAGAGCACTTTGTTCTGGATGCACATGCACTGGTGCGCACGCGATCAGGACGTGTCTCCAGAGTTTATACAAAATAAGAATAATAGAAGTTTAAAAACAAACACAGCTGAAGGGGAAATTCCAGCTGCCTTCAGCTCTTAGCACCTCCAAACTACTTCCTGAAACTTTAACCCAACCAGGCCCAGGTTTCTACAACAGCCTTTCCCTCATCAGCTGCTTCGGCCTCAGATCACACTGAGAAAGCAGCTCTTTGTGTGTCTGCCTGGGAGGGTGGTGCGGATCACAGGACATATACAATAACTTCAGCCAGGCCCTGCTGCCAAGGCAGTCTCCTTGCCTTCAACATCCAAAGTACTAGGGCTCTGCAGCACATGCACACACACACCACCCTCCTCAGCCATTTCCTCCATCAGCTTCACTCCTCCAGGTACAGCTTGTTCCCAGCTCTGCAGGGATTAATTAGGAAGAAGAGCAGCTCCTTTGAGGCCAGGGCCAGAAAAAGGAGATGAGTGCAGCACCTAAACTGCCTATTCCCCAGCATCACTTGAACACCAGCCTTTAAAGTAGTTGTGCTGCAAGAAGAGGTAGAGAGGCAGTAGCTGCTCCTTTCTTTGCCTAGGTTGTAGGCTTTAGATGTTAGAACCCCCGCCAATGTTCAGCTTCTGCCTTTTTCTGCAGCAGTCAACAAGATACAAGCTAGAACCCAGGCTTCTACAGAGAGGCAAGTTGTTCAAGCTGGAGTTTAAAAAATATATATAATATGTTGAGAAACTCTGCCCTGGGCTTCCCTGCAACGCAGCAGTGCCTCTCAGTCCTGACACACAACACTTCTTACCATTCAAGTCTCACACTTCTGAACAGATCACTAGTGCGCAGCAGTCGCATGCTCTGGACCAACCTTTATTACCATGAATTTCATTTCACTCTGATCCCAGTGGTTCCCAGAGGAAAGAGGCTGTTCACTGATGCATTAGCCAGATCAGCCCCTGCCCACTTCAAGTAAGATTTTAATTCTTTTTTTTATTACTTATTCTAAAATAATTGACTAATTGGCCGAGCCCCAGTTGTGCACTCAGTGAATTCCAGGTTCACTGTTGCATGAAACATTTATTAAATACACCAGAGCTAGAGATTAGAATAAATCAACACCAGGCAAGCCAGAGAAAGTGGGTGGTGTCCTCCAGGAGTAGACTACAAGGGATGGAAACTTCCATTGTACCCAGAGAGGGGAAAGTCTGAGGTTAGTCCCAGTTATAGCCCACGATGCACTTCTACCCTGAGTAGGAGTGTTTGAGTCAGACCAAGAACAAATATCTATTGTGCAGGCTAATCAATGCATCTCAACCTTGATCTACATCTTCCACCAATCCTGTCCCTGTTTTTCGAGTCTAAAGAGTGTGTCACAGAGAAACTCACCCTGGAGTACTATAAAGGGAGATGAGAAGATGACTGAAGCAACCTCATGTAAGGAACAGAAAGAAGAACCAAGGGCAGCAGCTCATAAGCTATGCAACTGGCAGCCCATCAGATGACAGGGAGCCTGGACTATCCTATTATCTCTGGGGGAACCCTTTCTTCACATTTGTATTGCACATTAAAAAAAAGAGCTGAGCAAGCCCAGCACAAGTACAGCCTACACAGACTTGGTGCCTCTCAAAGGACAGGAGTTCATTACCCCTCACAGCCCATTTCTAAAGGGTGGAATCTGGCAGGGGCCCCTTTTCAATTTCAATCCATCACCACGAGGCTGTATACAGAAAGGAGCTCTCACAAGCATGCACACTTTCTGGGGCCTTCCTGCCCAACCCCAGCCAGGGGCACTCTTCTCAATGAACAGCTCCAGAAGGGGACACAACTCCCACAAAATTGTACGTTCAGAACAAAGCTCAGGTGGGGAGAGAGGAGCTTGGTAGTGCACGCAGTAGCTTCTCACTGCATGGCAGGCAGATTTTTTTCAGTAGTTACTATGGGTCTAGCTGATCACAAGGGAGACAAGCACAATACCAAATAATCTCTATTTTAGAGATAGGGAAACCGAGGCACAGGGGACCAGCAACTTGTCCAGAGTCACAGGGAGTCCACATTACAGCTGGGAATGAAACTGAGGGGCCCTCAGCTTCCAGCCAATAGACCATGCTTCAGGCCCTACTTTGAATCAAAGGAGGATTGTCAAAAAATTGCAGGTGACTTGCAGACGAGCCATGTAAAAATCATGGGACAGTAATAATGGATCTTATTATTTGCAGTAATTTGGAGAGGGGCTGAGAGCGGGAGCTCCTGCGGTCAAAACTGTAGTGGAAGCCTAATATTGCGGGATCTGCAATTTCCACATTATTGCAGATCAAGTAGGGCCTTAAGCACACTGCCTCATATAGTGAGTTAAGAATGTGCCCTGTAAAGGCACACTGCTCTCGCAGTGGGGGCAACTATTTATTATTAGAGAGGGTTTCAAAGGGGCTATGGTTTTGCTAACCCATAGAGGCAGTGAGCAGAGTTTTCATCCAGGAGGAGGGGAGGAAGGCAGTCCCATGTCCTGGCCTTGCAGGAGGCTGCCACCCCCTGGCTGCACGGCAGGCTAGCCTTCCCTCTCCTTTGCTTTCCTTTAATCCCAAAAACTGCAGCAGATCCCTTTGGGGGGAAATGTTATGCAATACATGGAAAGTTTCACCCACCCGCTCTTTGCTACCTGCTGTCAAATTTAAAACATATTTGATGCTCATCAACGGAGAAACATAACCTGCTCCCTAATGCCAACATGTTTACTTTTGAGGCAAAGAAAAAATTCACATGCTGTCACTCACCACATTTTCCCTCTGCTTACAGCCTACAGCCCTGCGAGTGACAGCTGCCAAAAACCTTCGTAGGATGAACTGCACATGCCCCATGGAGTGAGGCTTGGGGTAGAAGGGCCATATTTCAGTCCTATTACTCCCCTATTCACATTGGAGAGTGCAGCCCCAGCACACCGAAACCAAGGGCTTGGCTACACTGGAGAGTTGCAGCGCTGATGGTGGCTTTACAGTGCTGCAACTTACTCACCATCCACACTTGCAAGGCACATACAGCACTGTATCTCCCTGGCTACAGCACTGCATGTACTCCACCTCTGCCTGGGGAATAACGATTGCAGTGCTGGTGATGCAGCACTGCTCCACCAGTGTGGCCACCAAAAGAGCTGTTATTGGCCTCCAGAGGTATTTGGAGATATCCCAGAATGCCTGCTCAGCCACTCTGCTCATCAGTTTGAACTCTACTGCCCTGGCTTCAGGTGACCCGCCCTTTAAATGCCCCGGAAATTTTAAAAATCCCCTTCCTGTTTGCTCAGCCAGGTGTGGAGTGCAATCAGTGAATCTTTCCAGGTGACCATGCCTCCACGCGCCAAACGAGCCCCAGCATGGAGCAATGGCGAGTTGTTGGACTTCATCAGTGTGTGGGGGGAGGAAGCTGTGCAGTCACAGCTGCGCTCCAACCACAGGAATTACGATACCTATGGGCAGATATCAAGGGCCATGCTGGAAAGGGGCCATGACCGGGACGCGGTGCAGTGCAGGGTTAAAGTGAAGGAGCTGCGGGGGGGCCATTGCAAAGCCCATGAGGGAAACCGCCGCTTTGGCGCTGCCCCCACGACCTGCCGTTTTTACAAGGAGCTAGCCGTGATACTTGGGGGTGACCCCACCACCAATCCGAGGACCACAATGGACACTTCAGAGGGGGGGGCGCGGGAGGAGGAGGAAGAGGAGGGAAGGGAGGAGGAAACTGAGAGTGAGGGTACTGGGGTGGGGGGAGACACCCCGGAGTCCCAGGAGGCATGCGGCCAGGAGCTCTTCTCAAGCCAGGAGGAAGGTAGTCAGTCGCAGCAGCCGGTACTTGGTGAAGGACAAACAGAGGAGCGGGTTCCCAGTAAGCTGCTTTTATTTTCAGGATGGAAATGTTTCGGGAGAGGAGGGAGGGTTAGGGCTGCATGCATGCATGCCTAGATGTGGAATAGCCCATTGATGTGGTCTATAATGTCGCGATAATCAGCCTCGGTAATATCTTCAAAAATTTCAGCCAGAGCGTGGGCAATGCACTTGCGCAAGTTTAAAGGGAGAGCCACTGTGGTTCTTGTCCCAGTCAGGCTAACGCGCCAGCGCCGCGAGGGGTGGGGGGACCATTGCTGCGCACAGGCAAGCTGCATAGGGGCCAGGGCGGAATCTGCATTGCTGTAGAAGACCCTCCCGCTCTTCCCAGGTGACCCGCAGCAGCGAGATATCTTCCAGGATTAACTCCTGTGGAAAATGTTGGGAGAGTGTTCAGCGTAGGTGCCTCCAGCTTTCCCCAATGCACAGAAACCCCTGCACAGCCCTGAAGCAATCAGTCCCCTTTACTCACCATTTCAGGGCTCCTGTGGGTTATGTGCGCTCTCTTTGGTACGGGAAAATTATGCTAAAGTGAAGACTGTAAATTCCTTCATTGTGTGGGAATAACTGTCTGAAATATAAACAATGCTGCTTCTGTTAACTGTTGCCTTTTTTGCCTTTGCACAAGCAACCTTGACTTCTCGGCTGCCCGTGTTAACAGCAGCTCAAAGACTCCAAAACCTGCGGAAGAAGTCGTGAAAAAGCAAAGACAACCTGCTGAAAGCAGTTATGGATCACTCTGCCAGAGAGAATAAAAAACTGCAGGACTGGAGGGAAAGGGAAAGCAGCATCCGCCAGAGAAACGCAGTGGCCAGGAAGAAAAGCACAAAGCAGCTGATAAGCATCCTGGCGTACCAAGCGGACTCTAGCCAGGCGCACGTAGCCATGCAGGCAGAGCACTACCGCGTCGCCCCCTTCTCCCCCCCGTCCCAAAGCTCTTTCCCTTGTGCCCTAATATCAGCTCCAAATCCCCTTCCCCAGCATCCAGGTTCTTACTAGCACCATCTGCCTTCAAACACCTGTACGTTCACCAACCAGCCCTGAGAACTACGACCATCACCTTCTGCACTTAACCCCCATTACCATGCAGTATAGGCATCCTGAAGTGCAACAGTCATTGCACAGCACTCCAGACAGGACATATTCAAACCTGTAACTGTACAGTTCCCCACCACACCCCTCTGCCCTTTTAGGTTCCCAAAATGTTGTGTGTCTGTCAAGAAAGTTATTTTCTTTTCAATAAACGAATTCTTGGCTTTGAAAACACAGTCTTTATTATTGCAGCAAGTCAAAGATACCGTAGCCCAGGAAAGAAACAGGCACTGCAAATCAGCTTAGGAAAAACAGATTCCTACTAACATTGTAACCACCGCACTTCACTCCCATGCACGGCAGCAAACATTACTGTTGGTTTTCAGCCTCAAATTCCTCCCTCAAGACATCCCTAATCCTTGAAGCCCTGTGTTGGGCCTCTCTAGTAGCCCTGCTCTCTGGCTGTGCAAATTCAGCCTCCAGGCGTTGAACTTCGGAGGTCCATTCCTGACTGAATGTTTCACCCTTCCCTTCACAAATATTATGGAGGGTACAGCACACAGATATAACCGCAGGGATGCTGCTTTCCCCCAAGTCTAGCTTCCCATACAGAGATCGCCAGCGCCCTTTTAAACAGCCAAAAGCACACTCCACAGTCATTCGGCACCGGCTCAGCCTGTAGTTGAACTGGTCCTTGCTCCTGTCAAGCTTCCGTGTATATGGTTTCATGAGCCAAGACATTAATGGGTAAGCAGGGTCTCCAAGGATCACAATGGGCATTTCAACGTCCCCTACTGTGATCTTCCGGTCTGGAAAAAAAGTCCCTGCCTGTAGCTTCTGGAACAGGCCAGTGTTCCTAAAGATGCGTGCATCATGCACCTTTCCAGGCCAGCCTGTGTTAATGTCAGTGAAACGCCCACGATGATCCACAAGCACCTGGAGAACCATAGAGAAATACCTCTTCCGATTAACATACTCGGATGCTAGGTGGGGTGGTCTCAGAATAGGAATGTGTGTCCCATCTATCGCCCCTCCACAATTAGGGAGACCCATCTGTGCAACGCCATCCACGATGTCCTGCATGTTCCCCAGAGTCATGGTTCTTCTTAGCAGGATGCCATTAACTGCCCTGCAAACTTGCATCAAAACGATTCCAACAGTCGACTTTCCCACTCCAAACTGGTTCCCAACCGATCGGTAGCTGTCTGGAGTTGCCAGCTTCCAGATTGCAATAGCCACCTGCTTCTCCACTGGCAGGGCAGCTCAATCTCGTGTCCTTGCGCCGCAGGGTGGGGGCGAGCTCAGCACACAGTCCCATGAAAGTGGCTTTTCTCATCCAAAAGTTCTGCAGCCGCTGCTCGTCATCCCAGACTTCCATGACGATGTGATCCCACCACTCAGTGCTTGTTTCCCAAGCCCAAAAGCGGCGTTCCACGGTGCTGAGCATTTCCGTGAATGCCACAAGCAATGTCGTGTCGTACGCGTCAGGCGACTCGCTATCATCGTCAGACTCCTCATCACTTTGGATCTTAAGGAATAGCTCAACTGCCAAACGTGATGTGCTGGCGAGACTCGTCAGCATATTCCTCAGCAGTTTGGGCTCCATTTCCCATAGAAGTCGCGCTGCACAGAAACCGCTGGGAGAGTCACAATGGCGCCAAACGTGGACAGAAAAACAGGGACTGCTGGGATGTGAAGCGATGCATCATAGGGCATTGGAACAGGAAGCAGAATGACCCGCACCCTTCCATCCCCTTCCCACAACCCACGGCGCCAAAATAGGACGAGGTGCTCTGTGGGATAGCTGCCCATAATGCACCACTCCCAACAACGCTGCAAATGCTGCAAATGTGGCCACATCTGCAGTGCTGGTAGCTGTCAGTGTGGCCACACTCCAGTGCTTTCCCTACCCAGCTGTATGAAGACAGCTGTAACTCCCAGCGCTGCACACCTGCAAGTGTAGCCAAGCCCCAAGACAAACCTGTGGCCAAGAGCAATGGTCCTGCTTTAAGGTTAATTCTCAATGGCAGAATGGGAGTTTGACCAGTGTGGGGGTATGAGTTATGCCAAACACCCAATGGAACACATGTGGCAGACCAACAACAGGATACAAAGCAGGTCCAGAAAGTGCTGAACTCTCACAATAAAAGGCATGATGCAGCTCAGATTGGTAACATACCCTACAACTGTCCAGGACAATGAACACAATGAGATCCTCAACACTATATGAAACTAGGTAGATTCAGGTGGAAAATGGACATTTGAACTGGAAGCTGGATTTACCAGGAAGGGAAAAATGGATGGGAGAGGAGGTCTAGATGCCTTCGCCCAAGACAAATGGCCAACTGAAATGCTCATTCTGAGGAAAAAGATGGGAAATCAGGGCACTGCTCCTCTCTCTCTCCAGTCTCTGGGGCACATTAGATACTGCTGGATGCTGAGGAGGGGAGGAACTTTCCAGCTCCTTAGAAACTGCCCTTATGTCCTTAGGCTATCCAGACTAACCAGGCCATTCACTTGAGTGCAACTAGCTAAAGCCTCAACAAGACACCCATATGATGCTAGTAGTTGCTGCAGGAGACAGTCCCAAAAGGCCTCTCTGCACCTGCAGCAGTCGAAAGTGATTCAGCCCCACCAGTGATGCTTTGCAGAAGAAATGCCAGTCATAAGAAAACCCTTGCCCTCCCTTTGCTGAAGAATAGTTTCTGCCCAGGGCACTCGTGCCCAAGGAGCTGCTTCTCACTTCATTGGAGGTGCTTCCACTAAAGCAGCCCTCCCCTCTTGGCCTATCCCAGGGCAGGACCTGTCCCAATTGCCTAAATACCATTCATCCCCCAACCAATAGCAGTATGCACTCACCTCCGCTACCCTCATGCATTCAGTCCCTGCTGGGCCCCTTCACAGCTTAGGCCAGTCTAATGAGCCTATGAAAGCCTCCATCTTTCCCTGAGCAAACTGTCTGATCATTAGGATTCCAAAAGGCTCCAAAGTAAAGGAATTTTCCAAAGGGGCTTGGTTCTTAAGCAGAAACATGAAGCAGTGGAAAAAGCCTGTGGGAAGTCCGGCATAGCAGGAGTTTAAGGTGGAGGAGAGCACAATGCGTATAGCAGATTGAGCGATCCGACAGGGCCCATTAAGAAAAAAATGTAATACATTATGTCGTTTCTGTGGACTCTTTCCTAAACCTCTATTTATACAGCTAAAGCAGAGGTAGACAAACTACAGCCTGCAAGCCATATCTGACCATCCTCGCCGGCCCTTGAGCTCCCAGCCGGGGAAGCTAGGCCCTGGTCCCTCCCCTGCTGTTCCCACTCCCCCACAGCCACGCCGCCGCGCAGGCAGCACTCTGAGCAGCGGAGCAGCACGCTCCTGCTGAGCGGAGCGGCAGCGTGTCTAGCTACAGCCGGGCGGCGTGGCTGCCGGATAAGCTGCTCTGAGCGGCATGGTAAGGGGGCCGGGGCAGGGGTGGGGGGTCAGGGAGCAGTTGGATATGGGGTGGGGTCCCGGGTGGGCAGTTAAGGGCGGAGGGGGTCCCAGGAGGGGGGCGGTCAGGGGACAAGGAGCAGTGGGGGTGGGGTGGATGGGTCAGAGATTCTGAGGGGGGCAGTCAGGGGGGTCGGAAGTGGAAGAGGGCAGATAGGGGGTGGGGGGTAGGCTGTTTGGGGAGGCTCCATACAGTTTTGCAACCCCATTGTGACCCTGGGGCCAAAAAGTTTGCCCACCCCTGAGCTAGAGCCTTGACATGCATATATACAAAACAGACCTGAGCTGTAGTGCCTACATGTGTACAGATGATATAGGCTATTTCTCCTGCTTGTTACACATACCCATGCTAGATCAGTAAGAGCTAGCATGAATATAAATAGCTGTATAGCAGCAGCAGCTTTGGTAGCAGAGGCACAGCTGAGCTACAGAGTACAAACCTGCCTGAAACCATGGCTCAGCTGCACCTCCACTGCCACTACCCTGGTTACCACCACTACACTGCTGTTTACTCATGCTAGCTCAGTGAGAATTAAGATGGGTAGGGTACATGGACATGGGAAATCACACCTCTAGCTTACAGTACAGACACAGCCATAGATACAACATGACATGCTAAGAACGTCACAGCCTTCCCACTGCCTGCCTGAGATGAGACAATGACTAAACCCAGGAGCTGCAATGCAGCCACAGGGAGAGGCAGAGTCCAGCGAGCCATCCCTCCCTTTCCTGGATGTACAACCCCCACATAGGAAGCAACAGAATGGCAGAGGACATTCAAAGAATTGCAGTAACATTTTATTACATCTAAACTGTATCTCTTGACCAAAACATGAGACAAAGGTTTTTTTTAAACTCATCCATGATTTTCCTTGCAGCCCATAGCCAAATATAAATCCAGCCCTGCACAGAAGAGATCATATGGATGCTGCAAACACAGCTTCATGTGGGCCAGAAAATGGAAACACAGATTCACGTGGAAAGAGCTTCCTCTTCATATTGCCAATCACTGAGGTGACAGACTGCAGACCTCACTGACTATGCTGCAAGAGGGAAAAACAAGTACCCCAATAATGTGCATCTTGGATCATGGGGAATGGCAAAAAGACACGCCAGACTGTCTCCACCCCCTGTTGCATGGACACAAGACCACTATGAGCTTTTGAATTCTTCAGCTGGTGCTAAGCAAGAACGTGCGTGTGTGTGTGTGAGGGGAGGGAGGGAGGGGCGTGACAAGACACCAAATAAATCTGGCAGCATGTGTTGAGCAGCTGAATGCTCCTAGGTCTGAATGAGGGAGGGTACAGTCCTGGCCATTCAGAACCAGATAAATGAGCACTCAGCAAACAGATGAAATTTAAAGACCATGGCCAAAGCAAGTGGAAAAGTGGCTGGTAATAAGATTTGCAGACACCTGGAGGGGTACAGCTTCTCTTACAGCCCAGGAATTCAAAACAGAGGTAAGCTCTAATAACCCTGGGATCCAAGAGGAGTGAGTAATCCAGCACCCCCGATATTAAGACGATGCACAAAAAGCAAAGTCACAGGCCACTAATCACCACAGACCTGGGATGGGCTCTGAAAACCCTGCAGAAAGGACAAACACACAAGTAGGAGCAGAGCTACCTGAAGCAACTTTGCGCTGCTTGCTGGAAGCTGGATTTGTACAGTTTATATAACACCCCAAGTGGGCATGGTGCTTTAAAGACCTCTGTAGCGACAAGTCTGTACTCTGAACAGTTTGCAATCTGCAGTCAGTGTAACACAGAAAGGATGAGGCAGCACAATGCTAAAACAGCAGGTCAGAAAAGAAGCTCTTTGCTATGAGTGGACACATTTTATCAGGATATTTTTATCGTCAGCTTTGGGACAATATGGTCTGTAGATTGGCCTAGATCTCGTACATTAGAAAGCATCATCCATGGCCAGCTTTAGGCCTATTCCACCAATTCCCCTGAATCGGGCCCTGCGCCTAAGAGGGCCCCACGCCCAGTGAGAATCCCTTCCCTGGCTAGAGGTGTCTTTTTAATTTTTACTCACCTGGCGGTGCTTTGGGTCTTCAGCGGCACTTCAGTGGTGGGTCCTTCGCTTGCTCTGGGTCTTCGGCAGCACTTCGGCAACAGGTCCTTCAGTGCCACCAAAGACCTGGAGTGCGTGAAGGACCCACCGTCAAAGTGCCACTGAAGACTCGGAGCACCGCCCGGTGAGTACAAGCCCCAGGTGTTTTTTTACATGTGTGGTGGTGTTGAAGTCATCCCTGCCGGGGCCCCGTTGAAACTGTTCAAACTGGGCCCTGCACTTCCTAAAGCCGGCTCTGTACATGGCTCCTTTCATGGTCAGCACCCTAGAAGCCAGCTCCAACGCTTCCTCAAACCCACAGATACAAGGAGGCATCTGATGGGCAATCAGACCCAGACACACATTTGTGTCTTCAGTTTGCTGTAAGTCACGAGTCAGTGCAAAAATTGAAAAATCTTCCTATATTTATGTTGCATTTTACATTTGCAAGATGGATTCTTCACCGAAGATGTTAAAGTCTCACTAACCCCTCCCTTTCTCCCACACCTCCAACAGAAAATGAACCTGCCTTGAGCCAATTCTAAGCCATGCCCCTCTCCGTTCAGACTCTTTTAAATTTACATAATCATCTAAAAATCAGGAGGCACTCACTGTCGGCACCCCTGAGTCTTTGCTCAGAGATAGCCTTGGAGCAGCTGCCTTTGTTAGATTCCCTGGCACTGCAGCTTCAGCCTGACTCTGCAGTGGACTGCTGGCCTCCAGGGAGGGTGTTCATTTATGGGGTGGGGGCCACGTTCTGGCAGCAATAGTTCTATCTGCAGGTCTCTTGGCTCCTGCTGACTCTGCTTTTGTATTCTGAAGTTCTCAGCTGTACATCTGAAGAAGAAACTAACAGTTGTGAACAACAGAGCGAGAGAAAGAAAGCAACACAAATCCCCAGGATAATGAGCCCAGAAGAGGGAGATGGTGGGCTCTGAGAAGTGAGCCTTGCTTTTATTGGAGAGGCCTAAAAGGGCTATAAATCCTCAGATTCAAAGGCAAACTCAAGCTCTTTCAAGTCTGAGGAAGGCCTGGGATGTGTCAGCCGGTGAGGACTAACCACACTGCGTCCCCTGCTGAAGTGGCCTCTTCAGTAAAGCTGTTCTGCAGCTTGGGATATTACACTCAGATCCTTTCCATATGCTGCCCTTGCGGCTGCAGACAGGGTACCTTCTTAATCCCTCCCCTGGCTTCCAGGGGAATTTCTCCCTGCACAACACAAACCATCTCACACTCTCCTCTAAAAGAGAGGCCCACTATCCCATAATCCTGAAAATGCCAAAAGATGCTTAACAATAGCCCAATAGTCCCCCTTTGCAAAACTCCAGCCATCATACTGCTTTTTAAAAGGGGAAGAGTCACCATTCCACAAATCCCATATTCACAAACACTGGACCTAAAATTGCTCCTCAACTCCAGATGGGGAATGGACTTACACTAACGCTTTGTGGGAAGACAGCAGGTCTCCCCTTTGTGTTCAGTTGGGTTACTACAAGAAAGCTAAACAAAGGAATTGAATCCAACCCTTACAGCAACTGTATTTACAGGCAGACATCCTTCAGTGCAGTTCTCTCAAGCCAAATCGGGCACTTGTTCGTCTCATTGCTGCTGTAACAAGGAGCTGAATGTCTTCACTTAATAGTCTCACACACAATATCATACATGCAAACACACTTTAGAAACCCATTAAAATACAGAAATCAGTAGCAAAAGGAATGAAACGTAAAGTCTTGCACTCACATTTAACGTGTCCAACCATAAACAGACTTCTCAGCTTTAATGAGGAATAGAAAATGTAAATATTCAGCGATCAATACTAATGGCATAAGTGTATTTATAGCTGATAAGCAGCAAAGACATTTTGCTTTTTCTGAAGTACTGAACCAGAAGCTGTTGCATAATAAAAAAATCAAGCAGTGCAGATCATACTCCCCAAGGTTCAGATCAAGCTGCAAAGAAGGGAACTTCAGTCACTACAAAAAAAGAAGTAAAGCCCTTTACGGCAGGAAAAATACATTCATGTGCTCTAGGTAAGGAATGTCTCGGGCTCATTTCTGTCTCTCCTGTTCCTTTCCTCAGCTACCTGTGAGTTAGGAGCTCAGCCACCAGGGGGTGACACCTGGTCTGCTCTTGAAGAATGTACTCCCCAAACTCACTACCAATGATATTCTCCGGGGATAGAGATGAAACTAGCTTGTATAGCACCTTTCACGCAAATCCAGCCTACTTCCTTACAGTGATTAAGTATTAAGGACAGAATCTCACTATAATCTGGGGTGAGACGGAGAGGGTTAATATGAGGTGTGGGAGGAATCTTATGTCCAGACCTTCTGATACCAGTTGTTGGAAAAGACGTGTATGCTGCATATGTAGCGTACCAACCAAGGTTTGAGCTCTTCCCTTCCCCCACCCCCCACCACCACTACAACACAAGAGCCACTGAACAATTACAAGCAACAGACAGGCTTAAGAATCTATCCAGTCTGATTTACACAGTACACAAAATATCTTGCCTCAGTAATCATTCAACTCCCTCAGCCAAGGGAGGAGATCCCACACTCAAGCTCCCAAAACATAAGTAACTAGATCCTTGAATAAGCTGAGAAAGGAGTTTGTTCCCCAATACTAGAACAGCAACCACCAAGGCATAGTCAGTGGGAATCGCAGCTGCAGATCATGTGACAGAATGACACAGTTTAAATCATCTTGTGTTACTAGTTTTCACAACTTGGTGCGAATCTGCTTTTTCCATAATATGGAAGAAGTTTGCAGTGAGAGCAGCTCAGGCTCCTGAAATTCCCTCAGGATGTTTGTTTACACTGACATTTTGCAAAGCCATCAGCTAGCCCATAAAGCTGCATCTCAGCTCTGAGATTTCAAGAAAAATAAAAAGGCTTGGAAAAACCAATTCTGGAGCAGGTGCTCCAACAGCCTTTCAAACTGCTACACCACATGCTAACAAATTTGTAAGGGTTTTTGTGAATCGCAGTCACTCCGACATGACAGCATCACAAATCTAGTTCATGCTTTATCGTGTCAATATCTTGTATGCTAATGAGTTGCTTGTTAAGTAGTCAGGCATGCCACACAGCTACAATGCTGGAAGAAGCCTCCTGGAATTGTGGTTGATTAGTTTCCAGTTATTCCTTTGTCTTTTTTCATTTTAACCAGGAAGACAAATATGCAAGCTTTGCCCATCCCTATCTTTTACTGCAGAAGGCGAACAAGCCATCAATTCAGTAGTCAGGGACACTGTACACAGAGCAGATGCAGATTTGCTATTCTGAAGGTACTAAAGACGGGCTAGCAAGCAAATTAAAAAAGAAATCCAGTTCATTACAATTTCACTCGAAAACAGGTTTATCTTATCAGTATTGGGCTGTACGTGTTTGCCTTTATGTAGCTCCCTATCCTGATAGTCTACACAGTGATTTGTTCACCCACAGACTGGTATTTCCTCAACATGGCACAACCTGGCTACTACCCAAAGCAAGCACCACAGATAAAAGCTGACAAAACTACTGTGGGAAGAGAAGAGAGAAGACAGAGCACCTGTGAAGGGCAGGCTGCAGTCAGGAAAGGTTATTCCAAGCAGAACAGACAAGCCAGGGTTAAAAATAGCTAGCATTTTTTAAGTGCAGCTGCTCAGCTCCAGGGCCCTGGTGGCCTTGCCACGCTGACACCTGAATAATTCTATATCCAGCTCTGGGGAGTGAACGGAGAAAGCTCTGAGAACAAGCCATTGCTAACCATAGAAAAGCCCTACCTGCCACCACCACCACAACTCTTAACCCTTGCTTACAGCAGCATTTTTGTTTAATGCAGAATAGCCGTGTGACTGACTCTGCCCAGGCACTCAGAAAATCAGAGTCCTGGTCTCAACTCTGTCAAAAATATCTAGGGGGGCCTGGACACATCATTTAATGTCTCTCAGTTCCCCATCCTAAAAAGAAGATAATTCTTCCTTTTTCTCATCTTTTGTCTTGTTTTAGACCACACTCTCTTCAGGACAGAGAAAGGGTATGTCTTCGCTACCAATGTTGAAACGCTGCCGCAGAGAGTCAGCTCTCTCCCAGAGCTGTAATAAAACCACCTCTGCAAGGGAAGTAGCTCTCAGGGCTGGTGCTCTGTCTATACTGCCACGTTACAGAACTGAAACTTCCATCGCTTTCATCCCCTGAGCAAGAAAGTTTCAGCACTGTAAAGTGGCAGTGTAGACAAGGCCAAAGTCACTGCCTATGTGTTTGAACAGCATCTATCATGAAGAAGCCTGATCTTGCTTGGGGCTTCTAGATGCTGCTATAATGCAAAAAGAAAAAAAAAAAGTGTAAACGTTGCCACCAATGGAGCAACACAGGGGCTGGGCCAGTCAGCATAGACAGGACAGATGTTCAGCATCAACTTGTCTAGCCCCACTGGGATCAGGTAGAGATAAAAACGTCTAAACCCTGTCTGCAACTCTGACCAGCACTTCCACTGGTGGAGCTGCATTGGTGCTAGTGCAGCGGTTCTCAAACTGAGGTTATTACACTGGGGGGGGGTCGCAAGCTGTCAGCCTCCATCCCAAACCCCATTTGGCCTCCAGCATTTATAATTGTGTTAAATATATATTAAAAAAGTATTTTTAATATAAAAAAGGGGGTTGCACTCAGAGGCTTGCTATGTGAAAAGGGTCACCAGCACAAAAGCTTGAGAACCACTGTGCTAGAGCAATAGCAGGCAATCCTAGAAACTGCTCATGTACACACAGCCTTTAAGGTTGTCCAGTAAGTAGCAGACTGTGCCCTCCATGCGAGGCTGTGGACTTCTGAGTCTCAACTATAATGACCAACACAGACTGCCAGTGATGAGTGACCATTAATGTAGACAGTCCCCTGAAGAATTGGTGTGAGAAACGATCACTTCCAAAACTCAGTCCCTGATACTCTATCACAGGGGTCTCAAACTCAAATGACCACGAGGGCTCTCATTGGCCCAAGAGCTGCATTACTGACACCTCCCCACTGCCACCCTCGGCCCTGCCCCCACTCCACCCCTTCCCTGAGGCCCTGCCCATTCCCACCCCTTCCCTGCCCCCATTCCAACCCCCTCCCTGAAATCTCCACCCCAACTCTGTCCCCTCCCTGCCCCCAGGGGGAGCAGGAGGGCTGTGGGGTGTGGCAGAGGCTCAGGGCACGGAGTTGGGGTGTAGGGTGCAGGAGAGATGAGAGGTATGGCAGAGGGTCAGGGCAGACAGTTGGGGAGCATGTGGGGTGTGGCAGTGGGTTCAGAGCAGGGGATTGGGGTGGAAGAGGGGTGTGGCAGGGGGTCAAGGTGCAGCAGGCAGCTCAGGGGACTGGGGTGCAGGAGGGGTGCGAGGTGCAGCAGGGGGTTCAGGGCAGGGAGTCAGGTGCAGGGTGCAGCAGGCGGCTCAGGAAGGGAGTTGGGGTTGGGGTGCAGCAAGGTGCTCAGGGCAGGGGGTCAGGGTGCAGGGTACAGCAGGGGGTCGAGGTGCAGCAGGGGGCTCAGGACAGTGGGTTGAGGAGGGGTGGGTTCTGATCTGGCGAGCACTGGGGGTGGGGCAGGGCAGACTCCCTGCCCGCCCTGCCCCCATGCTACTCTGGGAAGCGAAACGAACAAGAAAAAGAGGCACACGGGCGTGTGTTGCTGTTGCTTCAGGCACCTCCCCCAGCAGCTCCCATTGGCCAGGAACAGGGAACCGCAGCCAACGGGAGCTGCTGGGGGTGGTGCCTGAAGCAACAGCAACACACTCCCCTGCGCCTCTCTTCCCCCATGTTCTTTCAGCTTCCCAGAGCAGCGCGGGGGCAGGGCAGGCAGGGAGCCTGCCCTGCCCCCTGTGCACACCAGGCCAGAGCCGCTCTAGGTAAACACTGGGGGATGGCGGGGGGGATCTGTGAGGAGCTCGCGGGCTGAAACCCCTGCTCTAGCACCTCTCACAAGTGTAAGGTCACAGAAGGCGGCTTTTTGGTTTGTTTGTTTTTGTTCTAAAAAACATTCTTACTCCATGGAGTTAATTCAAAATAGTTAATCTAGAATAACTCCCTACGTAGACAAGACCTAAAAGAAATTAATTAAAGGGGAAACAGAGCAAACGGAGCCAACCTTCTAGCGTAAATAAGAGAAGTATAATAAAAGCACCACCACATTACTGCATCCTTGCCCAGATGTGACATGATGGCTACTCCTTCCAGTTTCCTCCTATACAAGGAATCATTAATTAGACACAGAGCGGATTTCAACTTTGTTTCTCCACACCCTGCTTCAGCTGCCAGACTCCAAATAGCATGTGCTACTGATCTCTACAAGACGTTTCTCTACTAGGACTCATGCACTCATCCAGCAGATTTGTTTCCAAGCACCAAGGCTTCTTTGACTCTAACACTTTGTAGAAGGGCTACTCTGCTAGATATTAGGAGCTCTGAAACCTTTCAAGGAGACACTGGGACAATACTACCCATCTGAGACACAAAAATCCTATAGCAGATTAGTGCTGTCTCCAATACATATCAAAGACTTTTAAAACTCCACTCAATATTAATCCCAAAAAGGGCAAAAAGCTTTAATTAGACAAAGTCTGAAATATTAGCCTTGGTCTTTATAACTAACACAATGAGGATACGGGAAAAGGCCTACACGATGCATGCTAGTATCCACACTCCGTTCCATGGATACACTATCTGCATCTGTTGTACTATGCCTGTTTTGGACAAGACTCATCTTCTGTTTGCGAAACCACTATATAAAGCGCCATGTATATCTGAAATTATGTATTTAAAAAAATATAAGGGTAGAGAATATACTGAAGTCACTAATTCCTTCAGATCAAATATGAAATGGGACCCTCATCTGAAATGCTGAAAGAAAAAGAGAAAAAAAAATTCCCCCAAAGAAACAAAAGCTTTGATTCTGTCATAATTCCAGACAGCGTTTTAAGGTACTTTAGCAGCTGTTTAGCTACAAGAAACTACAGCTCCTTTCACAATCAGTCACCCCATCACAGCTCTTTTTTAAGGAAGCAATTAAATCTGTTTTATAGAATCCAGTGGTATTTACGCAGCTACTGCAACAGTCACTGCTTCAAATTCAGTCCCCCCACCCTCTTTTTTTTTTTTTTTTAATTTTCTTAAGTCAACAGAAGAGTCATTCCCTAAAGACATTCACTGAGCCCTGGCAAAGGCACTGAGAAGGGAAACAGGACTTAGAGGGAAGTGGCTTTCTTTCTTTCTCCAAAGTTGAAACTTACATTTATTCATCTCTCCCCTGAATAACACCAAAACATGCCAAACTTGCCATATCCTCACTGAAATGAAGAGACAGGCAAAGTGTGATAAAAATCCCCTCCATCATGCATGAACACAAAGTTATGTAGATTTGCTACAAAGTAGACTGCTGCACCCCTATAATCACAACACGCAAACAATGTTCTGCTTGCACTTTAAATTGAAGCTAGCCAACCTGGAAAATGCACTTTCAACAACACTGCACAGAACTGAACTAGCATTATGCTCATAATCATGAGGCCAAGCTTACATCTGAACTATTCGAATCAAAGCATGCAATGCTCTAAAGTCCCTTTTCCACCCTCGTCTTCCTGGTACATTTGAGAACAGTTCTTTGATTTCAGCAGGAAACATGAACCAGGATTCAGGCTGCCCAGCCCCAGTTAATCCAAACCAGTCTTTTGAGATTAAGAAAAACCCTTCAGATGTACCAGTTAAAGGTGCATGCATGCTATAAGATCAATTACGCTGCCATCTGGATATCCTACACTCAGATTAGCAAGGAACCACAGCAGATAACACCCAACTACTACCAGCAGAATCACTCTTATTCAAAAGAAAGGCTCAAAGAGTTCTACAATCAAAATACATTTGTAATTAAAAATAAGCAGCATGTATTCAATATTGCTCAACTCCTTATACTGTGAAGCGTCTCATGCACCCCCAGTACGGTAATTAAATTACATCTGCTCCTACAAGTGTTAGCCCACTGATGCAGAGCTCCAGGCCAACTACTCCCATCAAAAACAGCTTTCCCACAAGCACTTTGTCCCTCATAAAAGACATTTAAAAAAAAAAAAAGCAGAGAGACACCAGTCTTCAAACCCAATGCTTACAAAATTAAATAGGACACTGTGATGTCATTAAAGACAGAATAAAAATACCACAAAGGATAAGACCTTTTTGTTCTTGGCAAACTTTTTTTTTTATTTGTTTTTTTAAGATAGCTTTCTGTAGCAAGAAAATTACTAATAAGTGAGCAAGTCTAGGAATAAAATTTCTGGGGGTGGAGGGGGGAGAATATAGTAGGTTATAATCAATTCTGAAAAGCTACATGGATGATGTGTCCCATTTCCCTCTCCTCCCTATTAAAATGCTTTCTGGAAAGCCAAATTCCAACCTGAAATGAATTTTCCAAACCGTATTTTATTAGGAATGTTTCCTTTCAGCGTTCAGCACAGAAGCCCACCAGGATCAATATTTCTCCAAGATTACACTCATGGGATTTAAGATTTAGTCAGAATTTCTGTGTAACTCCAAGTTGTCTAACAATAGTACACCCCAACCAGCCATCAAAAACACTATCTATTAAATAGCACACAGTCTGATTAATTCATTGAAACAAAACTACAATTTTTGTCCCCCTATAAACTCAGAAAGTAGTTTTCAAAGAGCCCCCTTCAGAGATGATGGGATAAAATTAGAACCACATTGGTTCATTGAGCCCCCTGTAGAACAGCTCTGCTCATTTCCAATGCAAAGCTCACTTAAAGGGGCACTAATCCTGTCAACATTTGTCCAAAATGTTTGTTGACTACACATTAAAAGCTCAAGCCCACCAAAATCATCATCATATTTTTCAGATACACATCCTTATCCTGCATTTTTCACAGTGCAAGATACGGTAATATCTGATAGTGCAAAGGCCAAAAATGAAACTGACTAGAAACAAAAAGGAAATTTTTCTGCATTTCTCACTCAACATGAGCGAAGTAAAGTATTTGACACAGCGGAAAGTAAATGAAAGATTTAAAAGGCTAGGGCATTTTGTATCATCTATAAGAAAGCTGCCCTTTTACATACAACACTTAACCCGATAGCGTCCACTTAATCCAAAGGGTAACCACAGCTACTTCTCTCACTCCACGGAAGAGTTACAAAATAAAATTATAATTCATCCTTTATATGAATAGTAGTGGGATGCAGGGAGAAAAGGGCATAAAAATACTGACATATTTTAAAGTGACACGATCAAGTCCTGCCAGTCTATAGTGTAAATGCTTTTTTCCTTGTATCTCTTAGAAAATTCCACGTTATTTTTAAACGCTTTCACTTTCTTCTAAAAACAAGTATCAATTCTAAGCACTTTTAATGGTATTTGGATAGAGAACTGATAAGGAATCACCAGAGTTCTATGTTTCCAAGAAGCATAACAGAAAACATTTTTTGCGTTTCAAAATTCCTAATGAGTGGTCTTTAAATGCATCAGCACAGAGGAAATAATTATAATGTAACAAAAAGCAAACTGTTCATTTTTATTAGGTTGGGGGGCAAAGTGTGATGGGGGCTATGTAGATTTCACCCCACTTCTTAAATTTGCTTATTAAATTGCATTTGCTAGCGAAAGCAATACATAGTGAAAAGGGGGATATGTCTAATTGAGCAGAATTTGCAAAAATCAAAAGCACTAGCACAAGATACAAAAGTGTAGCATGTTCTGTTTGGTAACCAATTGTCTCTAATGAGACCTGAACTACAGAAGAAAGCAACACAGAGAGGGGTTCCACAGATTTAGTTGTGGCAACCCCTGAAAAACTGGAGTCCAGAAATTAAGAATTTGATTTCCACTTGTGTATTAAAACACAAGAGCAAGAGAGGATATTCCACAAGGGTCCAAGCCCTAGACAGAATTTGATAAACGTTACTGGTATCCACAGCTGCCTTCTATACAGAAAACTTACACAGATATGGATCTGCTCTAGCTAGTATCCTTGCAAAACAGAGAAGAAATGCTGTGAGACCAAATACCCCAAAAAGTTCAACCTATCCATAACTAGAAGACAGAAAACCAAAAACTGAACATTTTCTGTGTGGGAACTCTATCATCATGCAGACGTTCCATATTCATTTCAGCCTTTCATCACCCCTGAATAACCAGCCAATCTTTAATTCCTATCTATTTGGCGTTACTTCAGCAGGTTAATTTGTAGAGGGAAAGAAAGAATGATTTTCAACATTACTCCCTAATCACCTTGGTAAACCTCAGTATATGCCTGGCAATGGAGCTGTGCCTTTGTCTTCAGCCAAGTCCTACACTTTACTCTGGCTATTCAAAAGAGAAATTCTGATGACACCGGAGGCCTGCTGGCAGAAAAGTCAAGACAAACAGAAATATGAATATATCAGAGAAATAGGTTCTACATAAGCAAGTGTTCCTACAGACTTTAGCTTCTGAAATCTATACTATGGGAAGTTTGAAGTAGAACCAGCAATTCCACCGTACTCCAAACAAATTCCACATGCATCAAGGAGTGACCATTACCCTCCAATGGTAACTATTCCACCTATTCATCGACCCCTCTGTATGGGAAGGAAAACAAGGATCTTAACTAAAGAGGACATCTCCAAATCCACCCACATATTGATCTTCATAAGCAATGAAACATTCTTTTAATTTGCCCTTTTCCAGTGTTACATTCTACGGCAAGAACTGCAACAACTTAGACTATAAGGACAACCAGTTTTCCTGTGACAGCTAGGCACTCTGAAAATTTATTGGCATATGCTTGCTTTCGGGTGGGGCATTAAATAAATATCATACTCCAAACACGTAGAATAATTATTTATAAAACTCCTCCCAACCTTGCAGGTATTAACAATTTAACACTAAAAACATTTTAATTAGTCAGGTTTGTCTACTCAACGTGCACATTTTACATTACCCAGATATGGAAAAGTACCAGAAATGCAGCTCAAAGGTATCAGCTAACTCATAATAAGAAGACTCATCACATAATGAAGGAGGGTGTTTTCTCTTTCCTTCCTAGCACAAATTAGAATGGCAAACTCTCTGCACTAAGGAAATGCCATCTCACATCGGTCCCCTGCCAGGTACATCCACCTATGACTTCTCAAGTTAATGCAATCAGTTAAAAATTATTTCTAGTGCCACTCTCCTCTCCCCACTTTCTTTCGTTCTTTCAAATAAGCTGAGGTGGTCTCTGGAACCAATTTACTTTTTTTACCTCCCTTCAAAGCCTGCATGATAGATTTACAAATGAAGATGGTCACTTCTTGGGGAAGGGGGCTCCTCTTGAGCTCCAGGCCCATGAAGGTATCTTTAAAAGGGCGGCGGGGGGAAGAATCTAATAGATGCAATCTATTTTTGGGATTTTATTGGCCAGAAAAAGTCTCTTTCCTAGTCTAAGTCCTCTGCATCAGAATGGGAGCGTTTACATCCATATTTGCTTGCTGATAGCGAGATAAATTGGAGTTTAAGTGTTAGTGTCCAGCGGTACAGAATGACCAAACTGTTTCAAATTATTTTGTTTTCCCGTTTCCTCCCTCTCTCAGAAAAGCCATAAGCCCATCTGATAAGAGATTTGGAGAGAAAGTTATCAAGATAAAGGCTTTTTAAAAAAAAAATTGAGACGAGATGGGGATAAGATAAACACTCTGATTTACAAGATAAAGTTCAGCAAGACTGCTACCAAAAACATCCTGATGTAATCGTCCCAAAATGCCTACATGTCATTAGCACCCAAGCTGGGTTCTTAAACATCTTTTAAAAGCTTTTAGTTACTTTCTAATCCAAAAACATATTGGAAAAGTAACTTCCATTATCAATATTTTTAAGTTAAGACCACAGTTGTTCTGGGATTCTACCGAATTTATTCTATGTGAAGTTGTAATGCCACGTTACAATAAGGACTTGAGGAAAAAAGGAGTGAATGCTGGAATCCCATCAGATATATAAAGTAAAGTAGGACTTGAAGGAAATGCTTAAATCTTCCCCTGTCACCCTACCCTGAAGATAAGAGTTGTTTAAATTCTGATTATTTCAAAAGCTTAGCTGGTAACAAAATCAGTACTATTAGATTTCAGAAACTGGGAATGCAGAAGCAAAGATTTACTTCTCTGTTCGTGTTTTAATGCAAGAAAGATTCCTTCCTCTCAGAAATCTTCAAAAAATACCTATTTTTTTTAACAAGCCATACCAGCCTTTCCATATCAAAGTACACCAGTACTGAACTGGTAAGACAAAACTATTAACAATCTTTAATTTTCGGGCAACTCATGCCTAACAGCCTCTGGGTGCCTTAAATATAAATGAAAAACAATTTACAAACAGGCAACATGTTCCATTAGGTTCTGAACAACCAACTGTTTCCAAAGACATTTACAGAAACAGATAGGAAAGTGCCTACCACTTTACACCAGGTAAAACAAACAGGCAACAACAAATTTGCCAGGAGCAAAGGAAGACCAGCTTTTGACTCAGAAAATAGTACTTCCAAGCCATTTTAGAATCAAGGACAATTTGAAGATCTGCTCGAAAGAAGCAGACAGATGAGCATATCTGGTATCTTATTAAAGTATATATAAAGAGTAAAATTTCTACAACAAGGTGTAATGTATTTACCATTTATACTAGGTGCAAACCAGAGGCATTATTAAATAAAGGCTGGCACCAAAGTTTACAATCTTCTCTTGTGGAGCCAACTGATATCTCTGGATGCTGGATCCTGTAGTCAATGGGAATGCAAATTGCAGGCAGAGTTGTCTCCCTGGCTCCAGCTTGCAGAGTTCAGGTAAATGACAGAAACCAGGGGCTAGTTTTTAAATATTTGCCCATTAGTCAAAATTTATTAAAAAATCCTTTACAGACTAACACAGTAGGGGAGGAAGAAAAAAAATGGAGTGGGCCTAGAGCCAATCAGAACCTAGCAAAATGGAAAGGCAATCTGTGCACTTCTAAAGCCGTGGGTAAAAAGCATAGATTACTTTTAGGTGATCTAATAAAGATATCAACAGAAATCCTGTTTGCAATAAAACTGAAGTCTTGCTAAGACTGCAAATAACTTGAAACATTCCTAGATCTCATCTGTATCTGCAAAAGCAGCCAGAAAGTTATGTTAACACATTAAAAAAAAAAAAGAAAAAAAAAAGACAAAGTTCTCACCCAATTTTTTTGTGCAAAGGGAACATCGTTTTGGCATAAAACTGACAGAGATGTGATGAGGTTTTGATATATTAACCTTCAGTTCTTTTGCCTTTAGCCCAAGTTTGCACAAACATGTGAATTGAAAGCCATCTGCTGGCAATTCCAGACCAATACCTACAGCTTAAGTAGTAAGATTCTCAGTACCCTATTTTTAACAAGCAAAACAACAACAACAAAAAATATCCAATATAACTGGCATAAGAGGGGTACTAAAACTTGGAATCCCCGTTCAACTTGAAATCCCTTGTGGGCCATTAAAATTTGATTTTGTCCGTTCTACTCAGAAATATTCTAATACACTTAAAGGTTCAAAGATCTGGAGAAAAGTCTGCATGACAATTAAAACGAAATTTAACCAACTGCCAACACCGATTTTCCCTGAGAAAACGGGGGAGGAGGGGAGCAGGAGAGAATCTTGTAAAAGTGTGGTCACGAGACTGCAAAATGAAGGAACAATTTGAGTAATGTTTTAAATGCAGTCAGGGAATCCCTGTGAAAGAAAAAAGGTGCTCCCACATCCCACAAAAATATTTGAACAGCAGCAATTAAATGAGATGCAAGATTTAAAAATACAATATTTCTACACCACTTTAATTGAGCACATCCAAAAACTGGAATATTTTGCTGTAGAAAAGTAATGTCTAGAGCTTGGGACTGAACACAGACTGGAATAAAAGAAACAGATGGGACTCTAATATTGTACTTCTTGAACCATTCAAGGTGGCCAAGGGGAGGGAGGAGAGGAAAATGTTCTTCTCCCACTGTATTAACTGTCCCACCAGCTTGAATTGAAAAATCACATTAGACAAATAAGAAACTCTTCTTTTACTGATACATTTTACATGCTCATTTCATATCGCCATTGTCCCTAAATAAGGGACCTCTGGTATTACTCTAACAAACAAGAGCGTATGAGCAGTCTTTCCACCCTTCTTTGAGGGCAAAGTCAGGGAGCATCTCTTTCAGGTTATGATTGATTAGAAAAGTAAATGTATTATTAGGACGGTAAGATTAAGTGAATATATTTAGCTTTATCAAGTCACATAGCCTAATAGAGGGGGTAAGGGAGAATCAAAGTAAAAATATACATGTTTAATTTCATCTAAGAGAGAGGGAAAATGCTTCATCAGTGATCACTTCAGGCTCTCGCCTCGCCCTATAAATCATTTATGTCCATCTGCGTATGTGTGTTACCTATGGAGTCCCCAGCGGGATGCTTTGCCAGTTTCCTAAATGGGTTTCTGTGGAAGAGATGAAACCCTAGATTATCCAGAGCTAGAAAAGCTAATAAAATATTCATTTTAGTCTATTTAAAAACCTGGAGCATGTCATCTTCCCCCCTCTCTAAATGCTGGATCTAGGCAGAGCTGTGTATTTCGGGGAAAGAAGAAATCAGACACAATGGGGCCGGCCCTTTAGGCAGGATCAGCCATGGGGAGGCAACGTCCGCGGGAGCAACGCTGAACTCAGAACCACGTTACAGCCCAACGGGCCCGATTTAAGCACCGGGGCCGCGTTAAACTTCTGTAATTTCTCTCTCTTCCCACGAGCTGCCCCAGCAGATGCAGCGGAGACTGCAGAGACTCCAGACGCGTTCGCCGGGGAAGGAGGAGAGGTCTGCACGGCGACCAGCAGGAACATGACAGCTTGGTCTGCCACCCCGAGCAGCCGAGCCCAGCTCGATCCGCGCCCAACGCCAGGGACAGTGCACCAGGGCAGGAACGGGCTGATGGGCACCGCACACTCTGGACGGCCCTGGACTGCCGTGAGCTCCAAAGGGATTGCCTCGCCCTGGACCCCAGCTCCTGCGCCAGGCAGAGGCGCCCAGACCACGCTGCCATGCCCGCGCCCCGGAGAACCGGTTCCCGCTAAAAGGAAAGGGGAGACGCCCGCGGCAGAGATGGGGGACCCAAGAGTGCGGCACGTACTTGGAGTTGGCCGAGCTCCAGGACACCGGCTCCAGGTTCTTGGCCAGCGGCGCCGCGAGCCGGCACATGGCAAGCAGGACGCCCAGGAGCCACTTGCAGAGACTGGGGCGCCCCTCCGGCAGGGCCATCTTCCCCCTCGCCCGGGGGCGCCGGGGCCGGGGAGCCGCTAATCCTCCCGGTGCTGTAAATCCAGCCGGCCGCTGCCCTGGTTCTCAGCCGGTTTCACGCTCCCATCTCCCGGGGCTGGAGTCCCCCGGCAGCAGGGCTCACTCCGCCCGCATCCAGGGCCCCCCGCGCAGCTGCTACGGCTCCCCCAGACGGGCACTGCTGCCGGGCTGGTCCCGCGGAGAAATCCGCCCCTCTCCCCCACGCGCTAGTCCCTCCGAGCCGGGGCCCCCCGCGCCTCGCCCCGGATTAGCTCCTCGGGGCCCCGTCGGCTGGAGTCCAGCTCTCTGCGGGTCTCTCAGCTCTGCTCTCCGGTCCCAGCGCGCCCATGCACTCCCGGCTCCACACTGTAACTCCACGGGCTCAGCCCGCCCGTCCCGTCGGCTTAGCGCATCCCCTCCAACTGCCCAACTTGCACAGCGCCACCGCCCGCCCTGCCACGCTCTGTACACCCCAGCGCAGGCACCAGCGAGGCCAGCCGCACCTCGCCGACCAATAGCGAAGCGGGATAGTGGGGCCTTCGCCTCTCACTCCGCCTCTCAGGCTGAGAGGGGCAGGGCCGCCCGGCCTCTTAAAGGGAGGTGCAGCTGTAGCGGCGCGTGCGGTTGCTAGTTTTGAGGCAGTAGAATGTCTGCTGAATGGAACGAGTGCGTGCAGTGCTGAGGGTGTGTATGTGTGTGGCGGCTGGCGCGCAGAGCTGGGGTTGATGCATGTGAGGGGAGAGCGGTGGTGCACAGCTGTAGTGAAGTAAAAGCAGCAAAGAGTCCTGTGGCACCTTATATAGACTAACAGAGGTATTGGAGCATGAGCTTTCCTGGGTGAATACCCACTTCCTTAGATGCAGGGCTGTGAGGAATGCACTGGGTCATATAGAAGGAGGGTGAAGCGAGGTGGGGTAAATCAGCTGCTCTGAAGAGCAGTTGCCTTTGTAGTAAGGATCTCTGTGCAGGACTCTGCTAGGGCCCTTGTCCTATGCCAAGACTTTCTCTGCTCTGGAGCCTGGCTGAGCCAAGAACCCTGGCAATAATTGGGGGCAGGCAGCTTCAAGAGGCATTCTGTTTCCTGCTCCTGGCTCGGGCACTCCCCTCCCTTGCAAAGCGAAGTGTGTGTGGGGACATCACGGATCTGGAAAGGAGAAGCCGCACGGCGCACAGAGGTTGGAGGCACCCAGATAGCTTAACTTAAAGCCCTAGCCCGAAATGCTCGCACTCCATGCAGTTCTTAGCAGGCAGGGGAAGAGGGCTCACTTCACTTTCATGAATTGCAAGAGACTCTCCCTGTTTGGTTAAAGGAGAGGAGCGGAGTGGGGCTGGGGGGCGAGCCCTGTTTGCAGAAGGAAATGCCCCCCCCCTCCTTATCTGATTTACAAGCCGCTCTGTCTCTGAGCCACTCGATAAGGATCTGCAGAGCGCTTCAGCAGTTGTGAGCAGTACAGCTCTTCGTAGAGCCAGATGGAAGAAACTGCAGAGGGGTTCACTCGCCCCTTCTTTACTCAGCAGCTCTCATGCTTCTGTAACATCCAGCCGTTTCTTTCACGGGGCAGGCAGAGTGGGGTTATTCTTTCAATTCTCCCTTCTCCGCTCACCACACATTGGGAATAATTCAGTTACTTTTCTGCATTTTCTCTACTAGTGTAAAATTAAATAGCATTTTATCCACAGGGTCTCAAATGTTAACCCCTCCGCTTAATCACGCATCCAGACGTCTTCCCATAAAACACAATCACCCTGTTCAACACAAATGAAATAAATCCAAAACAAGTTCTAGAATCCCGCAAATTGTTCAGCTGTTTCCCTACACAACATCTTTCTTACTTTCCATAACATTAACGTGTCCAAGATAATCTGCTTTTAAAAGGGAAAAAAGTCAGTGTGTGCGCGCGCATTATTTCATTGGGATTATGATTATAAAATCCCGATTAAAATTAATCTGTTAGAGGGCTAACTGGGATGGATTGCCTGCTATATATCTAATGACTTCTGGGTTTGCCTGAGCCTCGGTCACTCTTGTTTCTGCCAGACAGTTTATTGCTGTTTTTACAAAGGAGTTGTGAGTTTTGAGCATTAAAATTGTTTGGTTTTCCGTTTGATTGGATTTTCTCTGACTTTGGGGTGGGTTTTGAATGATTTCAAGGACATTATGATACTCGGAGCCCTAGGATCTGGGTTTGGATTTTATAAATTTGTTTTTTCTTCCGTTACAAAAAAGGGATTATTTTTGTAATATGTTGTTTTCATCAGTTACTCTTGTATAACTTTGATCTTTATCTGTGTTTCAATACCAATAATACTGCCCTAGGGTTCCTGTATTACGTTTTTCCCCGCTAAATTACTGAGACATGCTAGCTACGGCATTCAAATATGGACTAATATCTCCACCTGCTGGCTAATAATTTCACTGTCTGGTTCATATCCATAGCCTGCTCCTGGCTTGAAATGGCTCACCTTGATTAAGTACGGTGTCCCTATTAACTGTTAGAGATAAACAGTCTCCGAAAGACAGTTGTCTCATCCTGCTTTCTGTCCATAGCCTGAGATGCCTCAGTGAGAGTCTATAAAGATTGCTGCAGGCTCAGCTTTTCCTCCTGTTGCTGCTGCTGCAGTCCTGTGGTTGAAGAGATGAGCAGCTGTCAGCACTAAATCAAACTCTTGGGCTATAGACAGTCCTCCTGGCATTTTCTCCATTAGATATTCTTCTAATCTACAGAAGTCCATTTCTCTACTTAAGAGAATGGGAGGGTCCCTTGAGATCAAGAGGTAAGAGGGAGCTTTCTTTCCCTCACTTCTTCCTTCATTTTAAAAAAGCTTCAAGCAAAGTTCTCAAGTTATCTTTCATTGTTTCACATCTGCCTAAGACATGGATAATGTGAGAAAGATGACACCTCGAGCCTGAGTTTAGAGAAGCAGCAGCAAGCCTGTGGAGCCACTTCTTTTTGCTGTTGAGCTGAATGCTAAAAACAGATAACATTCAAGCCAAAACTCTAGCCCAGAGGTAGGCATCTTATGGCACGTGCGGCACGCAAGCTGATTTTCAGTGGCACTCACACTGCCTAGGTCCTGGCCACCGGTCTGGGGGGGCTCTGCATTTTAATTTAATTTTAAATGAAGCTTCTTAAACATTTTGAAAACCTTATTTACTTTACATACAACAATAGTTTAGTTATATATTATAGACTTATAGAAAGAGACCTTCTAACAATGTTAAAATGTATCACTGGCATGCAAAACCTTAAATTAGAGTGAATAAATGAAGACTCAACACGCCACTTCTGAAAGATTGCCGACCCCTGCTCTAGCCTCTTATAAGTATGCATTTAATAAACCTGGAAGTAACCTAGTTTGAGCTCCTCTGATATTTGCAAACTGGAAAATAAAATACTCATAAACTGAAGGTCTGCAGAGATTTCCCTGAAAACACAAGGGTATAGCAGTCTTGTATTACCCATTCCCATGCAAGCTAAATTAGTTTGTTAGGCACTTACGGAGAAGTTAGAATCCTGAACACAAGTTAAAATTGTAGATTTGATTTAAGCTAATGAGTGAGTTCATTTACCATTTTTATTTGATATCATAATTCAGAAAGGAAGAAAATGCTGGGGGGAAAGAAGAAAGAGTTATTTTCTCTTTAGGTGGGAGGATTTATAATTTACCACAATGAGTTATATTGCAACAAAAGTAATTATTCTAAGTAAGTTGGCTGGGGAATAGAAAATTGCATTATAGCATCAGTGACTTCCTCTTGTGTCTTCCATCATTTGTTCTAGTCAGAAAATTAAGCATCAAGAACAGAGACACATTTACAAGAGATTTTATCAAACATGTCACAACAAGCTTAATAACCCCTTTGTCTTTTGTGCCAGGAAGTAGTTTACCTTTAACAGGTACAAGTCTTTTGCATTCTTTCCATTTGTCTATCCCATTTCTAAGCAAATGGGGGAAGTAAACTAGGAATTTGTACTTTTTCTGACCTGGATGAAGTGCCCATGGAAACTGGCAGACTTTAATCTCTGCACATGACAACATAATTGGTTGCCATGGACATGTTCAGTGCCACAAAATGATCTTTCAGGTAGGAAATAAGCAGCAGGTAAATTCTTAAGAAACATCCCTTGTGAAGAAGAGTAAACAGTGGAAAGAGAAAATAGATCCAACAGAACCAGAATAATTTCTGAAGCAAGTAATTTAACATTACATGAAGGGTGCACTGAAAAAGTCAATATCTAGAAATGCAAAAGTTAGCATTCCAGCAGCAGTGGTACGAATATCTGGAGTGTTGCACATCCTGTATCTCTTGTGGATGGCTCTTAATAGTTATTATACACAGTAATGTATTAAGCTACACGATTACAAAAAAAAACAACTAGCTCACACTACAGCTCTGCAGTTTAGCTGAATTAGCACTATCATTGGTATATTAACTTTGGCATTTCCTGACTTTGATTTTAACACTGCAGATTTCAACCTTAATGTTGTAATAATTTGGGGGGGTTGTTTTTTAAAGAGAAAGAGAAGAAGAAGTGGGCCAGCTTGTGCCTCCCAACAGTCTTTGAACAGTACATATTTCTACCCATGTGCACTTGGTATATCCATCTCAAACCATGCAGCTGTAGAGTTTACCAGTATCTGCCAGCCTTGGCGTATCAAAATAACCCAGGAAAATTACAGGTGTGATTTTCAGAGGTGTTGAATTTTAGCTGATCCTACTAATTTCAGCTGGAGTTGTACATACTCAGTACTTCTGAAAATGAGAGCCTAAGGTACAATCGGTTGTTAACAAGCGATCAAAGGCCAGCTGGTACATCTTTATTGTTATTGAAGACCATAAATACATGACCCACACAAAAACATAACTATATATTCATGTGCTATATAAATATGCAGCTTAATGGCAGATTTTTACTATTTCTCCTGCAACTGGAATTTTCTGACAATCAGATGGACAAATGCAAAGTCATATATCTCTAACCAAGCAGAAGCACTGGAGCTCAAGGAGGACTATTTCTCTGTCAGCCTGAACTGTGAAAGATCAGAATTATCTGTATCGAGCAGCAGTTCTCAAGCTGGGGTCTGCAACGGTACTCCAGGGGGTCTGTGGGCCCCAATGATCAATTCCTCCCTCCCTTTTGGTGTCTCCTATATGCCAGGGAGTGGAAAGAGGTGGGGAAGAGGAGGGGCAGAGGTGGATTGGGGGCAGGAAGAGGTGTGGCAAGGGTGGGGCTTTGGAGGAAGGGTTGGAGAGGGGACAGGGCTTGGGGCTGAATGGGAGGCTTGGAGATCCAAGGCAAAATTTTAAATCAAAATGGGGGTCCTTGTGTTACTAAAGTTTGAGAACCACTGGCATGGGTGCGAATTAGGTCACAAGAACAGGTAAGTATATCTTCACTGTTACTTACAAAATGATGACTTCTGCTAAATTTTTCCCTTGGGGAAAAATAAAATCTCACTTTTGGACTGAGAACAGTACAACTGAACCATCTCAAAGGAAAGGATGTTAGTTATTCTTTAGCAGAAATAGAAAAAGATTTGCTATTTTTGATTTGGCGGGGGGGTGGGCATGAGGATTTATAAGAAATTACCAGGAGGTGAATGAATTGGGCAGGTGCAGCTAATGAAATGGAACCCCCACCCTTCCTCAGAAAAAGACATTTAAAATCCAAAGCTTTGTAAGTCCTTCTCAGGATTTAAAATGCAGTTGGAAGTGTGAATGAAGTGGATATTCATGAACCCCATCAAGTCCTGCCCATTGCCTCTTGGTAACACAGGGGTGGGAATTAAATCATTCTTTCCTTGCTGTCTCACTTTCTTTGCCTTTCTGTTTCTTAACTTCACTTGCAGTTTTACCACTGGACACACACTTCAGCATGGGGCCGCTCACACACCCTTGGGGACTTGTCTAGGGTGACCATATTTCTGAAAGGGAAAACAGGACACTGCGCGGGCTTGGCCCAAGCTTCTCACCCGAGCCCTCCCTTCCCCTCCCTTCCTCTCCCCTCTCCTCCCCACGTGGGGCTGGTTTCGCTGCTTGCCTGAGCCCTGCCTGACCCCTTGCGTGAGTCTGGAGTTGGTGTTCCCACTCACCACTCATTCTGCCTGCCCCAGGCTGGAGCTGGTGTCACTGCTCGGCCAAGCCCTGTCTGCTGCCCCACCCTGAGTCCTGCATCCCCCCCTTGCTCAGGGCTGGCATCGCTGCTCCCTTCCCCCCCCCCACTTTCATTTGCACCCCATTTTTTGACAACACTGGGCATTTGTCTCATTTGCCAAAAAAGTCATGACGGCCAGGACAGGGCTTAAAAAAGGGACTGTCCCAGCCAAAATGGGACATATGGTCACTCTTGCCTTGTCCTTTACATCAATACATTTCAGTGAAAAAGAAGAGGGTCCTGAATTGGAACTGGGAGAGGGGGCTACGGGGGAGTTAAAGGGTCTGTCTGTGAAGTTCCAATCTGGTGGTTTCTTCAGCCAATAAGTTTAAGTGCAGTAAAGGGATAAACGAGAAACCTGATGACTTGTTTAGCATCCGCATTTTCAATTCTCCTCTTTAACCAAAAATGGAGACCAACTTGCTATGTTCCATTATCTATGGTATCATGATAACTCTTGGCTCAGGAGCACCTGTTAGGAGCAACAACTAGAGTTCATACATTTTACCATGATAGCAAGAGATCAAGCTGTGATGGAACAAGCACTCCCACCTGTCCAAAAGATTCACATGCCACACATCAGGAAAGTCTATTCTTTATAAGATTCCATGCCAAGAGCATGGATGCAACACATATGCATGGGGTGCAAATATAAACACACACAACACAAATACAGAATTTTATGTAAGAGGTTTACTTATGCTTCACAGATGCAAAAACATGCATGGAATACAGACAAAAACACAAGCACACAGCATGTGTACAGCATAGGGGATGCTAGATACAAAAGAAACGATGCAGAACGTAGCCAGCTCTCAGCTGCTGTGGCAGAAAAAGGCTGTTCTTCTTGCCTTTGAAGTTTTGAGGAAGGACAGCTGGTTTATATATTAAACTAATAGCTGAAAGCTTGTGTTGTCGCATGGGTGTGGCAACTGGACCAAGAAGTAATCCACCATCTGTGTATTCTTCATACACCAACAAAATCATTGCATGCAAATTAGCTGTTGAGTGTGAGTGGTGATTGGTTAAGTCACCTCTGATATCACAATGACCTAGTACTCTTGACATGACATAGAGACATACCTCACTGATACACAGATTTAATTCATAAAATCAAAATGGTTGAGAACTTAAAAAGTGAATGGTAACAGACCTCAAATCTCAGTGATAATTGAACCTACTAATATTCTGAACAAAAAAATCCTTTCAACAGCTGTTTCTGTTGCTTCACACTGACTCAACAGATATACTAGGCTTCAAAAGGAGGCACGGCGACAATCCTGGAATATATTCTCATATATATATATTCATATATATATATATATATATGAGAATCAGTAACAAGTTTTTGGGGGTCTCAGTTCCTCTTCACAAAGTCTGTAAAACAGAGCAGTGCCCTCTTCCTATCTAAGGAGTCTCTCTAATCCAGCCTGGGGATTTTCTCTTGCACATATTCAGAAACTTTTTCTACAGCCAGAGGATAGTTATAAGGACAGATAGAGCTGTCACTTTATTGAAATGTTTCTCAGAATGTTTGTGTTTAGGACCTGCCCTGTGTCACACTATTCTATATACACAGTGGCCCCGTCCCATTCCTCCCCTTTTAATCTAATCAAAAACTCCACTGCTATTCCTGGGTACAGGGTGTGGGAGTTCATCCCAAAATACTCTTCTATTATTCCTGAAATGTTTTATTTCATTCCAAAGGGACAGGGAAGGACCTCCCTTACACTTCAGTGGACTCCAATACGCTTGTGACATACCTCTGCCTTCCTGTAACTTGCTTTTTCATCTCCTCCAGCATTGTGCAGCCCACTGTTTCCCATAATGAACAAACACTTTCCCATCAAGTAATGATCTGCATTATTATATTCCAAAGTCATTTCATATTTAAATTACCTGAGGAATTTTATAGTAAGGGAGTAATGTGATAAAATTGAACAAAAGAAAATTTAGACTGAATACCTGGGGAAATTGCTTAATTGTTTAATCTAGTAGGTAGACTGGAATAATCTCCCAAGGGAAATGGAGAAAGCCCATTGCTTGAGTTATTCAAAGCTCACTTAGACACAGCACTTTAGGGAATCATCCTGAATGGGTCCCAACAGTATGAACTAGATGGGACCTAATAGGTTTTTCCCAGTTGCTTTTTCCTGTGAGGAAATGGGTAGGACCTAACACACCTGAACCCTTCTAATGATAATTCACATAGTACATTTGATCCAATGTCACTTTTCAGTCAATGGTATATAGAAAGAAGAATCACAGCACACATCTTTAAAATATAGCTTCTCCAAAAGGGGCTTGCATTCCATATGATGTACAATGGGACAGAGGTGAATTTGGACCAATACACTTTATAAACCCCACCGTCTTTCATGGGATCTTTAACATTCCTGGACAAAAGACTTGTGGAGATTCAGACTACCTAGGTACTTGCTGGATAACAAGTGTAGCCAGCCAAAAAGGCAGCAGAAAACCAATAACCCAAAACCAGAGGACCAAATTCAGAGATGTAAGGTGATGTAAATAGTTTCTGTTACAGTAACTTAAACTTTCTGGCATTAAGACTCCTTGAGACTTACCGATACCCTCTCCATGGATGTGCTGGGTATCAAAGATGATGTAATTTACACACTGATTAACTGGAAGAAGATGTAAATGTAAATGGCCACATTCTAAGTTAATATCCACTTTTTCCTGGCTCCTTGCCATGTAAGTTGTACCAATTACACAGTGATAGAGTGGGTGTAGATAGATTTAAGGGAGCTTAACCCACACCACCTTATTCATCATCTCTGAATTTGGCCCAGAGACTCCAACCACAAGAGAAAACTTTCTGGATCATCTACTGAGTGTTAGGGAGGAACTGAGTGAGGAGGTGAAAATAACACTGAATGCTGGAATGAGTAGTCATGTGCTACTTGAATCACAAAATTAAGGAATGGAGGGGGTACCAAATGCAGCAGCAATATGAGGGTCTTAGATTCAAGGCACATTTTATGGACGTGAGAAATCTAGAGACTAACGCTCAATGGGAGGAAGTATCAAAATCCATAAGCAGTTTTCAGAGACAGGATGATTAAGGCACAGTTAGCTACAATTCTATTGAAAAAGAAGAATGCAAGAAACAAGAATCAACAGCTTCACAAGGGGCCACTCATGACTTTGAGGTTAAAAATATCCATATCAGAGAAAGCACATGAGAAAGGACAATCAAACAAGAGTATAGTTGATTAGAGTTACCAGAGAAAAAAATAAGGGTAGCATAAGATAAGGTTAGTGAATAACGCCAAAAGGATTAAGGAGTCTAGGGCAGTGATTCTCAACCTTTCCAGACAACTCTACCCATTTCAAGTCACTTAAAAACTACTTGCTTACAGAATCAGACATAAAAATATAAAAATAACAGCACATTATTATTGAAAAATTGCTTACTTTCTCATGTTTACTATATAATTATAAAATAAAATGATTGGAATATAAATATTGAACTTACATGCCAGTGTATAGTTCATATAGCAGTATAAACAAGTCATTGTATGAAATTTTAGTTTGCACTGACTTCGCTAGTGCTTTTTATGTACCCTGTTGTAAAACTGGGCAAATATCTAGATGAGCTGATGTAGCCCCCTGGAATACCTCTGCATACCCCCAAGGGTATATGTACCCCTGGTTAAGAACCACTAGTCTAGGGCCATGATTCAGGAAAGCACTTAGCACATGCTGAAGTTCATCCACATACAGCTCTAAGCACATGATGGATTGAGTGAGAATTGAACATGAGCTTAAATTCTGTCTGGAATAAGGATGCTTTTTTGCATCAAGACCTAAGAGACACTTTTGCCAATATACTGGGGGAAGAGCACTAGAGGGAAAGTAGGTCATTAATGACGTTTTAACTAATTACTCACAAATGGATGAGAGATACTGAACTCATTATTTTAATCTGTTTTCAGCAAGACAAAATAAGTTTGGACAAGGAAATAGGGAAGAATTTGTAAAAAATAACTATCAGTAAAGAGCAGGTAAAACAATACTCAGAAAATCTAGTTGTATACAAATCAGGTAGTCTGGGTCATATACTTCCTAGGATATATGGGAATTAGCTAGCAAAGGACCTGATCTTGGAAAGTACTAAGCACCCTCGGCTCTGATTGAAGATAATGGGGATTGAGCATAGTGAGCTCAATTATTTTTAAAAAGTTATGGAGAAGAGAGACGGCACCAGAAGACCAGAGAAACAGCACTACTGATCTTCAAAAAAGGAAAGCAGAGTGATCCTGACAGTTGTTCCATACCTGTAACCTCTATTCCTAATAAAGTAGTGGAACAATTATTAAGGAAAAAAAAATTAAAATATCCAGAGGTTAACAGAAACATGAGGTATGACAATATGAGTTTACAAACAATTGGCCTTTCCAGATACATTTTGTTTTTCTAAATATAACATAATCAAGGAATGAGAAGAAGTTGTAGATGCAATATATTTGGATATTACTTGCAATTGGTATAGTATCTCATGAGACCATTCTCAAATTTAATGTAAATCGGCTTGAATATGAACAGTTGAGGGCTGAATGGAGGATAAATGGCAATATATCACTCTATGGATAGTGGTTCCTTGTGAGGGATTAAAAGTGTTTGGTAGGGTATTGCAGGGGACATTATTTAATGTCTTCCTTAATGATCTGGTAGAGGGTATAAACAATATGTTAATGATATTTACAGAGGATGCTAAGATGAGAGGCACTGCATATATTAGCTAGGTCAGGGAAAAAATAAAGACACCAAGAGAGGAATGGGTGACAGGGTATGGATCACTTGATGATTACCTGTTCTGTTCGTTCCCTCTGGGGCACCTGGCATTGGCCACTGACGGAAGACAAAAAGAACAGGAGTACTTGTGGCACCTTAGAGTCTAACAAATTTATTTGAGCATAAGCTTTCGTGAGCTACAACCCACTTCACTGGATGCATGTAGTGGAAAATACAATAGGAAGATATATATATACACAGAGAACATGAAACAATGGGTGTTACCATACACACTATAAGGAGAGTGGTCAATTAAGGTGAGCTATTATCAGCAAGAGTGAAAAAGAACTGTTTGTAGTGGTAATGAGAATGGCCCATTTCCAGCAATGTTTTTTGTCAAGAATTATAACATTCAAAAACCAGTTGGAGAACACTTCAGTCTCCCTGGCCACTCAATTACAGACCTAAAAGTCACAATATTAAAACAAAAAAACTTCAAAAACATACTCCAACGAGAGACTGCTGAATTGGAATTAATTTGCAAATTGGACACAATCAAATTAGGCTTGAATAAGGACTGGGAGTGGATGGGCCATTACACAAAATAAAACTATTTCCCCATGCTTATTCCCATCTCCCCCACACACACACATTTCCTCACATCTCCTTGTCAATTGCTGGAAATGGGCCATTTTATGGATGGATGGATCCTGGCCCAACTTCATTTCCACTTGGGGTAACAGTGATGAAAAGCATTCCCAGATTTTATAATCCTGGGGTATTCCTATAAGTAATGAAGCCAGAAGCATAAACACCTCAGGAGCAATATTGCCCTCCCCAGGACTAAGGAGCCACCCACTGATGGGAACAGTATCTCTGTACAATATAGCAAACATGCAGTTGTTGTTTTTATACAGCTACAACCCAACATGTCATCCAGCTGCAGTTCCAGCCCATCCTGCACTGAGAGAATCAGCAGAGGCTGCTCGCTCGACTTCTCAGTGGGTTCTCACTTGGCATCTCTCTCTGTTCTCACTCTCCGCCTGGTTTGGCTGGCTGCCCCTTTCACCCTCCTCTTTCCCTCCTTCACAGCTCACCAGACACAATTCTTCTCACACACTTTACTTGACTCCTGTTAACCTTCCCTCCCTTCCCCAGGAGGTCCTGCTGCTGCCACAGCACTTTCCTCAGACCCCTCCAGCTGTCTAGAACTGCCACAGAACCTTCCGGGCTCCCACCAACTGTCACAGAACCTTCCAGACCCTCCACCAACTGTCACAGAACCTTCTGGTCCCGTCCCCCCCCCGTCACAGAACCTTCTCTTGTTAAAGGGGCATTACCTTACACACTCCTGCTTGCTGTACTGAGGAAAATACTGTAATAAGCTGGCACGTGTGCACTCATGCCCCCCTCCTCTCTAACAGACATCATCAGAACTGCTCAGCTAGGAGTCATAGGCCCTATACCTCTAACAGTTAGAGGAGACTCTTCACAAGCCCAAATGGCAGGAGACGATGCCTTAGGGGCAGGAGGATCTCATTCTTTTCCCGTCTATAGCTATGAAGTTGCAAGGGGTTAGTGTGCAGCATAGTGACAACCATGAAGTTTCTGTCTGGCCAGAGACCTAGATACTATAGAGACTTGATCATTACCAGAAGCAAGCAAAGCGACCTTGAGAAAATGAGAAACCACCTGAGCGTATAACTAGAACTCCAACCTTTCCTGGAGATTTGAAAAGATCATTCGCTTTTACCACCAATCCTGCACTTGCTAGTCTCAGCCCCAACCAGACTTCTCAGCGGTCGAGACTGTTTGAGCTATTGGCAAACAGAACAGACTCAGGAAACATTAAACTCACTGGGATTTGTAGCACAGTTTTTACACTCAGTCCATCTGGACATGTCTAGAGAAGCAACTGAACTTTGGGACGTTTCTCTGAACAGAACTTGAAGTCCTTTGACTTTTGTCTATCACCAGTTACTGCCCTTCGAAGGTGATTAAAGTCATTCAGCCCTAAGGCCAGTTCTAAGGGCCCAGAAAGATGCTGCCTGATGTATGTGTGTCTTTCTAAAAGCCTTTAGGGAGGAGAAGGGATCATAAACTCTGGAAATGAATTTGTCTATCAGTTATTCCTTCTGGGACTGCTTGTGGGTACAAGGGAGAAGCTGGTGGTTTGATGATGACAAAGACAGTGCTTTCCTGCTGACCAAAAACCCCTTCACCATACTGCACCATTTCCATGATAAATGATGTTTAAAAAGAGACCTGTTCTTTTCAGTGAGGCAGCAGATCAAAGGGGGCTCTATCTGCAAGGCAGATGGCAATTACTAGCAAATAATCTATCCACAGCCATTGCCTGGGAAGTAATGCTGAGTGCGATAAGGTGAATCTGAGGAATGGCTGAGCAAGATTGATTTAGGAACATAAGTAACAAATACAAACAAGGATTCCTTGATAAAAACAGACAATTAACTTCATATACAGAGGAGCTCACTTAAAAGCCAGACCCTGTCAGAGGGCTGGACCTGTGAAAAGAATGAAGCACCCGGCCTGTGTATGCACACCCTGAAATGCAAAAGAGCCCTTTCAAAAAGGAAAGCCTAAAATTTAATGTGCTAATCTTTGAGGCGTAGCATCCCAGAGACAGCTGGGTCTCTGACAAGCACAGGGTGTTAAACAAACCAATCCCCTAGGTACCCACACTTCCCCACATCTCTGTCTGTAAAACTACAGAATCACCTGAAAAGTAGAGCCATGAAAGAGGGAGTTTAGTACTATGGAAAAGCCTTCAGATGTATCCAACTTGTAACACCCATCACTTTTCACTGCTGTCGAGTTCAATGAATTGTCACTTTCAAGAAACTCTGCTCCTCCCAGTCCACCAAAACTGCAGAAGAGTCCAGAAAGTAACAGGTGTAAGTGGGCGATAATGGGGTGTACTCTAGGTATGCATCATACCCATCTTAATTAATCAGGGAAGTCCCTGCACTCTAACTGCCAACATTTTTGTGGGATATTCTGCCTAAGATAGAACTCTCAGTAACCATCTCAGAGGGAAACCTCTTTCACCAGTCACAGATAAGTGTTTAGAAGACGTTGTTCAGAATCATTGCCTAAAATAGTCCCATTCCTATGGTCACTCCCCTTCTTCCAAAACCACCTTTTAGTCTTAATACGAAAAAAAGCACATCCCACACTCTTATCCCTCCCCTTTCCTGGCCCTGCACATGTGCAAGGGCTAAAAAAACCTGATAATCTCATTACCAAGCTCTATCTGTCACTGTCAGATTCTCTATAACATTATGGGAGCGGATAAGGACTTGATCAGATGTCTAATTAAACTCTAAGATATCTGGGCACTTCAGCTGGATCAGTAACAGCAGGTACATTCTCACTCCTGCCTAATGTCAGGAGATGCCCTTTTAAAGCTTGCTTGCTGTGTACAACACCTATTGGTTTCTGTGTAAAGAATCAAGCACTAATAACCTTTTGTGACAGTGGTGTTCTTCCTCCATCACAGACTGAGAAGAGAGCTTTCTTCCACTGTTGCTGTAGGAGGTAGAGGCAGTCACATGAGGACTGTCACTTTAAGAGCTTATAGAGCAGCATGTCAGCAGAAAGTACCGTGAAGAAGTGAGAGAACATTTCATTGCCTTAAGAAAAGCACCTGCACATCCATTTCAATAATAATAAATATTGATTCAATAATAATAAATATTGAGCAAGGACAGAGAATCTGTATACACAACATTTTAATAAAGAAAACACTAAGGGGAGACAAAGGCAGCTGCTGCTGTTTTTTTAAATTTAGGCAATATTCCTTCTAAGGCCCACTGACAGCGGGGGCAATTGTTGCCTCTTTTAAATTGCCCAGATGGGCTGCAGGTCTCCTAGGGGCGCACAGGGTGGAACCGGCGACAGCAAAGGCAGCTGGGTGGGCATGTGGAAGCCCTGGCTGTGCTGGAAGAACACACCCAGCTGCAGTGGGCACCAGCTAGCACAGGCACAGCACCACCCAAAAACCTCAGCCAACCCTTTCTAGGGGGCCCATTCATTGTTTTGCCCTGGGGCCCAGAATTGCTGTCGGCAGGCCTGTCCTTCCATATTACTTAATGATACAAGCTCCCTCTCAAGCACTCTCCCCTCCTCCCACCTAACCCCAAAGTGCAATATACCAGGCTTGGTTACCCATATGCCAAATTCAGCTGAAACCTAGACTGAACATTTTCATGGAAGAGTTCACCCCTGGGATACAAAGTGCAACTTCCAAAGTGCAAGGAGAAGATCACTGTGAAATTAATTTCTCATTAATTTTGTACAATCTACATCCTTCCCCTCCAAAATCAACCCAGAGAATGGTACCTTCCCATAAACATTCTTAAATGATGTACAGGAAAGGAACAGATCACAAATACAAAGCAGATCATTTTATTCAATTAACATCCTGAAACAAGCTATGAATATTAGACTTGTAATATGAACATTTCCATAATTACTGGGTCCAGAGGGAGTTGGTACTTGAGTCAGTATCAAGTTGTCAGATTACTAGTAACTTGTTCTAGTATAGGCCTCCTACTGGCACATTGGTCCCAAAAGCATCCTGCCGTGTTGCCCTGGGGCTGGCTCCTCCCATTGTCCCAAGTAACCCACAGACACTTTGATCTGGTTTCTTAAACTAACTCCAGTCTGGTCCAGCTTCTGTCCCCTGGGCAACCTTAGTGTAGTCCTAATTCTCCCAGGACAGTTTAAAGTTGCCAGCCTTGAGCTAGTTGAAGACAGGGAGGAGGACTCTGCCAGCTTCTTCCCGCAGCCCTTTTGTAAAGTGTGATGACTAATTAAGTAAAAACTAGTCAAATGGCATGTGACAAATTTTGGTTTTATCATTGCATCCAAATCATTCAAGAACCTCTCGTGTCAGTTGAACATTGAATCAATATTTGTAAGAATTTGTTTAATAGTTTGAATGAGTAATTTCCAGTATGCAGTTATTTGGGAATTGTTGCATTTGACTATATGCTGCATATAAAGTATGATTAAGCACATGATATTGTCTCTGCTCCCTGAATGGATAAATCTTTAGTAAAACAAAGGCAAAAGATTTATACAATCTGAGGACAAACATGAGAATAGCAAATTGTGGGCTTTCAGGATGAATCTGCAAAGTCGCGGGAGTCATGAACATTTTCCCAGCAGCCATCCAAATGTTCACAACCATCAAAGCATTTGATCCCACCAATAGCAGGAAATCAGTTTGAGCTGTTTATTCACGAGTATGCCGAAATCTGTTTTTTCACTATTCAACCAGAGCTAGTAACAACTAGAGCTGGTTGGAAAATGTTTGGGTTTTTTTTTCACAAAAGATTTCAACCAAAAATAAACTAACAAAGATTGTATTTAAATTTTCTATTGAAAGTTTGTTTTGTTGGGAAAAAACAAAAATTTTTGCCTTTTGACCAAAAAGTTGTTTTTCAGCTGAAAAAACTTTTAGGTGAAAATTTCCATGAAAAACAGACTGACTCTCTTGCACGCGTGCACGCACACACACACACACACACACACACACACATACTTTAGCTGAAAACCCAATTCTCCATCAAAAAGGGTTTTGCTGGAAATATTTCGATCAGCCCTAGTAACAAGTGCTTGCCAGAGACACACTTCAGGGCACCCGTTCACAAACATTTTAATTAGCAATAACAATCCTGTCATCTACAAAATAGTTGCTTCCAGGCCTTGCAGATGCAAATTAGTAAACATTCTGTTCAGTTCCTCTTTTTCTCCTGGAGGCTTCACCAAAAAATTCTTCTTAGGAGCCTCTGCAGCAGGGGATCTACACCTCTAATATGTAGCTCTTGCCTCCATGACACCTGGTTCTTGTCAGTGCCATCTTGACGGTCACTGAGCTTCAGTAATTGTAGGTAACTGGAGTCATGCAAACACCCTTAGGGAAGAGGAAACATAAATAGAAATAAACCTGGATATTCTGCTCCAGTTTGACCTGCTCTGCTGAGCACTCAACTCCAGTTCCCAACTCCTTCCATACAAGTGAGAGAAGGAAAAGCTAAATATCACAAATTAATTTTCACTTCTCCCCTCTTTTGCTATTACACAACAATCACCTCACTACATCAGTGTATCTAGGCATCACCAGGCTGGGGCTATGTCAAGAGACAGAGTATATGGGTCATTATTCTGTTCCATTAGGACAATTTCTATGCCAATGCCATCTCTCCTGATTATTTTCTTTAATAGCCCTGGAGATCCCAGCTCAGTTATCGTTCAAATTAGGCCCAGATCTTTTAAGTCTTTCTCCTCACTCCCAGAAGGGGACAAGGCCTAGGCATTTCAGTGCCCCTAATACTCCCCACAATGGGTGAAAGAGACTCCAGCAGAGAAGCTGGAATGGCCGAGGGCTGATCATGTCAAAACATTTCAGAATAATAGTCATAAAGCACAGCCAGGCTTCCAAACAAGTTCAAACAGAGCTGCCAAGTTCTGGTCACCTCATAAACTACAGATAACACCAGAAAGGCTTCACTAAAGCAGGTTTGATCTTTCTCCCTTCCTGTATCTCTTTCATAAACATCTTTGGGGGTCAGAGAAGGAGAATCTTGATGAACTCTGAAAACTAACATCCTATGGATCCTGGAAAATGCCAACCAGGATCCCACAGTTAATTTTTTTGCCTCCATGGCCAAACTTAGCATTTTCTGGCAGCTCTGCAAAATATTTTGCTAGTTTGGTACCCACATTTGTTTTTACTGACTCCTGTCCTACTATTCCTACAAAAATACCTTTAAACACATTTAATCCCCCTGCCCACACGCCATATATTAATAGGAATTAATAAGTCCTACTTTTTAATTTTACAGGCTAATTGCAAACCAAGAAAGCCCCCATTTTCAGTGCCTGGTGCAGTTGGGTTTTTATAGAAAATGGTCTGTTGTTCTGCTTTTTGCAAATCCCAGCAGACTTGCCACCTAAAAGGGCTGTTGGCTAGCTTTGCTGGTGACATTGATAGCAGGCTGAGTGAGCACTTATGCATGTTGGGGATCACCCCAGGTCAGTCATGTAATGTTACCACCACTGCCTCCAGGAAGCTTCCTAGTGAGCTCTTCTCTCAAGCTCAGCCCATCTATACAACCAGTTAGAGATTCTGGGCACTGTTGTGAGTGGTGAGCTTACTGGCAGCATAGTGCACAGACAGCCACTGACCCAGACTGAGAACTAGCATACACAGTTCTGTTCTCATGCATCACAGGTGAGCACTGGATTGTGGCAGGGCAGTGGGGGTAGATGGAATCAGAGGAGAAAGAGGAGAGAAAGAAAAGACTGAGAGTGGCTAAGTGTAGCAGAGAGAGAGAGAACGAGCAAACGTGATGTGAAAGGTAAAGGCCAAACCTGAATGTATAAAGTTGGGCTCCTAATTTCATACTCAGTCTCTAAAATGAATGCAATGTGATTTTTCAGAGGTTCTGAGCAATTCTCTCTGAAGTCATCGTGAGCCAGAGGTGCTCAACATCTGCCTATTTTGTTTCTTCCGACACTATTCTGCTCCTCATCTGTAATGGGTTTGTCCCCTTTTTGCGTCCTGCTGTCAGTCTGCTGAGTGGCAGCTGGGCCTGTGCCTGGAAATCTTCTTACACATGGCTGTGTTGTAATACAAATGCAATTAGTGTAATTGACCCCAACTCTCAGTAGACATTTAGAGTAGAAAGAAAATCTGCCTACTCATTATCTCTGCAGGACCCTTCCCACAGCACCCTCTGCCCTCACAGACAGCAGCCACAACAGCTTTCTTCTCTCCCTTATTTATTATTTCCCACTAGGTTTAAAATGGTTGTCTCACCCTGCTGCAATTCCTCACACATAGGTACACAGGCACACTGCTGCTCCCTGTTTTCCTGTCCCTGGGCAGGTCCCAGTACTGATAATGATAAGGTTAAAAAACAACGGAAGGCAGAAATACCAGCAGCTGGAGTTCCAGACAGAAGGCCAGGACAAGCGTAGCCTGGTGAGGCTTCTTGATGCTGCTATAGACAACATCTTAAAGCCAGCAAGAGCAGTTCCATTCATACAAGGCGTGCCTTTCATGGCTATTGATCAGGCTGCATCACAATATAGTCTTCTCAAAAATGCAGCAAATGGAAGGTGCATGCCACGAGCTCCAGTGTCAAGCCCTACCGATATCACCATTTAAAAATTGATAGGAGATCAACACACCTTTAAAGTAGGTATTCCCAGTGCACTAGAGGACAGCTCATCCCAGTGTCTATATTCTACTCAGCCCAGGGACCAAAGAGAAACCAAGGTGACCTTATACCACTCCTATCTTCAAGCTACCCGAGGCCAGTTCAGCCCTGGTGCAGGTTAGAGCAGCATCAATGCTTCCTTAACTTGATCCTGCCTGCCAACAGCCCCTACCAGCCATTCCAGCTGCTAGGAATAGCAAGGCATAGAAATACCCCAACCATGCCTCCTTTCTCCCAGAAATGTACTCTGCTACCTCCACTACATTGGGGGAAATTCCCCAAAGGGCTTTCAAGGCTATGAGAGCTAACATAAAGCATCCATGGGGCAATTATGAATCTGGCCTCTTGGGCCCACACTGAACATCTCAATACCATGTTCAATCCTACTCCAGAGGAGGAGGATTTAGGCTTGAACTCAGTTCCAACCTACACAGCTTAGCCCATCTGACCTACACATATTGTGCTTCTCAGTGACAGACGCTTTATGGAGCAACCTTGGGAATCTGTTAATCTTTGAGGAAGCCTGGAAAGACAAGGGAGAAGAAGCACACCTTCTTTCTGCTATCTATGGAATGTGGTGGCTGCAACTTTTCAGGGGGAATAATGAGGGAATGAGTGTGGGAGAAGAAAACAGAGATATTTGAAAACAGAAGGGATCTGCAATAACTGACTGTGTTTAGTCTCATCATCATTCACACACACAGAGAGCAACATTCGCTAATTTAACAGAAAACATTCACAAATTAAAAACAAAAAACTACATTATTAAACATCTCAGGCATTGCAATCAGGTAGGCACATATCAGAGGAAGCAGCATGGTTTACATGGCCATTGAGAGCTTAGCATCGGCTAAACTCAGAATAGTCTTTAACCTGATAGGAACCCGAGTAGGCTGGGAGCCAAAATGAAGCTAGGTGACTTTCCAGGTCCTTTTATATGTGATAAGAATTCCCATAATCCCTTCTGGTTTTAAAGAGGCAGTGCAAACAAAGCACAAATTACCATGCAATCAGCTTTAAATCCTTGTTACTATCTCTCCTATGCTCAGTTAACATATATCCTCAGCAACCACTGAAAGAATTACTCAGGGGAAGCAAATGTGTTTAAACTCAAAAATAAACAAAATGGTCTCCTTCATTTCCACTCTGTCAGTACTGGGTGCTGTTATGTCTTGGGTCATTTCTGCTTTCCCTGCCTATTCTGTTCTAGCGCAGCCTCGCTGTAACAGCTCGATCTCACAACAGTGCTTACTCACCCACTCAGTGCTCATGGTCACTAATCCTAGCCAAGACAGTGCTCTTGCACTAGATAAAAGAAGCCCTTGTCCTGTTGAGTGGAAGACCTGGGTGCAGTAGCAAAACCTATTAGAAACATGAATATTAATATTGGATATTAATAAATAATAGAATTGTTATTCATGCTTTGTATTTCTATAGCACAGGGGTTGGCAATCTATGGCACGCGGCTCGCCAGGGTAAGCACCCTTGCAGGCCAGGCTGGTTTGTCTATCTGCCATGGCCCCAGATTCAGCCAATCACGATGCTCACTGGCCGTGGTTCGCAGCTCCTGGCCAATGGGGGCTGCAGGAAGCCACAGCCAGCACATCCCTCAGCCCAGGCTGCTTCCCATGGCCCCCATTGGCCAGGAGCTGCGAACCACAGCCAGTGGGCACCGTGATCGGCTGAACCTGGGGCCATGGCAGATAAAAACCAGCCTGACCCACCAGGGTGCTTACCCTGGCAAGCCATGTGCCAAAAGTTTTCAATCCCTGCTATAGCACCTTTTTTCCAGTAAGGATCTCAAAGCACTTTGGAAAATTGATTGACTATTTCCTAAAACTGCACTGTGAAGCAGGTAAGATTCATTATTCCCGTTTTGCAGATGGGGAAACCAAGGCAAAGCAATTTGTTCAAGTTAATACAGAAGGTCAGTAGCAGAACCAGGAACAGAATCTAGAGCCCTTAACTCATAATACCACAATGTAACCACTGGACCTGCTCCCTCTTCTATTTCAAATAGAAGCCTCAAGGTAGGAAATCAGACTAACCTCTGAGAGCCCAGATACCCCTCAAAACAACTTGTGGCTGAATTCCTACATGGCCAGTGGAAATCGAATCACATATCACACAAACTAGAGCTGGGAAAAGACTATGGTCACCCACAGGCAACAGAGCATTTAAAGCTATCAGCAGGGCGGGGAAACCCCAAGGCAAGCAGAAAGAACGTGTGGAGTGCTGCTGTGCTGTGGGAAAGTATGTAAGCAATTGCAGAAAGAACAACAAAAGGTATGAATCAATGTGTGCAATAGGAACAAAGAGAGGCAGGGCCCCTCCCACTCATCTCTCTGTGATTACAGCAAGGCAAGGAGCAAGAAGATCAAAAGCCAAACCAGTAGGCAGCCTACACTTTCAGGTGTTCTTCCAGGTGCCAGGTCTGCTGCTCTGGCACATCACAAGCTAAAGGAAGCTAACCTGCTCGCTCCTTCACAACACCTAGGATCTAAGGGCCTTAAATGTATCAAATGCCAATACAAGCTTTACCTAATTAGGTAAAAGGCTCATCAGTTCCCCGCTGCCGAAATCTTGGGCTGGGGTGATTATGCAACAGGCATAGTTCCTTCCTTTTGAAATGGGGATATTTATAAGAGCAAGGAGAGTGTTGTTTTTTTTTATTTTGAAATAAAGGTCACACAGGAACTAGTGATGGATTGACAGCCCTAAAGAGTGAATGGGGACAACACTGACTGGAGAGACAAATTCTCTGGCTCAGGTGCTTGGCTGGCTGGTTGCTGCTCACATGCTCAGAGTCTAACATTTGTTTGTTTTTTGCCTTTGTCTGCAGCGTGTGGGTTCAGGTCGTTTGCCAGGTTTATTAATCATATTCCTGCCATTGAGGGGGCCTCAAGCAGTTATGTACCTCAGTCCATCCTGTTATCTGCCTGTGGCATCACAGAATTGTCTAGCTTCCTGTGGGCTTTAATGTTTTGGTCTAATTTTGATTATTGGGTTTTGTGTGTGGTTGCTGGATGGTGTTGGTGGCTTGTGGTATATAGGAGGTCAGACTAGATGATTTGATGGCCCTATCTGACCTTAAACTATAAGAAAACTCAGTGTCCAGGTCCATTTAGTCCTTGGCCTCCCTACTGAGGTTAGCAACAAGGGGTCTAGTTAGTGCCAGTTGTGCTGATGATACCTGTCCACTAGGAATTACACTGAGACCCTTGATTAATTTAACACAGCTCACCAAGCAGCCATTGGGAAAGTAACATCTTCTGGATTCTAAGCAACCTGAGCTAGAATGGAATAAGGTGAAAAGATCCATCTCCCCTAGCCCACCCCAGTCACCTGAGCCATCCTGTTATCATGGGTTTATAGAAAATAGAGCCTGTCAAACTAACTTGTAATCTCATCAAAAGAAGATATCAAGTTTGGTAAAGGTAATCATGTTTAGATAATATACTTTGAGTTCTGAAAAGTGTTTGACTTGGCATTGCGTGATATTTTGATTAAAAAACTATAACAATATAAAATGAACATGGCACACATTAAACGATTTAAAGCTGGCTAACGGATAGGTCTCAAAATGTAAGTTTGAAAGGAAGAATCATTGTTGAGCAGGTATGTTTCCAGTCGGGTCCTGCATGGATTGGATCTTGGCCCTATGCTATTTAACATTTTTATTAATGACTTGGAAGAAAACTAAAATAATCACTGATAAAGTTTGCAGATGACACAAAAATTGGGGAAGTGGTAAATAATGAAGAATACATGTCACTGATTCAGAGCAATCAGTATCACTTCGTAAATTGGGCACAATCAAATGATGTGCATTTTGCTATGGCTAAATGTAAGCATATACATTTGGGAACAAAGAACGTGGGCCAGGGATTGGCAACCTTCAGCACCCAGCTCATCAGGGTAATCTGCTGGTGGGCTGTGAGACATTTTGTTTACATTGACTGTCCGCAGGCATGGCCCCCCGCAGCTCCCAGTGGCCATGGTTTGCCATTCCTGGCCAAAAGGAGCTGCGGGAAGCGCAGCCAGCACATCCCTGCAGCCTGTGCTGCTTCCCGCAGCTCCCATTGTCCGGGACGGTGAACTACGGCCACTGGGAGCTGTGAGAGGCCGTGCCTGTGGACAGTCAATGTAAACAAACTGTTTCACGGCTCACCAGCGGATTACCCTGATGGGCTACATGCCGAAGGTTGCCGACCCCTGAAGTAGGCCATATTTACAGGATGGGGGAACTCTATCCTAGGAAACAGTGACTCTGAAAAAGATTTGGCTGTTGTGGTGAATAATCAGCTGAACCCGGGCTTTCAATGTGATACTGTGGCCAAAAGGGCTAATGGAGTCCTAAGGTGCATAAACAGAGAACTCTCAATTAGGAGTAAAGAAGTTATGTTACCTCTGTATTTTGGTGCTGGTGCAACCACTGCTGGACTACTCTGTTCTGTTCTGGTGCTCACAATTCAAACAAGATGATAGTGGCAGACTCAAGGAACTCAATCTATTTAGCTTAACAGATAGAAGATTAAGGGGTGACTTGATTACAGTCTATAAGTATCTACATGGGGAACAAATATTAAATAATGGGCTTTTCAATGTAGCAGAGAATAGTATAACATGATAGAATGGGTGGAAGTTGAAACCAGACAAATTCAGACTGGAAATATGACGTAAATTGTTAATGGTCAGAGTAATTAACCATTGGAACAATTTACCTAGGATTGTGGTGGATTCTCTGCTACTGACAATATTTAAATCAAGATGGATGTTTTTCTAATGGATCTGCTCTAGGAATTATTTTGGGGAAGTTCTCTGGCCTGTGTTACACAGGAGCTCAGACTACATGATCACAATGGTCCTTTCTGGCCTTGGAATTTATGAAAACTCTGATGTGGGTCCAACAGGAGATTAAAGAAATGGATGGTCAGATCCTCAGTTGGTCCAAATCAGCACTGCTGCATTGACTCCATTGCAACTATACCAATTTATATCAGCTGAGGATCTGGCCCACTGAGTTACATGACATCTTCTATTTCCAAGAGACACAGCAACTCAGTGGTTCCATGAACTCTCAGAATATGGCACTGAGGCACATGGATTGTGAGCAGCTATACATTCCAGATGCTGTAAAAGGGGATTCCTTGCAATGCATGTTATTACTGGAGATAATATGCATGATATTGGCTGGGCACCAAGGGGTTAATTAACAAAACTGGTTGCTCCACATATTGGAGAGAGCTAGAAGTGAGTTGGGAAATCATCTTTTCGGTGTTAACAATCTGCCATTGCAAATTGGATTCTGTTCTTGTCTGTCCCAAAGAGGGTCATGGGGGATAAGGGAGTTGATGCTTTTGTGGAATCTCTTCTCCATGTCCTCAAAGGCTGTATCTGTATAAGCAGCCCAGACTACCATCCCCACTTGGTCCAGAGAGACCCATCTGTCACTGTCACACTGAGACCCTATTCTGGGCCAACAGCCACACTTCCACTCCTTCTCTCATTCATCATGGCCAATTAGCAGGGCACATATGGTCTCTGGGCTCAGAGACTGCTGGCAGCAGGATCTGTGACAGAGCACACGTGGTCAGATGCTAAGAGACAAAGAAAAAGCAAAGTTAAGAAAAAGGAAAGAAAAATCATTATTTTAGACACTATTATCCCCCAAAAATGTCCCTCAGCCAGTCAGATTGCTGAAAGTTAATAGCAGAGGCGTCGTTTTAGAAAAATTCTGAAGGGGCAAAGTTGTGTCAGCATACGGAACAATATATGCTATATTATATTATCCTCCAAAGTTTTAGGGAGAGGAGGACAAAAATTGAAAGACATAATCGAATATATATACTTCTGAAAAATCTGGGCGGGCAAGCCAAGGTGTGGGGGCAGCTGTCCTGCCTTGTCCCATAGCAAATGATACCCCTAATTAACGTCATTATTCCCTGAGATTAACTGCAAAAATACAAAGGCCAAAGTTGTCAAACCAGGTCCTAGGCACTCAATAAGTCACTTAATTTTCAGAGATGCGGAGCACCCACAGCTCCCTTTGATGTCAGTTGTGGGTGCTCAAGCCTTTGGGAAACCAGACCATTTCGTTAAGTGCTCAATGTGGATTTAGATGCATAACTTTAGGCACCCAATTTTAACAATTTTGGGCAAAGTAACCAATAACAAAATAGATGTAATGCAACTCAGCTGCCCTACCCAGCCAGCTGGCTGAATTAATTTCCCAATTCACCCATAATGGGTGAGGCTAGGGATTGGCTAACTAAAGACTAGTTCATCTGACATTGGCCAGTACAGATTTATAATTTTTATTAAAGCTAATGTTTAAAATCAAATGTACACAAGTTAAGAAGGAAGGTACTGTACATCTGGGATCATGCTTAAGTTATGAGAGGTTACAGGTATTGGTTACAAAGTTCACAAGATACATACATAGCACATAAACAGCATAGACCCAGATTGGGGTGTGGGAGTTTGTAAAGCATCAGTGAATAAGTGATCTTGGGTAAGCCACCCATAGAATGTATTTGGAGTCTAAGTCAGTGTTCTTATAGCGAATAGGTACATGGATGGAGTGCGTCCCTTGGTTCGTCCAGGGAGGAAATGGGTTATTTCCCTGACCAGCGATCTTGTTTACTCGTCCTAGTACTGACTGTGTCCTGTTATGTTCCATGTAGATGTCTCTGGATCACCTGATAGTGTCAGACACCATGAGCTGTCTCATGAGCTGGGCATAGTGCTGACCAACTCCACATGCTCTCAGTACTGGCTCGTTGTGGGGGTCCCATGCACCCAAGGCTCCCACGACCAGGGCATGGATCTGGACCTTGTAGCCCTGGGCTCTTAAGGTGTTGGCCAGCAGGGTGTATTTCAACGCCTTCCGAGCTCGGGCCTCGTGGAAGGCCGGAGACCTGTTTTCAAATGGCACCGTGATGTACACCATGAGGATCTTCTTCTTTTCCTTGTCAGTCATGACAATGTCAGGTCACTGTCTGTCCATTCCAGGGATAGTGGAGTTGATGGTGATCTTTCCCAGGCACAGCAAGGTGGCTTTCACCAGCCAGTTCTGGATGGTGTTGTGGTGGTGCTGCCAGGCTCCAGAGTGGTGCTTACAACCACACAGGACATGGGACAGGGTCTCTTCCTGCAGTGCTTGTCCCTGTTTCCAGGCAGACAGCTCTGTTGAGGGGAAGGCAGTTGAGCCAGGCCCGGTGGACGAACTGCCAGTCAGCGAACCTGGTGAAGCTGCCCCTAGGGAGAAAGTGGTTGCTGGCATCCCACTTGCTAGTCACCTCAAACATCTTGCCCTGGTCTGGTTTCCACTTGAGGTCCTCGGCATAGTGGCAGTGGTTCAGGGTCCTTTTCAGCATTATTCTGGCGGTCGAGGTGATGATGGTGTGGTCCAAGGTCTTTATGCATGGCAGAAGTACTCCCGGATCCCAGTGTTCCTTGCACAACTTTCAGTGGCAGCCAATCCTCTTTCCTAGATGTCTCGAGGTGTTGCAGGCGTGGGACCAGAGAGAGGACAGGTCTCCCCCCTCTCTCCCAAACTCAGCCTCCAGGGAGCCCCTGAGGTAAGTGGTGACATCCTGCTCAGAGGGGGCCCCAGTGATGCGTTTCCTGACCACGTCCCGTACGGCTTCATCTGCGATGCTCCTCACTGTCGGGTCCGGGCACTTCAGGAGGCAGAAGGCATGGGTAATCACCGCCACCTCGCACAGGTTGCCCATCTGAAGCAGATTGGCGCCGCCCTGCCTGAGTGAAATATAGATGATGTCAGTGCTGGCCTCTAAGGAAGGTAAAGCCATTTCCTCACCAGCTGCCTGGTGGTGCTATCAGTCTTGTTAAAGAGGACCTTGGCCACGGCCGATCCCCTGAGGACAAAGGACATGTGGGGGATCAGGAAGGTATTGAGGGCATTGATCTTTTGCCAGGGGATGAGCAGGGAGGAGTCAATTTGGGCTGCATCCTGCAGGATCTCCACAATGGTATCTTTGGGGGTCTGTTGGATGTGGACTCCTGTGAGTGTGCCCAGGTGCTGGTATACCTCTCCCTCCTCGCCATGGGCTCATCCTGGATCAGGAACTGTGATGCTCGGACCAGAGCCCTGGTGCTGCCGTCAATGTGGAGGGAGTGATTTTGGGACTGAAGCGGAGGCCCATCCATTCAGTGGCTCAGTTGGCGACGTCGAGCATCCGCTGGCCAGTCCAGACACTACACTGCAGAGCTGGTGACTGAGTAATAGAATGATGGTAGGACTATAACTTGGAACATCTCAGGATGGGAAGTCAGACTAAATCACAATCTGCTGTCTCTACCAGTTCTGTCCAGGGATCTAAAAGTGCCTACAAACATTGACGAATTTGCCTCTCTGTGACAGCAGGTGAAAGTGGGGTACGTACAGAGAGGGTCACTTGTCTACAGTCACAAAGCAAGTCAGTGACACAGCCAAGAGTTAGAAACCAGGAGTCCAAATTCCAGGCCTGTGTGTAAACAGACTATTCACAGCTGAGCTACAGAAGGCACCACCCTGCCCCCTGTCTCCACCACTACACACACACAGCCACACCCAACTACTAGCTGCCGATTCATAATCCAAGCGAGACGGGGTGCATTTCTTGTGCAAACATTTTCTGAAATAAAATAACTGGAGCTGTATTTACTCTGTTTATCTTTCTGACATTATTTATTTCCTACCTGTTGATAAAGGTTTGGAGGATATTAGGCACTGAAACTTGGCCAAGCAAGCAGAGCTGCCAGGATCATGTTGACTTTGGCAAAGGAACATCAATATGTGAGCCAGAATGCACAGGGCTGGATTTGAAGCATAATGCGGATAGGGACAGCAGGATGGGAGTGTTTCTATTTCGTGTGAGAATTAGGACCAAACTTCAGGACTCCAGCCAGTAAGAGCTGAAAGCCTCAGGAAAAGATCCCCTGTACAATACCCTGATGGGTGGAAGATGGCTGCATGGGTGCAGGGTGTGGTGATAGGTGGCTGTGCTGCAGTCTTGCTCCTCAGTATTGTGGGTTTAAAACCAGAAACACGTAGAGTAGTGGGGGTGGGAGGAGGAGATTGAAGGAACGTTTGTATTTTTAGTTACTGTCACTTTTGTATGGGAGACTCCCCATCACATATGTGGGAGAGCAGGAACTGAGTACCACCTTGTTTTGGGGGGGTGGAGGGACTCACTCTCACTCTGGGGTAACCTGTCTCTCTTCCCAATCTCATCACTGCCTGAACAGCAGTGTTTGCATAAAGGCCTGGTGGTCTGCACAATTGGGAAAGCTCATCTTTCTCTGGGGTGGCAGGATTTCTCTATGGAAAACAAGGAATTCTCTCTGGGGCAGGTGGATTCGAAGTCACAGCTCTCCTCTTAATTCATATTTAATCAACTGGGTATTCAGATTGGTTATTTTCTAAAACAGAAAAAAATTTAGAAGGATATTGGGAAAGAATGACTCCTCCCCAGAGCCCTTATACTGGGCTGGGTGGGCACAGTCAGGGTACTGTACAGATGTTCTGTGCTTCAGATGCTTGCTTCCATCCTCTATTGCCAGTCCACAAGGGTTGCTTGATCGCAGAAGAATTACCTGAAAGCAGCACACCAGTGAACTCCGTGTTTATGCTCAGGTAAAGGGGAAGGAGGCCCAATACCGTGGAGGAGCCCTGCAACCTCCCAGCATATAGATGGGCAGACATCCATTAAGATGGCTTTGAGTGTTTACAATGACCATGCTAATCAGCATGGACCTTAATGCTGGATTCCTGATGGGAAGGTTCTTGGTTTAGCTTCAGGGCTTCCCATCTCACTCTTCTCTTTCTATGAATAAAGGAGAAGAGATACTTCAAAGGGAATAAATATGGAGGTACTTTGTGGTATTGAGAAGCAGAATGGGGAGGAACTCAAGGATTTCGATTCTGTTTCTTCCCTGATTCCTTGATGGGAGGGCAGAAACCCAGCAAAGGTGGATGTCACCTTTCTGTCAGGAAAGAGTTAAAAGTGGCTACCAAATGGCACTAAGTGAGCATCCCACTAAGGCCAGGGTTTTCTGAGGCATCTGGAGCTTTGGTATTGATCTCTCAGGTTGAGAACACCCAGAAACAGAACCACTACTGAAGTGCTCCAGAGAGAACTATGCTGCCCAGTTGTTCCTCCCACCTCATCATGGGCATCTAGAGCAGGTGGGCAAATTACTTCCCACAGATCACATCAGGCCTGCGGGACCATCCTGCCCTGCCCTATAGCTCCTGGCTGGGGAAGCTAGCCCCTCAACTCGCTGCCAGCGCTCTGGCCTGCCACTCCTGCCAGGCAGCACGGGCAGCTTGGCTGGTTGGGGTGGGACTGTGAGCTTCTGCTGCTCTGAGCAGCATGGTAAGGGGGTGGTGTGACGAACTGGGAAAGTTCTTAATGTTTTCTCTGAATACTGTGTTGGTGCCTCAGTGTCCCCATGGCAGTTCTTAAGTATCTGGCAGAGCAAAGAGCCAGTGCACCTAAATGCCTGACACTCTGTCTCTTAGCAACTGATGGCCTGGGCCCCTCCTCTGCAAAGGTGCCAGCTGAAGGTGTTGGAGACAAAGGGATCAGGTGACCTCCTGGCCCAGGAAAGAGTCTGAGCAGAGAGGAGGGGCTGGGGGGGTTGTTAGTCTGGAGCTGGCTGAGGGCAGACGTGGGGGTCTGGCTCACTGACCCCCAGAATGGACCCGGCCGAGGGGTCCAGTTCTCTGTACCTACAAGCTCTGTTTTAGACCCTGTTCCTGTCATTGAATAAACCTCTGTTTTACTGGCTGGCTAAGAGTCACGTCTGACTGGAAAGTGGGGGTGCAGGACCCGGTGGCTTCCCCTGCTGGGGTGGACTCGCTGTGGGAAGCGCACGGAGGGGCAGAGGATGCTGAATGCTCCAAAGAGAGACCCAGGAGGTGAAGACGTGTGAGCTTCTTGCCCTGAACAAGTCTGCTCCAAGGGAGAGGAGGCTCCCCAAAGTCCTTCCTGGCTTGGTGGGGAGGAGTTCCGGAGCATCGCCCGGTGACTCCGTGACAACTGGTGGCAGTGGCGGGACGTACTGCACCCCGTGAATGGCGCTGCTTGCAGTAAGTGACTGGGGAGCAGTAAAACAAAGGAGGGATAATGAGGACCAGGCGTGCTGAAGGCTCAGAGAGGGATGGTTTCAGGGGGCAGTTAACCTCTGGGAGTGTGTGATCAGCGAGAAGGACTGTTGGAGTAACAGGGTCCCCCTGAGGACTGCAGCGAGCAGTCTCAGGGGTGGAGGAGCTTGCCGCTCGACCCTGGGAGAGAGAAGGATTTTTGCAGTAGCAGGGTTCCCCAGGCTATTGCAGGAGCAGTCCCAGGGGCGGAGGAGTCTGCAGCTCGACCCTGGCAAAGAGGTGGTGACCACGAGAAGGGTTGGCACACCAGGGGTTCTTCCTGGAAACCATGGGGAAGCCAAGAGCACACAGGCCTGTGAGTCCAGAGCCACTTGGGAACAGTGAAGTGATGGCCTATCACCATCTGCTTAAGAAGGACATTGTGATCCTGTGCACAAAGAGAGGGTTACGCATGGGGAAATTCAACAAGGCACAGTTAATCATGCAGTTGGAGGAGAAGGACCACTCTGAGGAGCAGATTCCTGGCCCAGATGGGGCTACAAGAGGATCTGAGAGCAGCTGGAGCATCAGCCAGGCATCCCCGGGAGTCTGGTCTCCAATCAGAGGAGGGTCTTCACGATTGGGTTCCCGATCAGGAGATTGGAGACGGATGGGATGGGAGCAGAGCCCGAGAGAGCGAGAGGACCGTGAGAGAGAGCAAGAGCCCGAGGAAAAGCTGCAGGAGAAGCAGCAGCAGCGTGGACTGGTGATGGTGGAGCAGAGAGACATAGGGGGCTGCCCAGGGGTCAGTCGGGAAACAAGCCTGCGGGGGCAAGACCCTGGGATAGAGAGAACTGTGGTGGTGCTGAGGGACTGTGGGACCTGGGTGAAGTTCCCTGGGGTGAAGCCCCTCACCCTGCCTATGGCCCAGATCCCTGTGCAGACCCAGGAGGGGTCGGGCTGGCTGATAGTTGGGGTTCTCCAGGATATCGGCTCGGAGGCCCTGTTGGGGGGTGACTGTCTCCCTATGGGACAGGATCCAGGCCCCGCTCCTGTAACGGCTGAGGGTTTGAATTCAAATCCAGGGAACCAACTGGCTAGGATGGAAATGGTCAGTTAAAATGCAAATGACCTGGCTGGCAGGGGAGAGGGGCTGCTGGGCTCAGGATACCTGCCTATCTGTAACCAGCCCCCTGGGGCTGAGTGGGAGGGAGAGATGCTCCCCGCGCCCCTGCACACCGGAGACGGGGCTCACGCTGGCTCTGATGCTGTGACCAGAGCAGAGAGCTCGCAGCCTGCCCCCACTGGGACAGCAAGGGCAGTGCTGAGCACGGGGGGAGCTGAGACCCCAGCTGAGTGCAGGGACACCCAGGCAGGGCAGGTCAGTTGCCAAACAGGTTTGCCTGGTCCAGACGTGCTGCTGGGAAGTGATTACACAGCAGGAAGGGAGCTACCAGGGACAGGGCTCAGGGGGGCTGTGACCCCAGGTCCAGCCAGCGAGAGGGAGCAGGTCCCACTCCCTGCCCCAGCCGCTGAATCCCAGACTGAGCTGCAGAGGGATCCCTCCTTGGAGAAGCTGAGGGAACTTGCTGGCCACAGCACTGCAAACCCCCTTGGGAAAGGCTGCAGGGACAGAGTCCTGCAGGAGAAGGGATTCCTGTACCGGGAATGGGCTCCCCAAGGGGAAGTAGAACTGGGGGGAATCGGGAGGCAGCTGGTGGTACCCCAGGAATCCACAGGGTTCTTCCCGTTCGAGCTGCTGGATGGGAGGAGAGTGAGGGGACCCCTGGACCTGAAGAGGGAGGATTGGATGGAGAAGAGAGAAGACCCCCAGGGGGATCCCTTCCCTGAGGTGGGAGCCAATCTCCCCATCAGGTGTTCCCCATTCAGAGTCACTGGGAAAGCAGCCCAGAACCTGGAGAGAGAGGTCAAGGACCTGCTGGCTTTAGATGGGATCCAGCCGTTTTACAGCCCATGGGCCTCACCCGTGGGGCTGATCCCCAAGGGAGACAGGATGATCTGGTTTTGTGGGGGCTATCGGAAGCTTAAAGCCATCACAGTGTCCGATGCCGACCCCATGCCTAGGCCTGGGGAGATTCTAAACAAGCAAAGGGCAATGGAGAACTTGGCCCTGATAACATGTACATCTTTAGCCAGACCTGGGAGGAACAGGTGTCCTAGGTGAAGAGGGGGCTGGGCTGCCTCAAGGAGGTGGGACTGACGGTAAAAGCAGAAAAGTGCAAGGGGGGACGGCAGAGGTGTTGTGTCTGGGCCACAAAGTGGGAAGTGGCTTCCCAAGCCCAGAGCTGGCCAAGGCCAAGATAGGGGCTCTTAATCAAGAGAGCCTGAATTGCAGCCCAGAGTGCTGGGAGAAGACCCTGTCCCAGTTTGAACCCCAAGGGTATTGGGGTAGCAAAAGGGTTCAAGCCGCATAAACCTTCCCACATGCGGCCTGCAAGTGCCATCAAGCACACCCGACCTAAGGGAGGGCGTGAGACTGGACTGTCCTGGTGTAACTCACACCAAGGAATGGGAGAGATGCTGGGGCATCCATAGGAATGTTGGTGGGTTCGAACTTCCCCAGGTCACTGTCTGGAGTGACCTCGCTCAGTTCGGTCTCGAAGGGGGGAGAGATGTGACAAACTGGGAAAGTTCTTAATGTTTTCTCTGAATACTGTGTTGGTGCCTCAGTATCCCCATGGCAGTTCTTAAGTATCTAGCAGAGCAAAGGGCCAGTGCACCTAAATGCCTGACACTCTGTCTCTTAGCAACTGATGGCCTGGGCCCCTCCTCTGCAAAGGTGCCAGCTGAAGGTGTTGGAGACAAAGGGATCAGGTGACCTCCTGGCCCGGGAAAGGGTCTGAGCAGAGAGGAGGGGCTAGGGGGGGTTGTTAGTCTGGAGCTGGCTGAGGGCAGACATGGGGGTCTGGCTCACTGACCCCCAGAATGGACCCGGCCGAGGGGTCCGGTTCTCTGTACCTACAAGCTCTGTTTTAGACCCTGTTCCTGTCATTGAATAAACCTCTGTTTTACTGGCTGGCTAAGAGTCACGTCTGACTGGAAAGTGGGGGTGCAGGACCCGGTGGCTTCCCCAGGACCCCGCTGGGGTGGACTCGCTGTGGGAAACGCACAGAGGGGCAGAGGATGCTGAATGCTCCAAGGAGAGACCCAGGAGGTGAAGACGTGTGAGCTTCTTGCCCTGAACAAGTCTGCTCCAAGGGAGAGGAGGCTCCCCAAAGTCCTGCCTGGCTTGGTGGGGAGGAGTTCCGGAGCATCGCCCGGTGACTCCGTGACAGGTGGGGTGGGGTTGTATAAGGGGCAGGGGGTCCCTGGTAGCAGTCAGGGGACATGGAGCAGGGGGTGATTGGATAGGGTGGAGATTCTTGGGGGGGGGAGTCAGGGAACAGGGAGCAGGGGGTGGTTGGATGGGGCAGAGGTTCAGGGGGGAGTCAGGGGCCAGGAAGTGAGGGGGGTTGAATAGGGGGTAAGGTCCTGGGAGGTGATGTTGGGGTGGGGGTCCCAGGAGGGGGCAGTCAGGGGACAAGGAGCAGGGGGGTTAGATGGATCTGGGGTCCAGAGGGCGGTAGTCAGGGGGTGGGAAGTGGGAGGAAGTGGATAGGGGGCATGGCCAGGCTGTTTGGGAAGGCACAGCCTTCCCTACCCAGCCCTCCATACAGTTTCACAACGCTGATATGGCCCTAGGACCACAAAGTTTGCCCACGCCAATCTAGGCATAAGGAAGATCTTAATGGTCACAGCTCACACTGATCCCCATCTCTTTACTTATTCACTCATATCTCCTCTAATCTAGGCTCCCATCTGCACTATGCAAAAAACTTGCAAAATCTCCTTTTTCTTTTTCATTCTGACCAGGACTTCTGTAGTGAAGAAAAAAACCCAGCAGCCCATGAAAGATTTTCAATGATGCTGAGATCAAACTGCTATTTAACTTAAAATAGAGACATTTTCTCTCCAAATCCCCTCTAATTCCTCACAGTTATTAAGTGTAGTTTGTTGTAGCCAGACCTCTGAAATAGTAGCTCCTTCAATAATTCTGAGGTCAATGCCTTCCTGTGGGCTCTATTTGTGGCTAAACTTGGGCCAAATACAACCCTGTGCTATTGTCATTGACAATAATTGAATTTGGTCCCTCCCCAACTATTTTTCTCTCATTTTCCTAAATATGTATCATGAAGAAAACATGGGATCAGTCGGCTTTATAGAGGCAGATTTGACTGCCTTCTCAAACTTACATGGTCTGTGTGATATACACTTACTGGAGGGTTCCCTGTCTAAGGACCAGTAATTTTTTTATTTGAATAAGTGTGTGTTAGTGGATTGGACGTGATTGTGCTGTTCCTATCATAATTCTAGGTACTTCTCCAATGGGAATCTTCAGCCTTTCTCCACTGTTGGTCTAGCAATGGCACTGCTCCAGAATTGATAGCAACAGTGGAAGCATTGATGTAGAGAGAGAGATGCAAGGCACAGGCTTTGTCACCACCCTGTCATCTAACCTTCCTCCAAGTGGGTCTAGAGACATCAGAATGTATACATCCTTTCTACACTAGCACTTCCACCATTGTTGCTAACATTGGAACTGGACCAATGGTAGAAAAAGTGCTAGTTGAGAGCTAGTGCAGTCCAGACCTCCGGGAATTAGGCCTGAATAGATTTACAGGGCTCTCTTGTATTTTACTGTATTATCTTTTATGTAAAGCTGCCAACCTCCACTGAGAGGCAGCATCCCAGAGAGAGCTGACCTCAAAGAAACAGGATGGGAAATTAACCGCTGTCCTGGGTACTATCCCTCCCCATATGTACTTATATGGTCTCCATCATAACAGTATCTGAACACCTGACAATCATTAATGTATTTATCCTCACAACACCCAGTGAGATAGGGAAGTTCTATTATCTTCATTTTACAAATTGGAAACTGAGGCACAGAGGGGCTAGGTGACACTCCCAAGGTCATGCAGGAATTCTGTGGCAGAGCAGGGAAACTCCTGAGTTCCAAGCAAGTGACTTAAGCACTAGAGCCACCTTCCTGTGTGTTCATAAAACAAAGGAGTCTATCGAAACATAAAGCCCTGAGAAAGGGACATTAGCACCATGGGAAAACCTTCAAACACATCTAACAGAAATATTTATCCCTTCACCCTGAGTTATGTGAGATGTCACTGTTTCAAGAAACTGCCTTTCCTACCAAGGCTGAAGTAGGGTAAACAGGCACAAGCAGAAATGGGATGAGCTGTCATATCCACCTTAGCTGTACAGAATAGTCCTATGTGTGGGTGGCGTGTGGCTGGAGGTAGGGGCTCCTGCTTGGGCAGTCAGATCAGCTGTAGGGTTTTGTGCTGATTTTTTAAACAGTAATGCAACAGAAATTTGAAAGGAAAAAAACACAAGTTGTTTTTTGAATCTATTACAATCAAATCTCTCCCATGGGCCCTGGAACTGTAGAGAGCAGAGAGCAGAGCAGGCAACTCAGAGAACTTTTCACTCATTCCAGAAACCTTAGATGTGAAACTACATCTGATTTAAGAGCACAACACGCAACCCTCACTATGCTGAAACATGCATTTGACCTTTAAACAATTGCCTATTGCAGAAAATTGGGTACCAGCCTCACTCACTATCTCCTCAAACATATTGCTAACCATTCCGCACACTCTCCCTCACCGTCACCCCCATTTCTCCCTCCAGCAGTCATTGCTTCGGGTATTGCTTTGCTTTCAGACACTTGACCCAAAGATTCCAGCTATTTATTGAACTGAATTTTTCAGAGGAAAGAGGAATTTGGAAGTGGATCACTGCTCCTTTACTACAAAATTCATTCTCTGCCCAGAAAGAAGCCTGATACCATATTCGGGGAACTCAGCACACTGTAGGTAGGAAACTGAGGCTCGAACAGCCCTTATCTATAGCTTTTATAAGACACATTATTCTCCCAGCCCTGCTACACAGCAGAGCTTCCAAACCTGCCAGTGATGGACAGAGTGTTGAATATTTTATTCCAGAGAATACTAGGAGTGGTGTGGTCAAAGGAGGAAAAAAAGACAGACATTGCATTTACAGTACCCTGAAATATTGTGCCCTTTAGGGGAACATACATAACTGCCAGTTAAGCGCAGTGCCAGTGTTATTCATGTACAGCATTGGCCCTATCTGGTGATGACACTGAAAAGACAGAATTTGCTCAGGATTTCCCCTTTCTCCACACCCTATGTACAACATTTAACCTGCCAGACAGCAAACTAAAATAGAAGGCACCTCCAAACCAACTACAATCTAATCACCCTATTGGGTATCAAACCTGCAGTGGATTCGTGCCACCCTCCTGCTCAGACAGCTACCTGCATTTGACCTGCATGTCTTCAGGCTGAGCCTCCTGTGTATTCTTCTCTCCCAGACACTCTCCACAGCTACAGGGCAGGTGCACTTTTCATGCTGCTCCATCTCTCTGAAAGGTCTTTTGCTCCACCCTCTCTTCCCCCTCTTTAGCTTTAAGCCTCCCCCTTAGTTGATTTCTGCAGAGCCCAATTGCTTTGAGTGATCGTGTGTATAACAGACACAATCTCATAAAAATCAAAGCTTTTGTATTATTGTAGCAACTACTCTCCATCCTCCCATCTCCTTTGCTTGTCTGACATGAAAACGTGTTTTCTGTAATTGTTTTCCAACATCACAATGGCTTATTCTATAGAACTTCACTAATGAAAACAGTTCACAGGCAAATGTTAACAAGCTCCAGTTTATAAGGAGAATAAAACAATTATTTGATTCAAACATCATGTCCAAGTGGAAGCTGCTATTTACTATACACTTTGTTAGCGTGAAAACACTCATGCGATCATCAGCGCCCTGGCGTTAGGCCAAACCAGAGCCACACACTGGTCCAGGGACACAAACGCACACAGCATTTCCTTGGCACTGCATGGCAGGGTTGGGAGTGTTTGCACAGAAAGGGGGGAAAGGCTGAGCCTATGATTCACAAAGCAAGGCCCTTAGGGCACAGAGTTCCTGTGAGGAGAGAATGCCTATGCTGGCACAACAGGGGTCTCTTGCTGGAGGCATTCCAGGGAATGAACCTCTCCCATACTCACACTTAGCTCCTTCCGGACAGGAGGCTCTGTGTAGGCAGCGTAGCCACACCCTCCCACCCACGGGAAATTCAATCATGATTTCTAACAAGCTCACTCTTCACCTACCAGGCTGGATTGTGACATTTGTAAAGAGACCAATATACTCAATGCCATCTTTTTTTTTCTGAAGACTAGAGACCTCCAGGATTTCAATGGAGAGTGAGAGGGTTCCCCCCAGTTCCAACCCTGTACCACAAAGGAGCTCCCTTCTTGTGGCACATGCATGAAGGAATGTAATTACGCAGATTAGAGTTTTATTAGATTGTATATCCTGCAAGGCAAGGTGTGTCCCTGCTATTATGAGTGTACAGTGCCTACTGCAATGGGAGCACACCACAGTACACATAATTGGCCATGACGCTGGACTCACCCTGATTCTTGCAAGAGCCACAAAATCCTTCAAGAACAGGACCCTGGTTTTCTTTGCACATGAAAGATGGTATCTCAGGCAGCACAGTACTCTGTAGCATTTTGCTAACATTGGGTTTAGTACCAATAGAGAAGGAAGAATTCTCCCTTTGCCCCTTGTGCATTACAAACACCACTAGGGGCAACACTTGTGCTTCCCTGGGAGGCTTCCTATCCAAGAGTTGGGCTGCCTGGATGCTGCTTAGCCTGAGAGAGCTGGCACAATCACAGCCTGAGGTTAAAATGCCTTTTGCCGTGAAAGAAAGCACCAAAAGTTTGAGGAAGCAAATGCACTGACTGATTCATTGTGTAGTTATTGGGCAAAAATGGGAGTTCTCAGCAGCTTAGCTGCAGACATATTCCTCCAAGCTGCAGTTTGGAAATAAGTGGCATGCTTATCTGGCTGTGACAGTTGAACCCAGAAGGTGCAGAAGCTGCATACACTGAGTTCCAGGTTCATCTGATATCTCAACAGTAGTTATTATTCTATAGACACTTTCTAATGCAAACAGAAAGACCCCCTGAGCAGTGCCCTTTTCCCATGATGAGTGACCTGTGTCTCTGTGAGGCCAGGGCAGGCAGGGCCACTGCGTGTTCTCAGAAGGCTCAGGCCTGCAGCCCCTTCTGGGGCAGTGATTCATGGTCATCTGTGTCCAAAGCATGCTGTGAGCATCTGTTCCACAGCCACTGGATGATAGTCCCACCTCACTGCCTTGCTGGGTCAGGGGGTCACTGTAATACAAACTGGGAGGCACGAATCAAAGTTGATGGGCCCTCCAGACACAGCCCTGGAGATGAAGCAAGGGCAGCTAGAGTAGCAAGTCACTGTGATAATGTTAGCGTCCCTTAGAGAACCTAAAGGCAGAAATGTGACCCCGTGCTCTCCCCCCAACAGTGCCGTCCACCCAGGCAGTGTGCAGCTTAGTCACCCAGAGTCATTCAGAGGGATTGGAGGTCAAGCCATGGTGAGACCCTTTAAAGACTCAGCTTCCTCCGCAGCTCTTGATGCAGCCCAGGCTTGGATAGCAGGATAGGATGTGCCAGTGCTATTGCCACTGCCAGGCACTTGCAATTGACACAGAGAGATTTACTGCATGTAGAGACATTACACCACAGGTCCTCCCCCCCACCCAAGCACATACATGCCTCTCCCTTTGACCAAGCAACATTAATGGCTGCCCTGAACAGAGGCAAGAATTCATCCCCAGTGGCTGCAGCCCATCCAGCTGAAGTTGCTACACTCCGCACTTCCTGACTGGACAAGCCAAGAGACAGACCAGTTACCCACAGACTGCATTGGGAGCCCATGTGCATATGCATGTGTACGCAGTGTGGCTTGTGGTATCTTCCTTCAGCAGTGTCTGCCCATTGCCAGTCCACGGGGCACAATAGCATGATGGCACGATGAACATGCAGTTCTGAGGCAGGTAGATGGGGCGCTCTGGACAGCAGCTGTATTAAAGGGGCTGTTCCAGTGTCTATTCTATTCTATACAGATTCTGGTCCTGCCCTCCTCACCATCGTGTCTTAGCATCCTCCAGAAGTGCATTAAGCAACATGATTAAAATCTGTCACGTGTGAGTCAGTCTTTCTTGCAACCTCTCCTCAGATGAAGAATTGTGTGTGCAGTGGAGTCTTTTGTTATGCAGGATTTTTTAAATGTACATACTGCTCTGTTTTATGTTTGAGAAGGTAGGGTGAAGAAATGTGCCTGGTATTTGGAATGGAAAGTGGTGAGGTTTGGGATGGTCTTTAATCTCAGGCCGGCCCCCGAGAAAGCTCTGTCCCCTGCACAGATGAACTTGCCCTTGTGGTCCATTGTGCCAGAGGAGCAGAGCTGTCAACCATGGTCCTCACCCTAGAGTTCTAGATATGCTCGGCCCAGACCATTCAGTGCTGGATGAAGCCATATTTCTGGATGAGCCACCCTACACCTAGTATGCACCCTGCTGTACCACAGCCACTCAGGGTATGGCTACACTTGAAATTTCAAAGCGCTGCCGTGGCAGCGCTGCGGGAGCGCTGCTGCAGCAGCGCTTTGAAGTGTGAGTGTGGTCAGAGCACCAGCGCTGCACTTAAACCACATCATCTATGGGTGTAGCTTGCAGCGCTGGGAGTGGCGCTCCCAGCGCTGCAGCATTGATTACAATGAGGCTTTACAGCGCTGTATCTTGCAGCGCTCAGGGGGGTGTTTTTTCACACCCTTGAGGGCGAAAGTTGCAGCGCTGTAAAGTGCCAGTGTAGCCAAGGTGTCAGAGTCATCCAGGCCTCCCTCACCTTGTGGGCCATGGTCATTCCCCTCCTGCAGTGACTGTGTATTCTCTGGAATGACATGAGCCATTGCATTAAAGGAAGCCCTAAGCCAGACGGCCTGTAAATAACTATCACAAGGCCCTAGGCTACAAAGGCCACAAGGGTCACTGAAATCAAAACCAGGCAACCCCTTCCTTTACAAAGCAGCTGTCTGCAAAGGGGTCACTGCCTCTCCCTTGCCTTGTGCTGCCCACTCCCTAGTCACTAATCCATCCTTCCCTCTCTCTCATCTCCTTCCCATGGCCTGATCCCCAGCATTCTCTCTCTTCACACTATTCCTCCCTCCACTCTGCCCAGGCAGGGAAGTTTAATTGCTTCAGCTTTCGTTGTATGAAGTGTATCCTTTCACATGAGACACCTGCACTCAGGGCTTGTCAGAAAAATTCTGCCAAAACATCTTTTCTCAAAATGTATCAACTGATGAAAATTGAACCTTTTTGTGCAGATGGTTTGATTTCAACAAAGTTCAGACAAAACCCAGGCAGAGTGCAGCTGGATCCTGAATGCCAGGCAGGTTTAGAATCAAGCAAATACCCTGCCAGTTTGCCCACCTGGCTCCACAGTAGTCACTATGCCAAACAGCCTCTGAGTTGGGGATCCCAGAATGCTCAGGATCCACAGCTCTGGGGCAGTGTGCCAGGCAGACTGCCCTTCCAGGGAGAATTTTGAAATGTTTGCTTTTCATTCCAAATCAGAATGAAACTAGGAGGGCACAGTGTGAGTGAGCAGTCGCCACTAGGATTAAACTGCATTCTTCACTTCAGCAATTTCCCATTTGTATCAGGCCAGCAGCAGCTTGTCCTTCTATCCCTGACTCTGTCCCCCAGCTCCCTCTACTGTTCTGTAGTAGAAGCTGCATTTTCTTACTTCTGCTCTGTACAATTCCCCTTATGGCAGCTGATAGTCCCAGTGTTTGGACGCACTGGGTTACATTCTCAGCTGGTGTTGATGCCTGTAGTCCATTGGAGTTAATGAAGCTAAGCTTATTTACCGCCCACCTCATTATTATTAATATTCCCCTCAGTGCTCCCTTACATTACCTCCACTCAGAGATTTATGATCTTTTTTGTACTACTGTATTAGTATCATGAATATACCAGTCCCCCAGAGCAGCCATTCATCCCCTCCTGGAGCAGACAGTGAAGGATTTAATTCCCTCCCACAATCCTCACCCCAGATTTTATAGTTCTGTGGAGTGGCTGCAATCATGCTGCCAGAAACAGAAGGAAGGCCAGCCTCATAGTTAAGGCATAGAATGTGGTCTCAGGAGATCCAAGTTCTGTCCTTGGCTCAGCTACAGACTAGCTATGTGAGCTTAATTAAGTGACAGCCCTGCTCTGTGCCTCAGTTTCCCCATCTATATAATTCTTGTTTTTGTACATACTGCCAACAGCCTAGGAGTTTTCAGTCCTTTCGGAGTTCTTTATACTGTATGATGGGATGCACTGCATCTTAGGTGAAATGGCTTTATCTGTGTGAGATCCAATACTTCCCATTCTCCGTTTAAGAAACACTTCATCTCTTGAAGAGACAGAAACTCAGAATTCACTATCATAGGAGAACGCCCTTCCGTCTATAGGGCTTTAATCTACACACACACACCAGTCTGACCTCTCTGGAGTCACCTCACAGTGATCTCACCCCACCATAGCCTAGCTGACCTCTCGTTGTTCATTAACTGCAAGGTATAATGAATCATAAATCAAGCACAGCAATCTGATCAGACTTTAAACACTGGCTCAGGTCCTGAACAATGCTCCTGGGGCAGCCAAACCCATACTATGCAGTCCTTTTAGGTATACTTACAATTCCTTGATAACCCCACATCCCCAAACCTAATGGCATTAACAGTTTTTAACATTAATATCAGCACAAGCCCCCTGAGTTGCATCATCCGCAAAGCTACTTAGGAGCTGCTAGCTACGCTGTCTCCCTGCTCAGCTTTTTGTAACTTGCAGACTCCTGTTCAATCTTGAAGTAAACAGACTCCTGAGATAACAGAGCCTGGCAACCTGCTGAATCCCTGTTCCCTTCAGCCTGCTCGTCCCATTTGTTTTCTCTCTACCAAACACCATCGTTTTAGTTTTACTGGTGTTTATTCTGAGATCAGCCCTATCACACAGAGATGCCAGAGTATCTAATTGTCTCTGAAAGCCTACTGGTATTTGCACTCTAGAAGCTGCATCGTCTGCAAAAAGTGAGGGAGAGCAAGTGTTTTATAGCTCCAGGAAGGAGGGTGACATCTTTATCCAAGGTAACTAGTAAGTCATATGTACATATCAGTACTTACATTATATGTATGCAGTGATGGTGTAGGAACACATCCCTGACCTTGTATTGCAGCAGGGTGGCTGATCTTTCTTAAGACCAACCTGTACCTTCTCCCAGCTTCTATCACATTCCTGGATAAATCTTAATTAACCCCTCATCATTCCAAAGTACTTACACTTCCATAGTTTACAGCATTTGTCTCTATAGTGACCCTGATCCTGAGCTCCTTCCTCAGTTTTTGGTCAAATCTCCCAGTGTACTGGGCAAAACTCCCAGTGACAGTCTTTCTGAGAGCAGCCTGGGAAAAGGGGAATGATAGTTCTGGTTAGAAAATTCTAAGTATCTTCCACTGAAAAATTAGGAAGAAAGGGGGAAACAAATTTCAAAAAATGTCAAGGTATTGTTGGGGAAGTTTTGATTTAAAAAAAGTTTAGTTTTCAAAAATGAAATATAGAAAGAAACAATAAATTCCCATTAAGTTTTTCATTTAACAAAAAAGGCTATTTTTAATTGGACATTTTTTCCCCAATCAGTGCTGGTAAGAAAGGACTTCAGAATCTTACCACATTTAAAATGCAAAGGATAGAATAGTCAAAGAACAATCAGACAAACAACTTAGTTATTTAAACCCATTTCCCCACCAGCTTAATTCAGAACCAGACATTGGGCATCTTACTTCCCATTCACTTCCCATCCCTTCTGCCCTGCCAGTATTGCCAGCCTTAACCCACATTTGTTCAGTTCTTACAAGACCACCTCTGTGCTTTTTCTTCCAGACCACTCCTTAAACATGGAGAAACTTCCAAGATCTGATCTCTCCTCCTCTTCTCAAGACCCCCATCTACCTGCAAGAAATTAACCAACTGATATTGTTTAGGAAGAGAGGCGAAAATGACACCTTTGTACTTTTAGTCCTTCTCTACCGCTCTTCAGTTGTTTGTCTTCTTAGCTTGTGAGCTTTCTGGGGCAAGGACTGTATCTTTTTGTATGTGTGGACAGTGCTTAATATATTGCGGGCACTGTCAGAATCAAAATAAATTGTAACAGATCTGAGACTTGCTTGTTCTTCCCTCTCTACATGTTCAGTCCATCAATCACTTTCCTAGGGGCTTCCAAAGGAAGGTGTTTCCCCTCCATCTTAGCTGTTTTATGGCTTGTATAAAATAAAATCTCATTTGCACCCTTATTTGTTCAAGGGGATAAAAATGTTGCAGTCTAGGTTTTAGGCACCTTGTTAAAGATGATGGAACAAATTCTGCTCTCATTTGCATCAGTAAAATTCCTAGTACCTCTACTGATGGCCTTGAAGTTACTCCACATTGGTATAAGCCGGAGCAGAATTTTGGGCTGTGGATGAACATTTTGACAGGAACCATATCCTCATAGAATCATAGACTAAAAGGGACCTCAAGAGGTCATCTAGTCCAGTCCCTTGCATTCATGGCAGGACTAAGTATTATCTTATCTAGACCATCACTGACAGGTGTTTGTCTAACCCTCTTTTATCTGATGCTTTAGATACAACCAGCTCCCCTCCTAGCGCTTGGGTAACTTTTAACTGTTCAGGGACCCAGTACTGTTTGCTATGTGCTGCTCTGGAACAGTCCTTTCAAGGACAGCAGAGGGAGCAAAAAAATCTAACTTGTTTCAAGACTGGGGTGATATGATGAGCGTATCAACAGTGGCATATGGCTCATCCGTGACTGCTTTTAGCAAATATGTGGCCAGAGATGAGACATGAGATCGGGAGGGCTCTGAGTTATTGCTATTGTTATTGATTTTTTTCCCAGGTGTCTGGCTGATGGGTCTCACTCACATGCTTTAGTATTGAACTGATCAGAATAGTTAGGGTCAGGAAGGAATTTCCTCCCAAATCAAATTAGCAGAGACCTTGCGGGGGTTTCACCTTCTTCTGCAGCGTGGGACACGGGTCACTTGCTGGTTTGAACTAGAGTAAATAGTAGATTCTCTGTAACTTGAAGGCCTTAAAAAAAGATCTGAAGACTTCAGTAACTCGGTCAGAGGTTATAGGTTTATTAAAGGGGTGGCGGGGTGAGGTTCTGTGGCCTGCGATGTGCTGGAGGTCAGACTAGATGATCATGATGGTCCCTTCTGGCCTTAAAGTCCATGAATCTATAACTATAACCAATTGAAGCTGCATGTAAGATTTATGAAGGATGTAATTACACAACATGAAATGTGGCCACGTCACTGGGACCAGCCCTCCTCTTTCTCTATGTCCCAGCATGCTGTGTCTATTGTGTTTTCTTTAAAAAGCCACTTTGCCCCAACCCACAAACATTGGTAATCCAGGTCAGTAAAAATGCTGCTGTCCATCAATTATTTAACAGTAAAAAAATATGCTCTAAGATAGGCCCTGTCTAGTAGGTGTCCAGGTGAGTTTTGTTTTTCCTGCCTTTAGTTTGTGATTCTGTAGGGCAGGGGCCATGTCATCTTCTGTAACTTGTACTGAGACTGGCATGAGCTTAATTAATAATCATAATATCATGACAAATACCATGGGTTCCTTGATGAACATATGTCACTAGGACTCTAGCTGAGCACATTAACTAAAAAAGAGCACATCCCACAGCACAGCATTCCCTATCTCCATGTTGCAGCATTGCTTCAAGACTGACTCACAGGGAAGAGCAATTGCCTACTGAATAACCCCACTGCTTGCAGGGACTTTGGCTTTCCTTGGATATCTCCCATCCAACACTGCCTAGACCTTCTTCTGTTTAGCTGAAGACAGTATCAGTTTAGCTATAACCCGTCAGACCTCAGTTCTTCAGTCTAGGTGAAGGAGTAACTGACTCAATACTGAAGATATGCCTATACAGCAATTAAACACCTGTGGTTGGCCCACGACAGCTGACTCAGACTCACGGGACTTGGGAGCTGTAAAACTGCTGTGTAGAGGTTTGAGCTTGTGCTGGAGCGGGCTGTGCCCACCCCCATCTTGTGGGTGTTTAATTTCTGTGTAGACATTCCCTGAGTGCCTGACTATACAGATTAACACACTGAAACAAGCTTGTTTCCAAAATACACATTTAACAGGAAACAAATAAAACTCTGTTGGAACAAGAGTAAATAGGAAATAACTGCCTTCTGCTAGATCCCTGCAGTTTGGATGTTGCAAGATATACCCCATTTATAGAGCAATTGAGGGTTTTTGGCCTCGTCTCCATATATTGCATTGTAACGAGGCTCTTTGTTACTGCTGCATTTTGTAGTCTGCAGAGCACCAGGGAATCTTATCAGTTTAATGTCAGACAAGTATAAACTTGCAAAGCTTATCAATTGCCCTGGAGGAGACAGCTCCTGACTTCACACTCAGAATTTCAGGCTGTTCAGCAGCAAACGAATCATCAGCATCTCTGAGTAACTGAAACTAGGTTAGTGCGAGGTCCTGCAAAATGGGTATTTTTCAAGAAGCAATCAGAATGCAAAGATTTTAGATGCCATATTGACAAAAAGGTGTCCATGGTACATCTAGAAATTATATCTATTTGCAAGATGGAGTCAGAGACCAAGTGTAATGCCAGCCTGTGGGAGTGTCTTGCATTTCTGCTCTGAAATAAAACAAGTGATGTGTGTGCACAGCATGGATGCATCCATCAGCATATACAAACTGCCCAGTGCACACACTGAGTACAGAGGCAGACAGATACACATATGATCAGCAAACAACAACATACGGCCATGCACTCACCTCTCATGCACCTATATACACATCTGCTCACCAGTGTTTAACTTTATCTCCAGTCTCATGAATCTTTGTGAAGGCCTGTCTCTCTGCCATGGGTATTTCCCTTACAGGTCACTGGTATACATCAGGCTACGCTAGGCCTCTCAGCAGCATAGCAGGAAGAATGACTCCAGCTAAATTGTGCATTCCCCGCACACATGCTGCTCATCTCATCACCTCATTCCCTACCCCCCCCCACCTCACAAGCATCTTTTCAAACACCCATCTGCCCACTCCCAGCTGAGGCATTACAAATGGTTCCAGACATGGTTCAGAGGTCCCAAGATCTTCTCTAATCCCCCACTGACAGAGCTGCAAAGATGTGACCCCTGTCCTGTTTCTGCTTCATTCCACACATGGTGCTGGTGTCAGGTTAGCACTTCAGAGCAATCAGTGTCTAAAACAACAAGCTTCTAGCAAAGCAGGACCCTTCTCACTACTCTCAGGGCATTTATTATACAGCAAGGCTGCTGCTTTTCATCAGGTCTGACTCTCTCCTGTACATCTGCCATCCTTAGCCTATAGGATCTGGTGACAGTTCCTATGCAAACGCTAACATAGCTTAGTGGGTAATAAACAGGCCTCAGAGGGAGAGATCCATGGTGTTGGGAACCAGGAGTGAGCTTCTCCTCAGGCTGTAGCACAACCCCCTTCCCCCACCTCCAGATAGAACCTGTACCAAGCCCTGGAATGGTTGGGTAGGCCTGGATCTGTTAGCATTATTGCTATAGCAGTGTGAAAAAATTCCCACCACCAATGAGAAAATTGATTTCATGAGGAAGTGATTTGCCCCAGATTTCCACAGAGAAGAAAGTGCTGTATCCCCAAAACAGACTCCAAAATGGTGAGATGCTCAGCAGAAATGATCAGTACCTGCCTGGGCAGGGAGGTTCAGAGGGGAGTGGAATTTTGCCACCTTCATTCTGACAGTGACTGATAGAAATTAGGGAAATCCCAAATTTGTACACACCTTGCAAACTATCTGCTTTCGCCCCCCAGTGCGGCTGTGATCTTACTCTTTCTGGAGAAAGAAGATGCTGTGGCTCAGCACAGTGCATGCTGCATCTCCAAGCAGCTGTGCTGCTCCAGGGTGTGCGCTTCCACTGCTCCTAGGTCTCAAATGGCTCTCAGCATTTGCTGGGAGTTGCTGTTATCAGCTGCAAGTCCTGGCCCCAAACAGGGCATCAAAACCAGAAAATCTGAACTTTTAAGATTCTGAAGGGGGAAGGAAGGGAGAATCCAGGTTCTAAAACCAGAGATGGGGATCCAGAAAAGGCCCATTGGGTAACACCATGTGACCCTGCACTTTGCAGTTGTTAGGTGCTCCTTAACAAATGGCATTTCAGTTCCTCTTGACCATCCTTGTCAACATCATCACTTCATCTAAGTGCCTCCCTGGCCTGTATGCACAGTGGTGACACAGCTGGCCCTCCATCCCTATACTCTCCATTCAGATGCTTTTCTAGTTTTCATTCAGTTTCTTGCTCTCCTTTCTGTGCTTCTCATCTCTTCCATATTTCTTCCCTTCTTTTCCCCTCAAAAGCCGGCATCTCACATCTCATTACTATGGAAAAGGGCCAGTGTTGTGTCTAGCAGCAAAGTGTGTGAGCATGGCACATTGCCATATTAATAGTCAAGGGTGCTTGCTGAAACTTACCCTCACTTTCTACTAGGCAGGCAAGGGGATTGCAGAGAAATGGGGCATGAAGGGGGCCTATTCACCCTTCCAGATCTCTCCAGCCTATGCACACACTCAAATGCAATACCAGCCTACTGAACCCAACTGGGTATTGCACTTGGTTATGACAGTCTCAATGGGGACAGTTTGACTGGAAGGCACAGAACTGTTTTCCTATTGCTCCATTTTGTTTGTAATGTTTGAATTTTGCTTATTGTGCGTGTATTTAGCTTCTAGACTGGCACAACATAAACATCTAAATAAATAATTAGACCACCCTAACCCTTCACCTACTCAGCAACATTACAACACTCCCCCCACAATTACAGTGACCATGCCTGTCCCTTATCACACTTGTAACAATCCTAACATTCCCATAGGGCTTTCAAGTATATCACAGTGCAAAGATGTGTGTAACAAATGATGCATGAGGCAGGTTTGGCAGGAAAGAGAAAGCCCAGCACTTCTCCTAACAGCACAAGCACACCACTCAATCTGAAGGCACTCATGCTTCTGGAAACTACATCTCCTTCCTCATGGCATGCTCACAGGTTAAAACAAGCATCAACCTAGTCACTCTCATACTAACATCACATCATTTTGTGGGAATTGGCACTCCCATGCTAGTAACTTGAAACTCAGTTTTTGAACCTTCCCCCTTTTAAGCCACTTAGCTTCTCTAAGCTGACAACTTTAACACTGAAATAACAACACAATATAACTGCTTGATAGGTGCTGAAATACTTTTCAAACTTCCTCACTTGCTTATTTACACTTTATATCAGCCCTGTGTGTATCTGGCTAGTTTTCTCAAAACACAGCTGCTAACGTTTCTCCCATCAGGCTGATTATGCTGTGGCTTTAGCCAGGTGCTACTTGGGTTGACAGCTTGGACAAAGGTAGTGTCTGTAATGGCCCAACATTCGGTAATACTGGTCTCTGGAACGATTCTGCAGACCCTGAGACAGATTCCTTGTGGAATCAAGGGTTCACCTTTTTCTGAGAGATGCCTCAAGCATTTAAAGTAAATCTTAATGATTTCTCTGATACCTCTAACCATCTGTTTCCATAATCTCTGATTGTGACTCTGCTGTGGTGGTGGGAACAGCTGTTACCAGCTCAGGGGCTCAGGTGAATTGATTGTCAGCCTGGCCTGCAATTTCTACACCTTACATAGTAATATTTTTTTTTCTGTCTTTCTTCCAGCTGCATTTGCAAGTGTGAAATCTCTGTAAGTTGGGGTAACTGTGGTCTTGTGGGAAAGAAAGTCTTTATTCCTTTGACCATTTGCATCTGTGCTGGGGAAGCTAAATCTTCTGTTAGTGCATTTCTAAGATACTGCAGGGTTCAACGCAGAATTCTTTATTGCCATTGTTAGCTTTCTTTAAGAGCTTTGTTGCTGTCTAAAGAATGCTTCTGGCCATCCCATTACTCTGGAGTATCCAGAGGAGTAGATGCTGTGGCCAAACAGTGAATCTTAGTGAATCCCTGAAATTTGGCAAATGAGAAATAGGTTCCATTGTCAGTTTCCAGAACGGCTGGCATCCCATGCCTTGTGAACTGTGATTTGATAGAGGTAATCACCAGCTGTGTTTCTTAGTTTAAAATATCCCTGAATTCATGGTATTAATCAAATCACAGTAATGGTTTCTTTGTCAAACTCAATTAAATGCCTTCTTTGCCTTTACCATGGTCTCTCAGGGATTTTATGACAGTGCATTGGCTCTTCTCATGAAGCAATTATATCACAACAAAGTCTTGTTTCTGTTACCTGAGTGTTCAGGCCAGACCAGAACAAAACATACCTTGTTCTTTGCTTACATTTTTTAATATCTGGATCACTATACACTAGTTGTATATTTTAGTGAGTGTCTCTTTTATCAGAGTTACTGAGACAATCAATCAACAAAACGTTGTCCCTTCCCCTAATTCCTTCAATAAGTGGCCACTGTGGTTCCACTTTGAGGTCTAACTGCTCTTTCTTTAGACTAGCCCTACAAAACTCTTAATGTCAAATTAGATCTCACTGACTTTCAGTCTGAAATTCTGGTACTTATAAAGTAGTCATAAATCATATTCATTATCACCTTGATCAATTGGTCCATCAGCCCTCACTGATCACATGTCATTCATGTTGTTCTAGCCATTCCTTCAGCCACCCGCTGGCCAGGTTTCTCTGTGGCACTGGACACCTGATCAGCATAGCACACTGCAGCCCAGAACCCCTGAGCCCAAGCGATCCACCAACCTCAACCTCCCAAGTACTTGGGATTACAGGCACCCACCACTGTGCCTGGTATTCCTCATTATAGGGTTTTATATTGATTAATATCACTTATAGGGCGTGTTGATCTGCTTATTGCGCTGCTAAATGAATATTTATAATATGTAGATCCTTACCCAATGTACCTTCCACATGGAAATCGTAGCTTTGCAACAGAAGCAAATATTTTTAAAACAAACTTTTAAGTATTTTATGATCAATTTCTGTATGTACCTTTTCTCTCCCATGTATATTACACTATATTGAAGGACATTAAGATCAGACAATTTTCAGTATCTCTTTGTCAATCTGGACATAGTTTCTTTCCGTCTCATTCAAGGGATTTCACACAAGCACAATTGGCTACCTTTCCTGAATAAGGCATATACCTCCTCCTTCAGCATGCAGGACATTGTAATTGGCTTAATTAAATCACACATTTTTTTAATAGGTGGATTCATGATCACAGTTCTGAGCTGCTCAAACATCTTTTTCTGTCTTTTCCCAATGCCAAGCAAATTCATTTTCCAGCGATGCTCATAAGGGCTTATGTAACATTTAGATACATATGATCATTTGGAATGAATTTTGTCAAGTTGTTAATCATCCCCATAATTCTCTGCAGGTCCACTTTACATTGTGAACTGGACATTCCAGTTATTACTTTTAGTTTATCTGAATTAGCAATTGAGCTGTCTTTGTTCAATTTATGTCTAATAGAAATAATTTCTACTAGACCAATTAATGACTTTTTATAGGTTGATTGTATGCAGGTGAAGGTGTCTTTCACTTTCTCTCTGTAAAACTGTCCCAAGTCTTTCACTGAGTTATTTAAGGACCCTAAGCCAAATTAAAACATTAGCCATTATAATTTTAATGCCTTATAATACCTCAGAGACCTTAGAATTACTCTCTGAAATGGTGTGGGAGCAGAATTAATGCCAAATGTCATTTGCTTACATTTGAAATGTTCAAGAGGTGCATTAAAACTTGCCATATTATAGTTTAACTCATCTAACTTTACTTGCCAAAGTGCATCTCCTGTATTTAATTCTAAGAATACTTTTGCTTCCGAAAACTTTATTGCCTTGGCTTCAGCAGTTCATAGAATACTGGTTACATTTTTTGGCTTTATTTAAATCATGAGGAGCAATTCATATCTGTTCTTCATTTGGCCTTCTCAATTACAATCACTGAATTAATCCAGTCTGTAGGCAGCTCTGTTTTTCCATTAATGCCCAGATTTTTCATTTCATTATGAAGTTCATTTTTTCCACTCTATTTCAGAGGACAAATGGCACTTGGTAGACAGAGGACTGAAGTTAAGATCTGTTTATCTCCCAGACGTCCGAGGCCTTTGGAAACATCTGAGAATTCCCCTAGTTTACTGTGCCCTCAGAGAGGACTGACAATGTTAACTGGCAGAGACAGTGTGAGAATTTTGGGGCTGACCTGAGACAACTGGTTTTTCCATACATCTCTCCCAACATAACCAACTCTTCTCCATCATGACAACAATGACCTGAGGATTTTGAGGAGGCCCAGCTAAAGGATTTGTTTAAACTTTTATAAAGGTAAGTATATGTGCTAACCTCTAGAGCTTTGGTATTAGAGCTGTATGGGAGACGGTTTTCCCATCCCACAAAAAATTTCAAGATGTAAGAGAAAACTTGTCTGTCCCAAATTGGGCCAAAAATTTTGAAATCTTGAAAATGTGTGTGATCTGAAAATAAATAATAATAATTATTATTGTTTTGGGTCAATTAAAACATTTTGTTGTGTTATTTTTGAAAAATTTTGGGTTTCTGATTATTTATTTTTTTACTATGATTCCCTTAAAGTTTGAAACAAGAAGTTATTTCAAAGACAGAGAGCTGGAATTTTGCAGTTAAAAATGTAGAAATGAAACATTTTGACAATTTTAAAATTCTTTTACAAAAGAGTAAAAAAATTCCTCAAAACCAATCCTTTCCCATGAAAAGTTTTGGTTTAGACAAACTGGCATTTTCCATTTAGTTTCTCTGCGCTCATTCTCCTCAATTGCTCCCTTTACTGCCAGGGAGGCATGGAGGGCCTGCCATTTAACCAGACAATTATTTTTTCTCTTGCCATCATGTTCCCTTTTCCATTTAGGAGTCTGCATGCCTTCTGCAATTCTGTTATGATAGCTTAAGTAGAATTCATTGCTGGGGCTAAGGATTTTCAGTTCCTCCCTTTTGACTCTCAGGTCTTTTGACTAGCTTCCTCACTGTTTTAGGAATCCTTACTTGCTCCCCGCCGGCTTTCTAAAGTTAAGCGTCATCACGGATGGACTATAGGTGAGTTTGGCAGGTTTACCTCTCTGAAAGAGGCATCAGTCCTTCCTGTTAGCAGAGGTACAGTTACGCTTTGTTGGCCTTTGGCGGACAGGATGTCATGGATCTGTTTCACAGGTGGTAGCTCAAGTACTTCTCAAAGCTTCATCATGTATGATAGGCCAGGGATGACTGGGTGGTTATGGATGTCTAGTCCAAAGAATCCATCTTCTATTTAGTTAATATATTCTTTGCAGTGGCATGGTCCTGGCCTGTATTTTTTAAATAGTTTATAGCAATGCTTGGATGATTCAAATTAGTTAAAAATAATCTAACATTTCCCATTGAATATTCTGTCCTTTAAAAAGACTATTAAAAAAGACAGGATCCTGGCCTAAGTAGTTTACAGTCTTAGGTCCAAACATGTGCTGAGGCTCTTCAATGTCACATGACTTTAACTGGAGTAGAAGGTGCTCATCAGCTTCCAGAGCTTGGCCTTCAGCTAGCCCTAGCACAATTAGGGATGGCAAAGGATGTGTGGTGGATGATGGCCTGGGAAAGAGTAAGGTTACAACAGAAATCACAAGACAAGCTGATAAACTACCATTGCAGATGCCTCTCATTAGCACCTTGTATGGAATCATGTCTATCACATATGTCACTAATAATTCTTGGGTGGGGCTGGACTTCTCAGCTAGTCTCCTCCTTAGAGCTAGAGCTATGAGGAGGCAAGGGACAGGGGAGACTTGGGGCCAGTCCAAGTGCAGGAGTCTCTGCCCATACATCTAGGTCCAGAAGGAGGATCCCAAATACACAAAAGCAAAATTGCTTCGCTCTTGAGGTTTTCAGCATCTTGCAGGGCACACCCAGATTCTTCACACGTAGGCAGCCCTATCCCATCCATTCCATATCACACTAATGAAAGAATAATAGAGCAACGCATTTTGCCAGCAATCATAATGTGCTTTACCCAGGTGGGCAAAGGGCCAAGTCACTTCACTTTTCCATGGCAAGATCAGGCCCAGGACACAATCCTCCAAACTTTGTGCATAGGGCTGGGTGAAGGAGTATCTTACAGTCCCAGAGTGGTTCCTGTCTCAGTCACAGACCACAGGGACAGTGTGTAACTCCCTTGTTATTGCTCCTGCTTTTTCTCACTATTAGCCAGTCAGCTGAGCCCAGTCTTGTTCCTTCATGGTTCGTTTCCTTGGCAGTCTCTGTAACAAGACTGGACACCTGCCAACTACCAGAGGGTAGGACCTGCATCTCCCTTCACAGGGTCATGTGGTCATCTCAAATGGAACCCCAAGGGTACATCTGTCCCAGTCTTCTTGTTCTCACTTACTGATTCAGTGAGCTCCTGAGACCGCTGGCTTGCTACTTGCCTGGCCCACAGCACCTCTCATCCTACATATCATTCGGATGCAATAACTCATTTCTCTATTCCTCCTGAATCACAACAAACAAGGAATGGTGATGAGAAACAGTGCTATGTGGGGGCCCACCTGGGAATATTTCACCTACCTATGCGCTAAAGTAGAAAGGGCGTACTTCCCTACCACTCACATGCCACTGTGCTGCAGCAGAGAGTCTGGAAACTGATGTCTTTACTGACACTGAGATTTTACTGGATGACCAAGGATTCAACACCCCATAGCTGCAAGTCCTACTGAGGAATTTCCTTAGAATCAAAAGCAAAAAAGACCACACAGTGGCCATGAGCATGTCTCATTCTGGGGCAAGATCCTCACTGCCCGTTCAAATTCAGGAAAAAAAATCCCTACCCATCTCCTTTCTAGGTGGTCAGGGTAATTGGACATCATATTAATGTACGACTTCAATATAGCAGGAAAACACAAAAGCCATCCCAAATATACTAGCACTTCCAACAACCAGATGCAGAATACACGGTCCAACTACCCAAATGTTTAACTGAAACATAAAAACAGCTTCTTAGCCAGATGAATCCCTTCTTGTCTATGTTTAATGCTGCATTTACCTCCAAAGGGAAGGAAGGAGGACAGGAAATGGTTCCCTACATATTTTTCATAAAGGATATTACATAGATATTTAGCACACAAAGCACATGGCAATGTGGGAAAATGGCATTGTTTAGTAGATAAGATGCTGGACTGAGACACAAGAAATCTGAATTCTGCTCCTGGCTCTCCAACGACCTGCAGTGTGATCTTGGGCAAGTCATTTCTTCAGTTTCTCCTTCCACATCTGTCCATCTTTTCTATTTAGACTGTAAACTCCTCAGGGCTGAGGCTGACTCTTACTATGTTTGCACAGTGCCCTGATCTCAGGTGAGGCTTCTAAGTGCTACTGTAATACAAATAACTAACTAAACAAATAGTAATGGTTGCTGCATACTCCTGGTTCAGCAGAGAATTACCTCGGCATACAGGGAACCACTGCTGATACAAAGGTGACATAGCCTATGCCAACCACCTGTCACACCAGCATACGTGGGAGAAAGGAATATGCCAGGACTAGGGGGCATATTGAGGACAGAAGGAGGTGTGGTGAAGCTGAGCTTCCCTACATCTGATCCTCTGGCGATATAAGGGAACTTGTGCCAGCAGCATAAGTTAGAGCAAGGTCTGTCCTGTGCTGGGGCTGTGTGGCTCTGAACTAGAGAGCTGGAAAGGAATCAGAGAAAAGTGTATCCCACTGAAAGTGCAGGCAGGATTTAAGAAGGCAAAGAGTAATAACCAAACCTGGGATTTGTTTGGAACATACTCTTATGGAAAAGCCTTATTGAATGCAACTAAAATACAGAGAGACCGATAGTAACAGAGAATTAAATCCCTGCCAGAGGGTTCAACAAACCTACAGGAAGGAGATCGTTCTTTATGGATTCTATAGGCTTCGAAGAGTACAACCCTATTTGTTGCAGCAAGGTAAATGTAAAGAATGATCTGCCTATTTCAGGGCCAAACAAATGTTACAGAGTTTCCCACTGCCTAGGTAAAGGGAGGCTGCACAGATCACTTCAGCCAATTCAGAGAAGGGACCACCACCACCCGCACTCTCCTCTCTCCAGCCTTCTTCCCAGAGATCCTTCCTCCAGTACTCTCCACCTTCCATAGCACTATGCCTCTTAGAGTGACTGCGGGTAGGGGGAGAGGGGTCAGTAATTCCCTACAGCTGACCCACCACTGGTATCCTGCAAATCTATATACCATGTCCCAGTCATGCATGAAGGTATCTATGCACAATACATGGTGTGTGTATATAAACAATGTGGGGAGTACATTTTATGCATTTGCACCTTACGCTGAAAATGTGCAACCATAAACATAGAAAACACCGAGTGCTAGGAGATGTTTTCCTCCTCCTGGAGCAATGAGAACAGAAATAGATTCTCTTGCCCAACCACGAGTGATCCATCGCCAGCAAACTCCTAATCTCTGCTACTTGCTGGTGAGAGAGCTTCATTAACCAGTCTTCTTATCAATCCAGGATTTTCATCATAGAAGATTACGGTTGGAAGGGACCTCCTGAGGTCATCTAGTCCAACCCCCTGCTCAGAGCATGACCAATCCCAACTAAATCAGCCACACCAGGGCTTGGCCAAGCTGGGCCTTAAAAACCTAAAAGGATGGAGATTCCTCCACTTCCCTAGGTAACCCATTCCAGTGTTTCACTACCCTCCTAGTGAAATAGATTTTCCTAGTATCCAACCTAGACCTCCCTCACTGCAACTTGAAACCATTGCTCCTTTGTCATCTGCCACGGCTGAGAACAGCTTAGTTCCATCCTCTTTGGAATCCCCTTTAGGTAGCTGAAGGCTGCTATCGAATCCCCCCTCACTCTTCTCTTCTGCAGACTAAATAAGTCCAGTTCCCTCAGCCTTTCCTCATAAGTCATGGGGCCCCAGTCCCCTAATCATTTTCATTGCCCTCCATTGAACTGTCTCCAATTTGTCCACATTCTTTCTGTAGTGGGGGCCCCAAAACTGGACACAATACTCCAGATGTGGCCTAACCAGTGCCGAATAGAGGGGAATAATCACTTCCCTTGATCTGCTGGCAATGTTCCTACTAATGCAGCCCAATATACTGTTAGCCTTCTTGGCAACAAGGGTGCACTGTTGACTTATAACCAGCTTCTCGTCCACTGTAATCCCCATGTCCTTTTCTGCAGAACTGCCACTTAGCCAGTCAATCCTCAGCCTTTAACAGTGCATGGGATTCTTCTATCCTAAGTGCAGGACTTTGCACTTATCCTTGTTGAAACTCATCAGATGTCTTTTAGCCTAATCCTCCAATTTGTCTAGGTCACTCTGGTCCCTATCCCTACCCTCCAGCGTATGTACCTTTCCTCCCAGCTTAGCGTCATCCACAAACTTGCTGGGGGTGCAATCCATCCCATCATCCAGACCATTAATGAAGATTTTGAACAAAACTGGCCCCAGGACCAACCCCTGAGGCACTCTTCTTGATGCTGGCTGCCAGCTAGACATCGAGCTGTTGATCAGTATCTGTTGAGCCTGACAATCTAGCCAGCTTTCTATCCACCTTATAGGTCATTCATCCAATCCATGCTTCTCTAACTTGCTGGCACGAATACTGTGGGAGACCGTATCAAAAGCTTTGCTAAAGTCAAAGTATATCATGTCCACTGCTTTCCCCATATCCACAGAGCCACTTATCTCATCACAGAAGGCAATTAGGTTAGTCAGGCATGACTTGGCCTTGGTGAATCCATGCTGACTGTTCCTGATCACCTTCCTCTCCTCCAAGTGCTTCACTGTAACTCAGAGACAGAACACTTGGGAGTTCTTGTTGAAGAGCAATGGAGGATGGGGGAACTGGCAGCCTCTGAGTGTCAAGAATGCTCAGTTCTGTCATCTACACTGGTCACATGAGCCTTCCAAAGTCATATAGTCACATTTCACTGTGGCAACTGTGTACATTCTGTTGGATACATTGTTACCTCTGTCATGCGTAAACTGGATTAGCATCTCAGTAAGTATCCAATGCAGGCCAGGCATACAGATGGAGGAGTGCAGCTGAAATGGCCTTCTGAGTGCTGAATGTGAGTGCACAAGTGCATTGACACCCACACACTGGCCAGTCCTGGGATAGACACCTTCCCCTCCTCTCTCCATTCCTCCCTTGCCAAATTCTGCGTAGGCTACTAAAAGAAGATTCACCTGACCCAATGGAGCTGTGACACCGGCGTTTTCAGGGGTATCTATAAGTTGTAGCTAAAGCAAAACAGGAGTTCTAGGGTATGTCTATGCTACAGGATTATTCTGATTTTACAGAAACCGGCTTTTTTAAATAGATTGTATAAAGTCGAGTGCATGCGGCCACACTGAGCACATTAATTCGGTGGTGTGCGTCCATGTACCAAGGCTAGCATCGATTTCCGGAGCGTTGCACTGTGGGTAGCTATCCCGTAGCTATCCCATAGTTCCTGCAGTCTCCCTCGCCCATTGGAATTCTGGGTTGAGATCCCAATGCATGATGGTGCAAAAACAGTGTCGCGGGTGATTCTAGGTAAATGTCATCACTCATTCCTTCCTCCGTGAAAGCAAGGGCAGACAATCATTTGGCACCCTTTTTCCCCTGGATTGCCCTGGCAGACGCCATAGCATGGCAACCATGGAGCCTGTTTTGTCTTTTGTCACTGTCACTGTATGTGTACTGGATGCTGCTGACAGATGCGGTACTGCAGTGCTATACAGCAGCTTTCATTTCCCTTTGCAAGGTAGCAGAGATGGTTACCATCCCTATTGCATCGTCTGCCATTGTAAATTGGTGATGAGATGATGGTTACCAGTCATTTTGCACCGTTTGCATTTGGAAATTGGCGATGACGATTATCAATCCTTTTGTACTGTCTGCTGCTGTCATTGGTGCTCCTGGCTGGCTTCGTTGAGGTCGGCCAGGGGTGCATGGACAAAAATGAGAATGACTTCCCTGGTCATTTCCTTCTTTATGTTTTGTCTAAAAATAGAGTCAGTCCTGCCTAGAATATGGGGCAAGTATACTAGAGAACCAGAGAGCACAGCCGCTCCATGTCAGAGCCCCAGAGATCCCACAGAAATGATGAGCTGCATGCCATTCTAGGGGATGCCCCTGCAACAACCCCACCCGTTGCTTCCCTCCTCCCCTAAACCTCCTGGGCTACCATGGCAGTGTCCCCCTATTTGTGTGATGAAGTAATAAAGAATGCAGGAATAAGAAACACTGACTTTAAGCGAGATAAAATGATGGGGAGGCAGCCTCCACTGCTATGTTAGTCCAGGGAGTACGGAAACTTTTCTTTAGACATGAAATGGGGAGGGCTGATGGAACTCAGCCTCCAGCTGCTATGATGAGGATGGTTGCCAAGCCTTTTGTACCATCTGCCGGGAATGATGAGGAGTCATTCCCATTTTTACCCAGGCACCCCTGGCCGACCTCACCGAGGCCAGGCAGGAGCACTCATGGGATGATGAGGACGGTTTTCCACCATTTTGTACCATCTGCCATCAGAAAAGGAAGGGGAGGGGATGCTGCTGTTCAGCGCCGCAGCTCCGCGTCTACCAGCAGCATGCTGTAGACATACAGTGACATTGAAAAAAGTCAAGAAATGATTTTTTCCCCTTTTCTTTCAGGGGGGAAGGGAGGGTAAATTGACAAGATATACCCTGAACCACCCCTGACAATGTTTTTGACCCTTCAGGAATTGGGAGCTCAGTCAAGAATGCAAATGCTTTTTGGAGACTGCAGGGACTGTGGGATAGCTGGAGTCCTCAGTCCCCCCTCCCTCCCTCCATGAGCGTCCATTTGATTCTTTGGCTTTCCGTTACACTTGTCATGCAGCACTGTGCTGAGTTCCTGCTGTGGCCTCTGTCTATCATAGCCTGGAGATTTTTTCAAATGCTTTGTCATTTCGTCTTCTGTAACGGAGCTCTGATAGAATAGATTTGTCTCCCCATACAGCAATCAGATCCAGTATCTCCCGTACGGTCCATGCTGGAACTCTTTTTGGATTTGGGATTGCACGGCCACTCATGCTGATCAGAGCTCCACGCTGGGCAAACAGGAAATGAAATTGAAAAGTTCGTGGGGCTTTTCCTGTCAACCTGGCCAGTGCATCTGAGTTCAGATTGCTTTCCAAAGCGGTCACAATGGTGCACTGTGGGAAACTGCCCGGAGGCCAATACAGTCGAATTGTGGCCACACTAACCCTAATCCGACATGGCAATACTGATTTCAGTGCTACTCCCCTGGTCAGGGAGTACAGAAAGGTTTAAAGAGCCCTTTATATTGATATAAAGGGCCTCGTTGTGTGGACGGGTGCAGGGTTAATTCGGTTTAACACTGCTAAATTCGGTTTAAACGCTTAGTGTAGACCAGGCCCCATGCAGTGTTGTAACTGTGTTGGTCCCAGGATATTAGATAGACAAGGTGGGTGAGGTAATATCTTTTATTGGACCAACTTCTGTTGGTGAGAGAGACAAGCTTTAGAGCTTACAGATTTGAAGAATAGCTTTGTGTAAGCTCAAAAGCTTGTCTCTCTCACCAACAGAAGTTGGTCCAATAAAAGCTATTACCTCATCCACCTTGTCTCTCAAAACAGGTGTGTTAGGACTCATGGGCTGAACCAGAGTAATAGAAGGACTGAATCCAGAGGGAAGAAGATGTGCATTACAATAATTTAGCCCCACCCACACCTTAGCTCTGCTGAGTCTCTCTTCTGCCTTGGTTCATGGCCCCTATAGGAATCCTCCCAATACCTGTCTGCACACACCTGGAAACCACTGACCACCATGTCACTTTGTCTAGTTGTGGTAATTTCACAAGGATATTTGGGCTGTGTTATTTCCTGTTCACACAGTGCCTGCAAACTCCTTGGGGTGAGGAGGTGAATTCATAGCACACAGTACTAGTACAATAGAAGAATTAACCTGTGGAGCTTGACCTATGTATATGAAGTCTTCTGGGTATATCTGGCTAATGTGTAACACATCACTGACCACTCCCACCCCTGCTGCCAAACATCCAGGGCGTACCCCAAAGAGTAATTATTCTGTATGGTGTGAGAGTTATACTTGGTGCTTTACAAGAAAATAAACTGACAGGTCACCACAGCAAGGTGTTCACAGTCTAAATGAGTGAGGAGGGACAACACACAAGAATGAGGAGGGAGCATGGGAAGACAAGGGTTACACCCTCCATGGATTTCAGTGGAAAATCAGTTGCCAGAGGGGCAGCAGGAGAGCTATAGGGGAATATAGCAGGGAAGGAGTTAAAACTGTTATGGCATTTGTTTAAATCTGGCCTTTCCCAACTCAGTGCCTTACCCCTCCATCTCACTATGATTACTGCCCTTTTTTCTCTGTGGCATCTGGTGCTCTCTCTCTCTCTCTGTCTCTGTCTCTGTCTCTCTCTCTCACACACACACACACACTCCTTGTAAAAGGTGGCCCACAACCTTGCACCAGGCTAGTATATATTGACCTGACAGAGGTGAGGAGGGAAGAGGCTGGATTTCATCCCATTGATAACAGGGAACCTGGTTTAAGAAAGGGCAAGGAATCACCTAAGGGAAGGGAGAGGGAGCTTTATATCACTGAGATAAGTGAGATAGCTGGCCTGAAATTCCTAGATAACCCCTGGCAGATATATGGCCAGACTGAAGAGCCCTGCCCTCTTGTCCTCTGGTAAATTAAAGCAACTGTGGCAAGTGAAGCCCCCAGGATGTAAATTAATGATTCAGATCTGAGATATGTGCTATCCCTGCAGTCTGCAGAGAGTGAAGTCTGTGTGGGATTAAACCCTGGTCTACATTTAATGCTTAGATTGATCTAGCTACATCATAAGAAAAATTCACGCTCCTGAGAGCTGTAGTTTAGCCAGCCTGAGCCACAGTATAGACACAGTTAGGTCGACAGAATAATTCTTCCATCTTTTAGGGAAGTGGATTACCTATATCAATGGGAAAAAACCCTTCCATTGAAATAGGACATGCCTACACTACAGCAGCCTGGTGCTAAAATCTCTCATATATAGAGATGCCCAGAGAGATCAACATGGGTGTATGGAGATGCCCTTATGCCTTCATGCCAAGAGCCAGTCTGCTTCTCTTTCCTTTCTTTCTTCTGCCACTCTTTCCCCATCTCCTCTTTCACCTCCACAGGAGAGGGGAGTATTGAAGCCCCCAGGTCTGCACTGGCTTGGCTTGCTGTGAGGATCACAGTCCATCAAACCACTTGGCAGTCAAAGAAATACTGTATCAGACACCACAGAGGACACAACACACACAACAGAGAGGCAGTGTCTGATCTAGTATCTTTAAGAATGAAGTAATGTATGCACACACATACAAATACTCACACAGGGTGCTGCCCATCTAAGCAATGGGGAAATTTAATTCAAATAGGTTACAGTCAAAAAAAAAGAAGAACTTTACTGAGTTTCATCTCTATAAAGCAGGGGTAGGCAACCTATGGCACACGTGCCAAAGGAGGCATGTGAGCTGATTTTCAGTGGCACTCACACTGCCCAGATCCTGGCCACCGATCCGGGGGGCTCTGCATTTTAATATAATTTTAAATGAAGCTTCTTAAACATTTTAAAAACCTTATTTACTTTACATACAACAATAGTTTAGTTATATATTATAGACTTACAGAAAGAGACCTTCTAAAAACTTTAATATATATATATATTACTGGCACGCGAAACCTTAAATCAGAGTGAATAAATGAAGACTTGGCAGACCACTTCTGATTGGTTACTTTATAGCAGGGGTCAGCAACCTAATTCCTCTCCATACAGTATGTTTGTTTGCCTGTTTGGCATAAGGAGATCGTTAATACCTGCTGACATGGAGGTTATAGGTCAGATCGGAGGCCTTCTTGCCAACCTTGGGGAAATGACCTTTCCAATGACCCATGGCACAGCCTTCGACTCCAAACAGTCTACGAGGCATTCCTAGCCAGAATAAGGAAGTTCTGACTGTTAAGGGCACAAGGTGTTGAGGGCGTTTCTTTCTCATACCCTTGGGTGGGGCTGTATTCTCTGTGGGGAATCCATTTTCAGTACTGGGATTGCAGCTTACACCCCAGTACTGATTCCCCAAGGGCTGAGGATTCCATCACACAGTGCACCCAAACATGCCCTACCCTATGCAGGCAAGAAGCTCTTTGATGGTGTCATCATTGAAATTTTATTTCAAAGAGAGTTCCCATGGAGTTTGCACGAAGACTTAACTGAATTGCTTCCACTTGGCTACTGAGTATTACCTGCTGCCAACAGCAGCCCACTGCAAAACCTCTAGCTACACCCCCTCTGCAACCCTCCTCACTCAGATACCTATACTCATGGCAAGCCTTCTGCCCCATGGCCAGGGCCACTGAGATTTCACTCCTGAGAAGTTTCAAATAGAGCCCCAAATTTGTGCCACCCCTGGTGAGCTGAGCAGCACTCTCAGCTTCCTGCATGGGAGTGGATCTAATGTCAGCATCAGCTCAGCTTTAGAATTAGAGGAGCGTGGGGTTGCTTCATCATTTCTTCCTTGGAGCACAAAGGAATGGGACGATAGCAAAGAACTCAGCCTAAAATAATGCCAAGCAATGTTTAGTTTGCAGCCTAGCCTCCTCAAAGCAAAAGCCCACAAGTGGAGCAGTCATGTCTGCAAATACCAGCCATTCCTGAGGCATCTGGGAAGAGAGACAAGAAGAGTCTTTCCTTTCAAGTTTGGGATCAACTTAGTATCCATAAGTGTGAAAGGCTGGTAGCAGTAGCCAGAGCTAGACTTTGTGCAGGCATCTCTATCCCAATTTAGCTATGGTATATGAGAGCCATGTTATTTATTATTTGCAGTATGGCCTGCTATTCTATTCCTAGCCTTAGCCTTGTCTAATCCACCTCACCCTTGACCTGCACCTCCCTCTGCTATTCCAGTACTGCCTGCCAACCCCATCCCTGCTCTGGCGATGAACCTCAATCCCAATTTGCAGAGCTCTGTGTTATTTGTGCCAAATCAAGTGATGTTTGTATGGTGTGGGCAAACATTCACTGCAACTAAAATAAGGGGAAACCCCCAGCCTTGGTCTAAAGTAGTTTCTGATTTTTATGGATCCCATGAGAGGAGACTATGAATGCACTAAACCTGGGGAGTTCTCAATGGCCTTTTCCTCCCATCAAATCCTCAGCTGACTGAGAATGTGCTGTGTATCTTTGGGCTGCCACATGGGAGCTCAGATTTTGATTCATGGCCATATTGAGCTGGCAGGGTGGGGAATGCCACAAAGACATAACCAACCAAGAAAGGGGGATGTGGAGGTCATTGCCACACTATACTATGGCTTCTATCCCCTAAATTACAACGCAGGGTTAATTGCTGCTGAAGAATTCTTTCCATAAAGGTCTCGTGAGGGGGATGCAAGGTGGGTGTGGACAGGACCAGATGAACTCTCCTGTAGGCCCGGGGCTATTGGATTTGGGGCTCCTGTGTACAAGTCTTTTTCCTAATTTAAAACAAAATGATCACAATTATGGCATCGAGGCTACTAATGCTATACTAAACTTGCCTTTTAATTAACATAAAGCCTTTCTGTGGTTACATTTCAGGCTTAAAACATGTAGAACATAGTTAAGTAAATTCAAAATAGCCTACTTCTTACCTTAGAACAGCTGTTATATTAGTTTCTTTCTGGGAGGGAGTTTGGGTGCAGGACGGGGCTCCAGGCTGGGGCAGAGTGTTGGGGTGCAGGAGAAGGTGAGGGGTGCAGGCTCTGGAAGGGAGTTTGGTGCAGGAGGGGATTCTGACCTAGGGCAGGGGGTTGGGGTGCAAGAGAGTGTGTGAAGTGCAGGCTTTGGCCAGGAGACACTTACCACACGAGACTCATGACCGGAGACATGCCTGCCTGCATGCTGTGGCCCAACGCCACTCCCAGAAGCGGTTGGCTGCTGGCATGTCTGTGGGCACCCGTGGGGAGAGGGGGACAGTGTGTCTCTATGTGCTGCCCATGCCTGCAAGCACAGCCTCTGCATCTCCCATTGGCGCCAATGGGAGCTGTGGGGTTGGTGTTGGGAATGGGGGCAGTGCACGGAGCCACCTCCCTATTTTCCCCCCTCCTCCTGCCAGGGGCCACAGAGACTTGCCAGAAGCCAGCTTCTTCTGAGAGTGGCATGGGGCCACGGCATGCAGGCAGCCTGCCTGAGCCCTGCTGCGCCACTGGACTTTTAGTGGCCCGGAGATTGCAATCAATTGGCAGAGGCTCCAGGATCAACCAGTCGATAGCGATCGATGCTTTGGTGCCCCCTGAATTGTATATAATTATGGATTTATTTTTGCAGGGACTCCCTTAGCCCAAGGCCCTGGGCTGCAGCCCTTAAAGCCCCTGTGTTAATCTGGCCCTAGGTTTGGAGGATCCCACTGAATCCTGCATGCAGAAGGGTGCAATATGCTATTCATTAAGCAGTAGGGAATCTGCATTCACCACTATCCTTCACCTGACTGACTAAAAGGGTCCCCCTCCCTGAACTCTGGTCAGTGCATCCCCGGATCCCGGGGTCAAAGAACTGCTCTGGATTTGCAACCCATCAGCCCTTATAGCCAGACTATTGTTGGCACCATTCTGTTAACAGAGTCCAGGAGTCAACTTGGACACCCAGGTTTTAGTGGGTTTTGAACATTTGACCTTTGCTGAGCTTCCCATGGAAAACAGCCTCAGATATTGCTCCTAAGGGGATGCATTGTTTATATTGTTCACACTGCAGGGCATTGACTAATCAGGGCATTTGACATGTTGAAATAAATAAGTAAATATGTCTCACAGTTCCCAGAGTGCTGACCAAGATGAGGCAAGGAAGATGAGGCAGCATTCCCTGCACTGCACCCAAATTCTTCTGTACTATATGCCAAACTGCCTCCTGCCTTAGAAGAAAGCTGTAGCCTTTTGACAAGGAAGTTCACAGGGTAAGAAACAGCTCTTTCCACTGAGTGTAAACACAATAAGCATTTCACTGACATTGTCACTTCAGCACTTCTTGCTGGTATCTTGCTGCAAAAAGGACCCTAACAGTGGCAGAGAACTCCAGTGTCCCTGACTGGGCCTACAGTGACCAGATGTCACGATTTTATAGGGATAGTCCCAATTTTTGGGGCTTTTTTCTTATATAGGCACCTATCACCCCCCACCTCCTGTCCCGATTTTTCACACTTGCTATCTGGTAACCCAGGAGACTGCCATGGGGCCCAATCCTGCTGAGGCTGAAATCAGAATTAAAGTGGCGCAGGATTGGGCTGCTCACCAGAAGAACTTTATTAGAGTCTGTTTCCTTCCAAGTATTTCACAGTTCGAAAGCGAAGCAGAATACTTTAGTGCCAAGTATAAATGTAAGTTATCTGGGTTCATCTCTACAGAGTCACAGCTGTATTGTGCATGCACTGCAGCACTTCCACACAGGCCCCTGCAGGGAGCGGAGGGAGTCTGTTGCCAGGGCTATATGGCTCATGAATGTGGAACAAACTTATGTAAGAAGATTCTATGGAAAGGCAAATGTGGGAACTTTGACAAACCAGTTTTTAAAACTCCCTTCTCACTGATACAATCCCTCAACATCTCTCCCTTCACCCCAGCTTCCAAACCCTTTAACAGCCCTGGCGCCAAGCTCTGGTTAGCTTTGTTGTTCTCTGTTGTGAGCATGTGGGTCATTAATGAGCTTTGGTCCTGCAGCAGGACCAGGAGAGCCCATGATCTCACTCCAGGCCTGTCAGCGGATATGGGTATGTGTGTTAGATTAGTGCCCCGCAAAGCCTTTGAGAGCCATATACACACCTCTCACCCCACAGCTCCCTGCCTGCCTCCCTCTAATGGATGAGATGTGAAATAAAAGAGCATCCTGCAAATGCTTATAGCTTCTCTGATACCACCCCATTAGCTGTCTTGGGCAATCGCCCAGTGGGGCTAGCCCACTTTTATCTGCCAACAGGCTTCGAATGCTCCAGCTGATGAGCTGGGAGCCCTAAGGAACTGAGACAATAGCAAAGCCAAGAGTTATTTACCTGGCCATAATTTATCAAGCCTGATATATGTTTCCGTAATGAACCCAAAATGGAACAGGGTGAAGATTAAAAACAGATCCCACCTTACTCAACCAGGCCCTACTCCCACCATCCCCCAGTGTTAACATTTTCCTGAGTGCACAGAACATAGATAAGATGAAGTTAAATTTATCTTCAAAGAACCCCCAAAAGTGGCTCCCTCTTAACCCCCTGCTCACCACCCCCTTCCTTACCAGTATAAATCTTTCCCTTATCTTAACTTCCAAGAAAGGGGGGGCAGAGGGAAGGAGAGCGAGAACACAGCAGACTTTTTTGAGCCCAAAACATCTCTGGTTTGTATTAAAGAGGCAGGATAAAAGAGCGCAAAGGGCCCCATCGAGAGCATAAATAACACAGGATGGGCCAGTCCAAGAGATTTACACCGGGTGGTTTTCAAGTCTTAGAGAAACAAAAAGACCAACAACAACAAGGAAAGTACAAAGGGGGCTTGTCTTTTGCAAAGAAGTTTCCATATGGAGTAAGAATCGACTGTGCGCAGAAGATATGAAAACAGCTGTGAGGTCAGCAGGAGGAGCTTCAAAGCAGCTGCCCTGCAGAGAATCCATGAGTTCCTGACAACAGGCCATGGGGAGGAAGAGTTGCTAGTGGCTGGGGAGGGAAGGGGAAGCATCTGATTTCTACTGAAAAAGATACTGCAGATGATACAGAGATTCCTCCTTTTAACAGAACAACCTCACACATCTCACTGAGAGACCACCGAATACTTTGCAATGCTGGGTCAGTATCATCAACCATACAGACTGCACATGGGGAAACTCAGGCACTGAAAAGGTGACTTGTTGAGGGCAGCATACCAAATCAGGGGCATGGAATCCAGGTATCCTGAATCCCATTCCTATGATCTAGCCACTATCCCATGGTATCCCTAAATTTCTATCAGTCTTGACTGCTGATGCTATTTTCATAGTGACAGCGTCATTGCACAAGAAGACCAAAAAGGGTGGTGAGAGTATGGTAAAGCTGAATGTTTCCCTCTCATGCCTAATCCAGACTGTGTCAATCACCAGTTAAACAAGTTACGCCATGGACTGTAGCTATTAGGATGCTTGAGACTGTAGCATTTGAAGATTGGGAATCAAACTGGTTATGTGCAAAGGCAAATGAAGTTGGCAGCACCTATCTAGCCCTCTATTGTGCACCTCACAAAGACATCACATGATCAGCAGCATCTGCTCAGAGGGGAAAGGACTGGAATAGCAAGGTGCTGCAGGAGAGAAGCAAGTTGCATTGGCAGAGCTGTGTCAAAATGCCCAGCAGTGGTGCTTGCTCATTGGTGGGTCTCTGAAGGCCTGATTCATGGCTGTGATAGTAGAAAGGAGCCACAGTCTCCTGGGGAATACCTGTGATGGAAGAGGCCTCTGCAGGAACTGGAGGCCTCAGTGCCAGAGGCATTTCAGGTGGGCTGTGGGCACATGGAGGAGTGGTGGTGGTGGTGAGGGGAACCAGGTTGGGTGGCAAAAGCCCTCTTATGCCCTTGTTATTCTGTGTCACTTTGACCAGAACAGCCATTCCAACTGGGCTGCAAGTGATGGCAGGCTTGGGGGTGGTGTCTTAGCCTACACTGGGGGCCAAGCTGGCTGTCCCTCAAAAAGAGTGGGAACCTGTCTTTGTACCACCCTTAGCAGCAGTCAGGGGCGGCTCTAGAAATTTTGCTGCCTCAAGCACGGCAGGCAGGCTGCCTTCGGCAGCTTGCCTGCCTCTTCTGAAGCCGCAGGACCAGCGGACTCTCCGCAGGCAAACCGCCAAAGGCAGCCTGCTTGCCGCTCTCACGGCAACCGGCAGGGCGCCCCCCGCGGCTTGCCGCCCCAAGCACGTGCTTGGTGTGCTGGGGCCTGGAGCTGCCCCAGGCAGCAGTGAGATCCCCTGTTACATATTTTCCCATGCCTTCTAGCTTGCTGCTGGGTTCCACAGCTTGGCCTCATTCCCTGCAGGATGCTCTCCTGCACCCTGCCTCAGGGGAGAGCGCTCGTATTGTCCCTTATTCTAACTAGGTCTTTAGTTCTCTACCCAAGTCTCAGAAGCCAACTTGAGCTTTTGTTTTAAATTTCCTTGAGCTGCCTTTGTGGCAGGTTGGGAGTTTGGGGACTGAACTTTTGTTTTATTTGCCGTAAAAGGAAATCACCTCAGGCAACTAAAACCAGGATTAAAAGGGAAACTGGTTATCCTGCAGGCAGCAGGGCCAGATTCCGCTACAGGCTTCCTTCCCCATTGCCCTACCAGTGACCTCTTCCCTGACCTCATTAGCCCTTCTGGGGATCAGAGAGGGTTTGGCTCAACTGACAATTGATGAGATTTCATTGGCGATGACAGACCCAGCTTGAGGGACCACAAGACTCATTTCACCCAAGACATCAGGTTGCACTTGAGATATGGAGAGGCTATTTTCCTAAGACACAGACTCCCTGTGGCTCAGCCATGTTTACATATCCCCATGCCACTCCAGGCCTGTTTTATGGCTGCCCTGGAAGCCTATGTCCTGGATTCACACACAAGCAGTGAGATGTTGACCCAAACTTCTTGACATGACCATTTTTGCAGCTTGCACAGCCAAACTGCTGCCACTTCCTGTGTTTCTGCAGTACATTCTGGGAAGCAACATGATGGCTTTCCATATGCAAACAATTCACTCCACAGAGGACTGCAGTTCTAGGGTTATCAATTAGTTAATGTTTGCAAAGTGTTTTTAAGAGAGAAAGCCTTAAATCAGTGCAGTTGTTATTGTCTGGGTCCAAATAGACTGGAATCAGTGACAAATCAAGGTAATGAAATGTGCCTGCAATGGGAAATGAAAGAGAACAGGGTTGAAGATAAATTGTCAGAACTAGAAAGCTGCTGAGAAGTAGAGCCAACCCAAGCCAGTTCACTCATCCTCTGAGGCAATGGAGATGCTACCCATGGCTGATGTGGTAAAGTATGAAATCCTGGAGGGAGGGAGTTGTGGCTCTATCACTTGAAGAGTAGCTCAGTTGGCTAGTTTATGGCAGTAGAGGAAACAGCTCACTCCATCTAATTAATAAGACAACCTGCAGCTGGTGGCCCCAGTAGCAAAATGAGATGGTTGAAGTGGAGCAAAGAGGAGGCAGGAGGAATGCTGCTGCTAAGTGTGTTTCAATGTAGGGGCAATCCAAGAAAGCTGCATGGGGAAACCACCAGTTTTTAACCTCCTCCAGGCATTCTCAACATGCAGCCTCTGCTTGTTGGTCCTCATCTTCCAATCTAAAGGCTTTCTTCAAAGAAATGAGGAAAGAGAAAGGAGGAAGAGAGAGCCATGGAGCCCCCTTCAATAAGCTTAACTCTCCACTGCCTTGCACCTTGTGTGTCATTTGCACATGCACAAAGTGAGCACACCCTTTTTTAAAACACTGTCAAATCAGAGTTCTTCACTCACATAGCAGCAGCAGCATTTCACACCTACGCTGCCCTCTGTGCACAGAGGTAAGTGACACTCAAGGTACAATGCTGTGTAGAATCAAGCCCAGGTCTAGGAGTCGGTGATCTAAGATGCACATACATTAGTTGCCCTACCTCTTTCTGTCTTCCCATAGCTCATGGAGTCCAGAAGCAGTCAAGAGGCAAAGCACAATGCAAAACAAAAAAGGGAGGAATCCCAGGCTGGGTGATCAGGGACTGTAGCATAAAAGCCCAGCAGGTCAATAGAGGCAGAAATTTACATGCAAATGGTCCTTCAAGTGTTTGCTATGGTCAGGGTTTTCCAAGGTCACACTTTGAGGTAGCATCCACAGTGCCCCTGCCCACTCTGCCCCTCATCCCCCCACCAGAGAGTGACACCGTTGTACCTAGATGGGACCAAGGGTCCAGCAACCACCAGTGCAGGGTATTCGGCTGTAACCCCCAACTTGGGTTACTCCAAGTCCAGCTGGAAGATTATGTCAGTGACATGAGTGTGTTGAATCTCAACTCAATCCTTTAGTGCACGTAATATGTGGCCATATTTGGGTATTCATTCAGCATGACACATACACACCCCCAATCCTCTCAACTGATACTGGGGCAAGGGTGTTGAAGATTAACATTTATGACTGACACGCCCCCTGTGTAAATATATTACTGACAATGGAGAGCAACTCTGCAAGGAATTTTCCAGGGGATGTTCTGCAGCAGAGAAGCCAAGAGGGGCTACCTCTCCCCTACCAGGGTCCTCTCTGTTCACAGAGGGAGAGGAGGGTCGTAAAGAGGTAGGACAGGCTGCAGTGACCTGAGACTCACACGGTAACACACACGCACCCCTGCTGAGCGGACAAAGGAAACTGGGCAGACGCAGCCAAATTCCTGAAAATTATTTTTTCATTTTCTCCTTTATTAGTTTTTTATTAGAGAAAAAAATAAACACAGGCTGAGTCTGTTAGAATGCAGGGCTTAGCAGGAAAAGCTCCCGGCTGGCTGCTGCATTTCCCCGCTCTAAGGGATCCAGGACCTGGCTGCTCTGCATGGTAGGGGACAAGACCCTGAACTGAATGATTCTGTTTCCCCCCCACCTAGATCCTGAATTGCAGTGTCTCTTTCTGTCCACTGAGTAAGAGCCCCAGGAGCCTATACACATCAAGCAAGCAAAGTAGGGACACAATGTAGGTCTTTCTGGATGTTTTCAAATAACCAACAATATATAAGAGAGTGTGGCCCCTGCACCCCTGCATGCCCATGTGTCTATTGGCCTGTGTTGTCTCACACACCTGACCAAGGGCAGGTTTTTTTGCTGGCCCACTCTACCAACAAGCACTTTCTATTCAACAATCAAGAAAGATAAAAGTCCCAGCAAACAGAGTTCCATGCACCAATCTTTTTTTTAAATATTATGAAAGTTAAAGCCCTTGAGCGTGTACCAAAATGTCCTTGTGGCCCTTGGGATCACAAATAATAATGCTGTGCATTTATCATCTGTGTGCTTTGCAAATTAACCAATTACTCCTGACAATAGTATTAGTCCATTACTAGATGGAAATGGTAGAATTATCAATAATAATGCAGAAAAGGCTGAAGTGTTAAATAAATATTTCTGTTCTGTATTTGGGGAAAACCAGATGATATAGTCTCAAACACTCTCTTTCTGTTCCACTAGTATTTCTGGAGGATATTAAACAGAAGCTACCAAAGTTAGACATTTTAAAATCAGCAGGTCCATATAAATTGCATCCAAGAGTTTTAAAAGAACTGGTTGGGGAACTCGCTGGATCATTAACCTTGATTTTCAAGAAGTCTTTGGAATGCTGGGTAAGTCCAGAAAACTGTAAGAAACCTAATGATGTGCCAATTTTTAAAAAGGGGAAACAGGGTAATTAAAGACCTGTCAGTCTGACATCGATCCAGGGCAGGATAATGGAGCGGCTGATATGGGACTTAATTAATAAAGAAATAGAGGAAGGTAATGTAATTATTGCAAATCAACATGGGTTTATGGAAAATAGATCCTGTCAGACTAATTTAATATCACTTTTTGATGAGATTACAAGTTTGGTTGATAAAGACAATAAGTAGATTATGTCAACACTAGACTTCTGTAAGATTTTTGACTTGGTACCATATGACATTTTGATTAAAACTAGAACAATATAGAATTAACATGGCACACATTAAATGTCTTAAAAACCATCTAACTGATAAGTCTCAAAATGTAACTATAAATGAAGAATCATCATCAAGCAAGTGTGTTTCCAGTTGGGTCCTGCAGGGATCAGTACTTGGCCCTATGCTATTTAACATTTTTACCAAAGATCTGGAATAAAACATAATCATCACTGATAACATTTTCAGATGACACAAAAATTGTGGGAGTGTTAAATAATGAAGAGAAGTGATCTAGCTTGCTTAGTAAACTAGATGCAAGCGAACAGTATGCATTTAATATGGCTAAATGTAAATGCATACATCTAGGAACAAAAAAAGCAGACCTTACTTATAGGATGGGGGAATGCTATCCTGGGATGCAATGACTCTGAAAAAAACTTGGGAGTTGTGGTGGATAATCAAATGAGCATGAGGTGTGATGGTGTGGCCAAAAGAGGTCATGCAGTCCTGGGATATATAAAGAGGGGAATTTTGAATAGGAGTAGAAAGATTATTTTACCTCTGTATTTGGCACTGGTGCAACCACTAGTGGAATACTGTGACCAGTTCTGGTGCCCACAATTCAAGGATGTTAATAAATTGGATAGGGTTCAGAGAAGAGCCACAAGAATGATTAAAGGATTAGAAACATCCCTTATAGTGATAGACTCAAGGAGTTCAATCTATTTAGCTTAACAACGAGAAGGTTAAGGGGTGACTTGAGTACATTCTGTCAGTACTTACGTTGGTGAACAAATATTTAATAATGGGCTCTTCAAACTGACCGAGAAAGGTCTAACATGATCCAATGGCTAGAAGTTGAAGCTACACAAATTTAGACTGGAAATCGGGTATAAATGTTCAAAGGTGAGAGTAATTAACCACTGGAACAAATGACCAAGGGTTGTGGTGGATTCCCCATCACTGACAGTTTTTAAATCAAGAAGGACGGTTTTCTAAAAGTTCTGTTCTGGGAATTATTTTGGGGCAGGTTTCTGGCCATGCATTATACAGGGCGTCAGAGTAGATGATCACAATGACCTCTTCTGGCCTTGGAACTGATGAATTTACGGATCTTTAGGGAGCCTCCTGCAGACCTTCTGTAGCTCAGCTGGTCTGATTCCCCCACCTCCTAACAGGTTTGGTGCCCTGAATTGAAGGACTGCCTTGTCTGATGTATAGTATTCCTGAAGTTCTCATTCCCACACAACAGGGATATCGGAAGGTAATCATGTGAGTGAGCTTTACCCTTTTACAACACTGTAGCAATTTGACACCTGGCTCCCTCACCCCTGCATCTCAGTTTCCCCATCTAGAGAACTGGGATAATAACTCTCAGCAACTAGGGAGAATTAGCTAGACGTGGTCCAATAATATTCACCAAAGCAAAAATGCGGCCAATTCAGGTCTTTTTGTGGTTCACAAATTGTTCCCAATTTCTGCAAATGTCTCTGTTACTAGTAATGATCCAATGAATATCTGGCATGAATAATTTTCAGTATCTGGGTAGTTCTTGAAGCATTCACCACAATTATTCACTCTTCATTATTCACAATGCATCATGTGTGAATGGTTACATGGCCCCGTCTCTGCTTTCTGCTTGGTCATACCTTGTTAGCAGGAAAATAACAAAAGATTAATCATAGATTTAAGGTACACATCTGTGAAGCTCTTGGTAATGGCAAACATTTTCATGGCCACAAGGAACCATCCAAATATTCATGTTACAAATAGTCCAATACTGCCAATAGCAACAAATGACATTTGAGTTGTTCACTCACTAACACATTCTTGAATCTGTTTCTTTCATCATTGACCAAGCTTTAGAATTACGTGTTTGTACAGTGCTCTGAGATCCTAAATGAAAGGTTCTAGAGAAAAGCATAAACTCACGTTTAAAATAGAAAAATACATATATACTGATCAGTACGTGCTGTCTGTATGAGTGTGTGAGATAGATGCGCACACACACACAGCTGGAACAGGGGGCAGAGTGAGCAACTAAGGAAAGCCACAATTAAAATGGCAAGTCAAGATAAGTCATAAGATAAAATGCCAGGTCAAAAGGAATACCCTGGATTGTTTCTTTTTGTTTATTGTCTTTTAGGGTGAGATTTGTGTCAGCCCCATTTATCCTGTGACAGCCTTCTCCCATGTATGGATTTTCCCACACAGTCAGTGCTTTCCCATTTCAACCAGTAATGAAAATTCTTTTTCCTACTTTTATGTCAAGTCACCTACATTTCTTTTCTCTGGAACAGGTGCGCAACGTGAGCAAAGGCTGCTCTGGGCAAACAGGGTGTGAGACTCACAGATGGGAATCGAGGTCCTGTGTGACAAAAGCACTGCAGTTGCTTTAACTTTGCTTGGGACTGAACCAGCCCTCAGCCATCCCCAGGGCTGGGAAATTGCAAAGGTGGCCCCTATCTCTAATCCTCTGTGCTGAGAACAGCTTGGCTAGACCCCAGGATTTGGAGGCCTCAGGCTTCTCTGCACCTAGCATCTGTTAGGCACATCTGAGGAGGGGAGCTATTTACATCTTCCTGGTCCTGGGGTCAGTTGCAGACCAGTTCAGCTCCCATGCAAATTTAGACTTTCTGTGGCCCTAAGGGATTATTAGAATACAATGAGATCTGACCATGACCCTTCCATCCTCAGGAATCTCTCTGTCTCTGGCACATCTCCTACAACTAGGAGCTTCCAAGAGGTGAGCTGAAGTTGGCTATGCTGTCTTTTTGCCAGCTAGCGACTCTCCTCACTGAGGGAATCCTCAGCTGGAGAGATCTGCTTTCTGGCTCCTTTGCATCATGGAAGTGTCACAAAACCACCAAACTGGGGCTTAGCCTCTAGCAGTGACGGACTCAAATCATTCTATGACTACCTAGCCATGGAGAGAGGAGCAGAGTTGGCTGGCTCACAGAAAAAGTCCTAACCAATCCTTCACAGCTGGAAAGAGGATGGCTTGGGAGGCTGAAACAGGGAGTCCTAAATCACAATGAGGGGCACAGAAGAAAGATCCAGTTACCCCTACTGGCAACAAGTGAGACAGAATGAGAGTGCTTCCCTAACCATAAACCAAGTCAGCTGTTACCATCAGCTTGGAAAATGACCCAGGACAACTGAAACTCCATCAGGCTCACATGCTACAGTTACCCATTTAAGGCTCAGACCAGGCTCTGTGCCTTGGGTCTAGGTAGTTCCCAGTAGGCCCAGGTAGAGAAATTCCATTTAGGCCTAGTGACAAATGCTTTGCTGAAGTATTTTTTTGTTTCTAGGGGACAGATCTTCCTGGGGAGTAAATCCGAGCACTCTTCCATCACCTCTCAACACCAGTGAAAGCCAAAATTGAGCAGTTTTGCCCAACCCTTCCCCCCAGCTCCTGTACACAGATGTGCCTGTGGTTCTCACAGATCCTCTGAAGGCACCAAGTGCAGACAGTGGTGCTGGAACAATTTCTATAATGGGGGTGCTGAAGGCAGAAACCATGTATTTGGGTTGTTATTACTACTGCAAGCCAGGGGGTGTTGTAGCACCCCAGCACTTCTAGCTCCAGCACCTATAAATGCGGGACAGTACTCTGCTGGTTCCTTTCCACGAGGCGTGAGGAGCTGGGGGGCCTTCTGGAGTTAAAGTACACAAACAGGCTGAAGTCACCCAGTCTCCTGATTACAATCCAAACATCCCCAACAGGGTGAACAGCCAGTCAGCCCCCTCCAAACACTTGAATCTGGGCCAGGCCAACAGCCCCTGGTTTACCTTGGCTCAGTCCCTCTCCACTCCTTACCAAGACATAAGACCCCATCCCCCATTCTGCCGACCATCCAACTGAGGGTCACCAACATAGCAGAATCCAAAGCCAGACCTTCAGTATCTGTGAGAGATGAAAGCAGAAGATGAATAGATAAATAAATACTCTGGGAACGAGAATGTCTGGCCAGAGAGTGAGCTAACTGCAGAGCGGGGTGGCTGATTCTGTTGAATTGATGCAATCTGGAGATGTTCCTGCCCCCTCCCCCTAGCCTTGTGTTATATGTTCCAGGTTTATTCTTTAGTCGCATTCCCATTCCTTGCTGGCTTTAGTGACTTTTTATTAAATTTTTATTTTCTCCTGCCCCTTTCCCAAGCCCCTGGCTCAGGAGATGAGTATCACAAGGGAATTCTGATGGGAATAGTTGGAAGATTTCTTCAAGTTTCATGGACACATTGAATGATTAAAGATGCACATCTTCCCTGAAAGTGAAGAAAGAAGTGAATCCCCTAGAATTGTGTGAGCCAGATTCAGTTTTCAATGAGAATAATGTAAATCCAGAGTGGCTACACTTAAATCCATGAATTTGCAACAATATTACTGAGAGCAGAATTTAGCCTGTATATCATGCATCTGACGAAGTGGGTATTCACCCACAAAAGCTTATGCTCCAAAAAGAAGTGAATCCCCTAGAATTGTGTGAGCCAGATTCAGTTTTCAATGAGAATAATGTAAATCCAGAGTGGCTACACTTAAATCCATGAATTTGCAACAATATTACTGAGAGCAGAATTTAGCCTGTATATCATGCATCTGACGAAGTGGGTATTCACCCACAAAAGCTTATGCTCCAATAAGTCTGTTAGTCTATACGGTGCCACAGGACTCTTTGCTGTTTGTACATTAACTGTAATCCTGATCATGTTCTGGAATCATCAGTGAGAAATCCTGAAACCTAGGTGCCCAGGATAGGGTTTTGCAGGAATGTGTAATGTTGAGAGTTAATCCCCTTCCTTTTCCTGTTCTTAGTAACCCTTTCCTTGTCCCCAGTAGGAGGCATGATGTTCTGGTTCCCAGCACAGCTGCAGCCTCAACATGTAGTTCACACTGGTGATGCAAAGGGCTGCCAAGATCTATTGTCCTTCAGTGAAAGTGCTCAGGCCTCTGGAATCAATTACTCCTCAGCTGCAGAAATCAGTCAGTTGTACAAGGGTCTACTTGGCAAAGCAACTTCAAGAACCCAGAATGGGACCCAGTTCTGCCTGAATCTCCCCATCCACCCTCCTTTTGCCCTGACACTAGGGGAAGATGGACTTGTGGAGTAACTAAGCTTGGCATTGGTCAGTCAGATCACAGAAAATCCTCATGCACAAAGCAAAGCCAAAGCTGCCATGCTCCAGAACCAGCTGTTCAAGGTGTAACCCTGGCAGGAGAGAGGACACTCACAGATGTGTTCAGCTCCCCACCCCCAGAATTAATTTTGAATTAGTTGCTCCCACTCACACAGATAAAAGCCTCAGTGATGAAAGTAAGAAACCTTATACTTATCTCAGAGGCTGCTGACCTTCCCATTCTCCCTGTCCTGGCCTACAGTGCAGAATCACTGTATTTACCCACAGCGTCCCTGCACTGCTGGTATCTAACTCATAGATATGTAAAGCACCTTTGGGATGCCAGGGGTATGAAATGCGCTGGATAGAAGCACATGCCCCCGCCTCTTAGATATATTGTCATTTGAAGGTAAATACTCCTGAGAATATATGTCCCCAGGAGAGCTCAGCTCAGCAGCCTCTGAGTGTCCAGTGTGGGCTGTGCTTCCTCTCAGAGCTCCAGCAGAACACAGAGGTGAGCTAGGCATGGTGAGTCAGCCACTCGTCTCAGAGCAGTACACATGACTGTCTAGGCTCCAGTCCACCAGCTGCTAGGCCTGGCCCTCGGCCAAATAGCCTGGGGGCAAGTCCAGATTCAGCTCTCTCTGAGCCAGGATTTTGTCCCTCTTTGACCTAGAGTCCCTTAGGGCTTCCTGGATCTCTTCAAGGCCTGAGGATAACAACCCTTTGGGCTGAGCTCACAGCCAGTTTCTGCTCTGCCCTCCTCTACTGAAGGATTAGAGGAGAATAACTCAAGCAGACTCAGTGAGATATAACAAGGAACACTTGGCATGAGGATGCTGCAGTACACAGTATTAGTCAACAGGTGATACAGCCTCAGATTTCTTTTGGAACAGCTGATTTTACCTTGAGCAGATTTGTGTGCTTGTGGTAAGCCAGCTAACCTCACTTCTAGCACTTCCCCCATGGAAACATGAAGCCATCCCAAATCCTACCTTTAACCTACAGGGAAAAAGATTTCTAAGGACATTAAACAACCCAGAGCCTTCTCTGATGACAGTCCAGGCCTGTGTACAAGGTAAACATCAGCATTCCTTCCCCAGTTCTAATTTTCATAATGGATCACATGACAGTTTCAGTCCCAGGAGTGCCATCTATTCTGTATGTTTAATACAGGTGAAATGCACTTTACCACACATAGACCGCAACTGCAAACAACTCTGGGAGAAATTTGCAGCAGACCAAGAAACAATTAAATATGTTTCATCACATCTCACCTAACAAATATGCGGAAAGGTGTTTCCTTCCCACCATTACCCCAGTCCAAGCTCCTTGGCCTCTTTCTGGCCCCCATATGACACAGGGTCCTGCTTAAGTAATGAAGACCTGACACTGAAATATTGCAACACATTCCAAAATGTAGAGTCCAAATGAGTACATCTAAAGTCCAAATCTCCACTGCCTCCCAGTTTATCTGGACATTTATATTGGGCAAGATGGGCAATGCTCCCAAGTCAGGAGTCATTCATGCTGGTGGGTAGCATTTTACTCTGAATTTGTACATGTGTAAAGATCTATGCAAGGTGCAAAGCAATGAAGAATCAGACCAACAGCCCAGTTCAGGAGAAACTGGCTATGCAAGATGCAGGGGCCCTTTTGGGGAACCCCTCCCAGGTCGGAATGAAGAGGCTAGAAATTCCCTCTTCTAGTCATGCCAGCAACAATCTTCTGGAGCCACTTTCTTGATCTGAAGTGCAGTTTAAATAAATAGACCTCATTCCCCCATTGCACTGCCCAAGCTCTGACCTAGGGCTAAAGAAAAATCCTGCTTTGGAAATAAGACTAAAACAGAGATATGGTGTGGACCCAGCATAGGACTTGCATTCCAATCCGTCACTATAAACAAGAGAATTGCCAAACATAATATTGTAAAACCAATTTCCTCTCCAAAAGGCCCAATCCTTACTGCTTCCAGGTTGAATGACCAGTGCAGACAGATAGGCTTGGGCATTGAAAATCCACTTCTTATCCTTCTTATCATTTTTTTTCCTTTTTTAATCCCAGTTTTTACATGTATTTGCTTTTGTTACAGCCACAGGAGAAGGGGTAGCAATGGAGAGATGGTTCTGCACTGCCTGATGCTTTGGGTGTCATTTACACGAGTCCAAAACTACTGCAAGTGGGTCCTAAGACCTAGCAATTCAGAAGTCCCCATTCCCATGCCAGTGGGAACATTGTATACCCACTTTATTCAGATGTAAAAACACACAAAATGCCACTCAGTGGCCTGTCAGGCCCACATCCTCATTCATAATGCTAGGGAAAAGGCACTAAAGATTTGCCATTTTCTAAGCTGCTGGTTTTATTTGTTTCCATTTTTACATAAAAGTTAGAAAACTAGAACAGGATCTGATGTAGATCCCCTGGGATTTCCACAAGGAATACGGTCCTGGTATAAACCTAACCAGACACAGAGCTGTCTTCAGACACAGTCCAGGAACTGACATCTGTGTACATTAGAAAAGCTATATCAGAGTATTGTGGATATTCAGTGGCCAGAAGGGAGTCTCTATAATTCAACAGGCCTTGGACAATCTTTAAGTAGGAAACCAGGCCTGTGATAGGTTCCTCTGTTCCTCCAAAGAGAATATACATTTGCATTTGATATAGAAGCTCTATAACAAAAATATTCTCAAGGAATGCCCTAAGCACTACAGGCTGGATTCTCCTATCACACCAGTTTTGTATCAGTGTAACCCCCCTTTGTCTTCAGGGAAGCTACACTACTGCTGTCTTACCAACCCCACAAGTTCAAAGATCACAAGTCAGATCACAAAACATCCTGAGACTGGCTCAGAAAACATGAGATTTTTTTTTAAAGTTCTGAGTTCTCTTTATATGCTTTCTGCTTTTTGAGGAGCTAGGGTTTGCATTTTCAAGGTTTACTCTGCAACCATGAAATCTTACTCTTTCTTTTTCTCTTTTTTATTTTCTTTAATGAAGGCTGGGATTCCTGTGTAATTACACAACTCCTGGAGCTGGGGCTTTAAAAAAAATCACCAAATATTGTGAGACTCACAATAAAATAGAGTGAGTGAGAGGAGAATGAAACCTTAAGAGTGTCACTGCAGTGTTTTAGGCCATTACTGGAGGATACAGAATGTAGCAGCTTCTTATAAGGGAAAAAGTGACCTGCAGGAAGCCACAATATAAATGAGGATCTCAGATTTATTCTCCAAGTAACAGTGCCATGTGGAATAGCACCTAGGATCAACATGGAAGGTGACAGCCTGCCAACTCTCTCTTTTCTTGAGACACCTCACTCCTTGAGATTGCAATGTCTGGTAGAGATAATATAAATGCTCCTCTGTGCCCCTTGCCTCCTCTCTTCAGGCCATCAGGTATTCATCTGGGATTGAAAGAGGGATGTTACCTCTTGAAGGGAACCTTCTTGCCAGGAGAAAGATCTGAACTCTGTAGGGATACAGGGGTCCCTAGAAGCAGACTTCCTGTAGCCAGACTCTGCTAAGCCAAGATCCCAGCAGCCTTCACACAGATTGTCACTACAATCAAAAGTACAGTCAAACTCACCACGTGTGAGGTTCCTCTGGGATATGCTGAAGAGGACAAGGCCCTCTTGTCTGCCACTGGTCATGTTCCACTTGCCCCTGGGGAAACCACAGTATCATTGTGCAGTCCCAGTGCTAGCTCCAGCTGTGTCCAGAGGCCAGAGTATCTGGTCACATCCTGTTTAACTCCAGCTGGTTTACAGTCAGCAACTACAGGCCTCCGGATCCCTGTGCAAACAGGAGACAGCTGTAGCTGAGAAAGAAGGATGGTTTTTTTCTGACTATGATGCTCATTAGAGATGGGCTTATGCAATAGGTCTTGGAATCCAGCCTTGTTTATATTACTGTTGCTTCCTCTCCCCCTCTCTCAGACCCCCGCAGCTCAACTCTGCATTGGGATACACAAAAATACTCCAGTTTACTTGTTGCCTAGGATCTATTTATACATGAAAGTCTCAAGCCGTTACCTCTTCAGAGGCTTCTTGAGCTACAAGCTTTTAAATCCACATGCCAGGTGTACAGCAGATGGGCAGACACAGTGGGAAAGCCCCACAGAATCACTCCCTTGCCTCCAGCATCAACAGACCAGTATCCAAGAACCCCACAGAAGGGAGCAATGCTGAGTGAAGAGGAGGCACTGCCTTGCCCACAGTTTGCAGTATTGAGCCAAACCCAGGACTGGTATAACTTATTAGCATTATTGCTGGTGACACCAGGGATGAATTTGGCCATTGTGTCTATTGAACAGAGGATTTCTAAAGGCAGCCAAAGAGGCCAATTTTCATGCTACTTGGGCTTGCTTTTATCAGACTCTGAGCAGTGGTCATTATCCTCTATTCGGAATAGATTTCCTATACAGTCATTATATTTTAAATCTACAACATGTGCAGCCCATCCAGCAAACATTCAGAAAATGGATTTGTTTCCTAGTGCCTCTGGTCCTTAGCCCTCCCTTTATGTGGATGCCATTTGCACCTGCACTAGATTGTGAGCACAAATAGGAGCAGCTGGGTCACTAACCACCTATTTTCATTTACAATTAATTTGCAGGCAGACAAAAATGCAGGAATTTCCCCCCTCTGAGGCTCCATTAGCCACCTCTAAATTCAGAATAAAGACATTTTCTTACCTCACTTCAGGGATATAATGCTTGTGAAAGTTAATTTGGAAATTGCTTAGAGATCTTCAGCTTGAAGGACTAAAAAGATAACATATTTCAATAGAGCACTCATTTAATACTGTTTGCACAGATAGCCAAATTCACCTGTGGTCTCTGCAGGTGCAACTCCATTGAGGCCAAGGAAACTATGTTCACTTGTATCATTTGCCTCTGAATATCCAGACAGCGTTACATAGTACAATATGGGCATTCCAAATGCATAGAAGAGTGACCTAAGGTTTCAGCTGGCACAGAGGGAAGCATTGGTGGCTGATACAGTGAGGAGATTTGGTCACGCTACAGGTTATTGTAGAAAATTATCACACCCTGTGGCATAATTGTTAGTGTCTTCTCACAGATGACCTACTACAGAACGACACAGGATCTTGTGGGTGGGAACTGAGGGGCACTATCAGAGCTCGTGGGGGAGCAGTAACAGAATAACAGGAACTGGATATGGAGAGAAGTGCATTGGCAGCATTATGTGGAGAGCCCAGGACTTGTGCAGCAGGATAGGATTTCAAGACATTGGCAGAGCTACACAGGGAAAGTTCCTACAGCAGCTGACTGCACTAGCTTGACTCTGCCTGGTGCTCTACTGGCTCATTTTCATAAGCATCAAATTTGCTTAACATTTGAAAGAAAAGCCCCTCTTAAAATGTACCAGTTCTGAAAAAAGATGAGCAGAATCCTGGGACGTGCATGGCTCAGAAAGAACCCCACATTAGAGATGCTCTGGAAGGTGTCGCTGTTGTGGTGAGAACTTATTAAAGGAGAAAAGATGGTCTTAGTGCACATTCCATCTTCTTATGTGGCATCTCCATTACTGGAGTTTGCAATCATGGTAGCCATTCTCTATGGTCCTCTATTAATCTCTCGATGGATTAATAGTCCTTTTGATCTGACTAGGATACCACATCATTCACCCAAGATCTTTTTCTGCCTCATGTTTTCCTGTCACCATCTTTTCCTTCCTGTGCCTGTAAACATGCATCACCTGCTGAACTTCTTAACATGTGCCCTTTAAATTGAATCTTTTTTTCCCCATAGGATCTCTGACTAGCATTTGCTGAGTTGTTACATGATCTATCCATGATATTTTCAGAATTATTCTATAAAACCATAATTTGAGAGATTGTTGTTTCTTTATTATCCATTGCTTGAATGTCCATGTTTCATAGCTTTAATTTAACACAGACCAAATGTAAGTTTTTAAGAGTCAGAGTTTAGTCTTCAGATTTATGTCCCTCTTCATCAGATATTTATTCTTCCAGAATGCCTTTTTTGCTCTTGCTATTCTGATGCTGACTTCGATATCCGATCCTCCATCTTCTGTTATCTTGCACGTTTTCCCAGGATCCTTGCATACCATCATAGTTTCTGTCTTGTCCGCATTCAACTCTAGACCATATTCTTTGCCATATACATATATAATCTCCACTTAACTTCATCAAACCTTTTTCTGAATCAGCCAGCACCACTGTGCACATTCCATAGTGTTTTATAATCCATAGCCCCTGCTCAATGAATAGCTGGAACATAGGCAGGATCCCCCTAAGGTTGTATCAAATGGATTTTGTGTGGCATGGAGAAGATAAATCTTCACCTCTGCCTTCCCTTGTTCTCCCCAAACACCTATTCAAATGGAACTCAGCATGTCTAAGTTGCTATATGGCTCCCATACCATCTGAGACTCCCAAGTACTTATTTTTCAATCTTTCCTTGTGAGGTAGCGAAGTATTATTGTGATCACTATTTTACAGAGAGGGTGTTAAGGCACACATCAATTGTGAGATTTGTGCAAAGTCACACAGGAAGCTTATGGCAGAGCCAGGAATTTAAGTCATATCTTTTGTGTCCAATGTCAATGTCTTAACCACAAAATCATCCTTCTTCCTTCAAAGGGTAAATATAACTAGCACTTAATCTCACTGTACCTCAATTTCCCTTCTATAAAATTGGAATATCTTCCCTTCCTCAGAGGGGTGTTTGGAGAATGAATCCATAAATATCAGGAAGGCCGAGATGGGACCATACAAGAATCTAGAAATAAAGCAAGTCCCATTTGAATTAGTGTTTGCTTTGCAAGCATGACTGGCTTCTCAGCATGGCATGGATAAGGATGCTTTATGTTCTGTACAATAATTCACAATTTCAAAGAAGCTCCGCGGTTCTGTCTGCTTCCCATCCCATTCACACAACTCAGGGCTCTGGATTACAAGATACTATGGAATGTGCCAGATAGATTCTTCCCAGGCATGGTGCAGGTGGAATTATGTCAGTCAGTAAACAAGGGTAGATCTGGTTTCTTTCCTCTGGGAATGATCTATACTCTGCCATGAGAGTGAGAGGATAGGGGAGCTGCAGAAACAGAGGCAGAGAAAGTGCTCATGGACAGGGCAGTGAACCATGTTTCCTCTGTGTGTACATTATTCCCATACGGAAGAAACACATGGTGGCTTAATATGTTTAAAATATGTAAACTCCTTGGGAGGGCAGCAGCATAAATCCAGGGTAATTCCAAGTTGACTGAGTTACTGTGTTACAGCAAGGTAAGTGATAGCAGGGATCTGGCCCAGTGTGCTGGTCACACGCAGTTTCAATCTCTGTGTAATGTGTTTGATCAAGATTATAATAAAGTGTGCAAGAAAGGAATAATTGGCCAGATTCTCCTTTGCACTACACCACTGGCACAAAGTGGCTCTAAAGGTGAAGTAGCAGGCTTCATGAAGATCAGCCCAACATAGGCAGATTGTCCCCTAATGTAGAGCTAGTATAGTGGCACCTTTGCTACCTCCCCTGCAGACTGCTGGTGTAAGAATCGTGACTGGGAAAAGAGGACATTGCTGCAGCTTCTGTAACAGCCCCATGGGGTCACTGGCAGCCAGCTCAAGATACAGCATCCATTAGGCTGCTCTAATTTACACCATGGGATTCAAGCCATCGTTGTACCGCTGTCCTGAGTTGTACTGTGTGTGCTCCTTGGTTGTAGCCAAGGATCAGGACTGATGTTTTATGTTTTATCTTGGGGTTTTTGTGAGTGGAAGTGCTCAGTGAGTGGATTCTGTTTATAATTTGAAGACACAGGTTGACCCATCATCTTGGAAGACATGGTGAGAGAGAAGCATCTTGCTACTTCTAACAGGGTTCTGCTAGGCAGCCATTATTGCGGGTAACAGGACCCCTGATCTCCTTTCAGATCACAGTAAATGCACCTATCATGCTGCAGATACGGTCATTTTGTTTTCTTTCAGTTTGGGGCCTTGTTTAGTTTAGCTGCTCAGGAGACCCATTCTGTCAGCAGCTGCCAGATGATTGAGGTAGGCCAGGCGGCCAAGTGAGGCCTAGTCACTCAATGAAACCTTGATACCTGTGTCAGCAGGAGACTGGATAGGACCCATTTCACTTTAATTCTGGGTAGGTAAATATCAAGAAACGGCTTGTCTATACAGTAATACTCAGGAAAATTAATCTAAATTATTTTTAAAGAGGATTAGTTAAACTGCAATAAACCCCTGTGTGGACATTATTCAGAACTAAAGCAGCCTTAATTCACTCAGGAGGTGAATTAAAGGAAATCAAATTAAGGCTTCTTTGATTCTGAATAAGAGTCCTCACAGGGGCTTAAATGTTGTTTAACTAATCCACTTTAACTTCACACTTTTAGTTAATTCAGATTAATTTTCTTTGAGTGTCCCTGTGTAGACAAGCCCAAAGTTCCAGCCTTGGGAACAGAAGGGATGGGAACCCTCTTCTGTATGATGGAATCGAAGCTAATCTGAGAATCCTTTCCAGCAACAAGATAGCTTGTTACAGGCACAACAGTTCCCCAGAGGAGAAAGAAGGGTCAGAGTAACTGAGAAATATTGTACTCTTAGTTATAAACAAACAATTTCTATCAGCTGTAATTCACCATCAAGGGCCAGCCACCTCTGGGGTGGGATGCAGCAACTGTGCACAGCATCATAACCCAAATGTTTAGAGCAGGAAGTGAAGAAGAATCCTAATTACATGCAAAACTGCTGGGGAAGTTCAGGGAGACAGACTAGAATGACCCAAGGTGGAATTTGGCTACAATGCTGGAGATAGAAACCCTACTCTTGAGAAAATTCCCAAGACTTTAATGTCCACAAATGCTCAGGACTGTATTTACTGTTGCTCTATTTCTCTGTAGCTCCCTGTACAATAATTGTTTCATATGTATTACATGGTTGTCCCATGGAGGAAGGGTAGAGTTATCATGCACTATAGCACCAGGCACAAGGTCTCCCTGTGTCACCAGGACTGGTGTATCCAGTTCAGATATGTTTGTTTAAACTGTTTTTGTTTTGTTCTCTCACTGATTGACCAATCTTGCTTCAGATAGGAAGCAAAAGAACCAAACACCACTAGGGAAGTGAATCTCATGGTGTTCCTACTAGGGCTGTCAAGTGATTTAAAAAATTAACCGCGATTAATCGCGTTGTCAAACAATAATGGAATACCATAGGCCCAGTGGAGGGAAAGGAGAGGGGTCATGCCGGGAGCAGGGAGGGAGTCTGCTCTGCTCAGCAGGCCTGACCAGGGGCTGGGCTGGTGTTGGAGGCACAGGCTGAGGCTGGTGCCAGGACGAAGCGGTTTGGAGGGTGGCACGGGCAGGGCTGATCCATACCTGGTGAGCTGGGGACAGAGGGTGTTGAAGAGTCAGAGCAGGTGGCAGTAGGGGCTGGTTGTTTGTGCCACACCCCAAGCCTGGCAGGGTGGGCAAGACAGCGGGAGACGGAGAGGCTGAGTCTCTCCAGGCCAGGTAAAAACCTGGCTGCTGTGCGGGCCAGCTGGGCCTGCTCCTTAAACTGTGGTGGCAGCAAGGAGGCTGGCTTGGGGGGAGGCTGTTGCCGCCACAGCCCAGAGACAAGATGGATATTGCAGGCCTCAAACTCCGTCAGTGTCCCACCCACCCCACAGCCAGGCAGGGGGAGCCCCATGCCCCGAGCCACTCCTGTCCCCTACTCACCCGATCCTGAGTCGCGTCTCCCCTAGTCCCATTCCAGACACCCCCCGCTGCAGGCAGCCCAGCCGCCTCCACCTGCAGAACTCACAAGGTGGCAAAAGCATGAAGGGGCATACAAATGTTTAGCATATCTGGCACTTAAACACCTTTCAACTCCGGCTACAAAAGTACCATGTGAATGCCTGTTCTCACTTTCAGGTGACATTGTAAATAAGAAGTGAGCAGCATTATCTCTTGTAAATGTAAACAAACTTGTTTGTCTTAGCAATTGGCTGAACAAGAAGTAGGGCTGAGTGGACTTGTAGGCTCTGAAGTTTTACCTTGTTTTATTTTTCAATGCAGTTATGTAAAAAAAAAAATCTTCATTGTAAGTTACACTTTCAAGATAAAGAAATTGCACTACAGTACTTGAATGAGATTAATTGAAAAATACAGTTTCTTTTGTTTATCATTTTTACAGTGCAAATATTTGTAATAAAAAATAATATAAAGTGAGCACTGTTGCAATAGAAATCAACATATTTTAAAATGTAGAAAAACATCCAAAATATTTAATACATTTCAATTGGTATTCTGTTGTTTAACAGTGTGATTAATCATGATTAATGTTTTTAATCGTGATTGATTTTTTGAATTAATGGCATAAGTTAACTGCGATTAACTGACAGCCCGAGTTCCTACCCTAGATGAAACCAGAAAGTGATAGCAATTTCACAGGGCTTCCTACAGGGAGGTGAGAAACTGGGAATTCTTAACTAAACTGAATTGTCTGGGGGAGGCTCCTGCCTGCAGCAGCCCCTGGAACCCCATTCTCAGAGGCCTGTGCTACATGTTGAAAGTGACAGGACCACTGCATACCAGAAAGCAGCTAGCTCAGTTCCTCATGGGGTCATCTGAATGGTGGGGTGGGAGCTTTACCAAGCTGTGAAGATAGGAATAGAAGGCAACAAGAACCAGATGGAGAAGGACTTCCACAATGGGCCTGATCCAAAGGAACAATGGGAATGGGGCATGCTGTGAACTTGATGGACAGTCTGAGCCAGAAGCACCAGGGAAATGGTATACATCTGCTGTGTGCTACCCTGATTCTGAGGACTTGTTATTTACAAGTATCAGGGGAAGCTGAGTTTGAATTGGCCCAATTCACAACCCCACACAATGAGATTACAAGTGTGGAGCAGCCTGTGTTGACTGGGGATGACAGAGAGGGTGGGGGGAGAAAGTGGCAGGGAGGCAGGCGCAGTCCCTGGAGATAAGGGAGGAAATAATGACTAGTTTGACACACACACACACAAACACACAGAAAGCCAAATCGCAGAGGATAATTGCTTCAAAAAACAAAGAGAAGCTTCATATTTTTTGGCTTGCTGACAGAATTAGCACAGTAAGTGTAAGTAAGTAAACCTTTCTTTTGTTCTCCTCCAAAAACATCACTTTCCTTCAAGTGAGTGGGGGGCGGGAAATGAGCATCCCAGAGCTTGCAACAGAACACCACCAGCTGCACAAGGAAGCCACCTAGCCCCCCTCCCTTTCCCCAGCTACATATCCTCAAGATATATGCATCCAGCCACAGTGTATACCTGGGAAGCTGGAACTCACTTGCTCTGAGGATCCCTGTTCTGGCCTGTGAGTGTCAGGGGGTACTTTCGGTACTGGTATTTACCTCTGCTCTTGCTTCCTTACCCTATCACATCCAATTCCACTGGGGTAAAAAGACATATCCATGTTATGTCATGCTGCCTCCCAGAGAATGGGGCACATTGCACCAGGCTCTGAATCCCGCCAGGTGCTGCTTCCATCAGAACCTGTACAAACCCAGCCCTCCACCCACCTACTGAAGTGCCCAGTGTGTCTGTTTGAAGGGAGGGAGGTAGCACTGGTGGAGGCAGGATACTAGAGTAATGGTCTAATCTGGTAAAGGGGCTCCTATAAGCCTCAGAAGTGTGAATGGCAGGATCAACTCAAGAGCCTCAGGGGCTTGTTCCCTAGCTCAGAGAGCTCTCTGAAGCTCCATATTAGTTGCCCAGTGCCCCAGTTCCCTTTCAAACTGAGCAGGAGCCATCAGCTCCAAGCACAATGAAGCGAGGGCAGGAAGGGTTCTCTTCAATTCCCCAGCCCAGGTCTAGAATTTAGGTCAATAACATACAATTAAGATGTCCTGCCAGAGAAGAGCTCTGGATTTCACATCAATATGGATATAACATGGGTTGGCAGGGAGACAGACCATCATCAAAGGGTTATTTATGAGACAATTTCAAAATGCCACTGTCAAACAGCCCTGAATAATGGAAACTCTCTGCTCTGTCCTGGCCTTAAATATGAATATATAGTATAGCTATAAGGAGATTTTTACTACTTTGCTGGAAGAAAGAAAACCAATGGGGGGGAAATGGAACTGAGAAATGAAAGGACTCAAGATGGAAGAAAGAGGAGCTAGGTCAATACCCCTAGTGCGGAGGCAGCAACAGGGAGGCAATATCTTGTGTAATCCAGCAGTGCCGCCTGTGGATGACTGATGGGTAGCACTGGTAGCCTTCACAGTAAGTCCCATCCAGTGCTCCTCAGCCCAAAGCAATGACAGCAATAAAATGGGGATCACACGGGTGAAGATGTAAAGTGGAGAACAATTGGGGGATCCTCAGGTCTGTGATTGGGACTCAGGAAGTTCCCTGTTTCACCCCAAATAAAAATGCAAATGTAAAACCCCATTACTATCAGAGTCCTTCTCCCCAGATCAGACCAGAGCACACCCCTCTGCTGCTCCACTTCCCAAGCCAGACCTGATATTCTTGTAGCCCTTTTTTGAACCTAGTGGCTTTTCACCTGGGTTCACATCTGGATCGTGCTACAGATGAAAGCGTTTGGTGACCACAGTCTAGTCCCTGGAAATCAGTTACTCACAGCACAAAACCACTGCACAGCCTGGAAGAATTAACTAGGTCAGGGGTTGTGACTGCTGAGGTACAGCAGGCCAAGTCTGAGGGACATTGGCAAAGCAGGGGGACAGGATTAGAATAACAGAAGTGCTGCAGAGCAGAATGAAGGGTCCCTGGTAGACCTGAGGCAGAGTGAAGCACAAGTGGGATAGCCATAGTAGCTACAGGTCAGGACTGGGGTGACAGAGTTGTGTGGGGCAGGTGACAGCTGTCACAGTTTGTACACACACTATATGGCCATTGAGTTAGCACAATCAGCCCCACAACTTTCATCAGCACCAAATTCCCCTCCCTCCTCAAACATTCTTAAAAATGCTGAGCACTACACTGTACTCAAAGTGGGGAGAAAAACTGGGCTGTTCCTTGCAAGACTGGTTAGCAGTTGTGGGCCATAGCAGGTAGGAGGCGGGAAAGCAGAGAGGGGCATTGCCAAACAAGACAATGAAGTTGTCTCCCCTCCTTCCTCCCTTCCCTGTCATCACCTCCTGGACTTAGACCAGCCCTTCCATCTCTGCAGCACTCTTTTCTTGTTCAAAGGAACTGGCAAGGCAAGACAGTTTTTTAGTTTATTCCATAAGCAGCATCACTCCTGGGGCTCTTTCTTGCCCCTAGGCACTGTTAGGAGTTCACCAGATTCTTTCCCTCCTCCATTGCCCGATTACTAGGCAAGCTGTGTATTTTGGAGCTCGACTGCCCTCGGCCCTACGCACCTGCTCTTCGCTCACTGTTTATCCTTGTCAATTATTGACATCAAAAATGCAAAACCTTTAATTGGAGATCATACAAAACTTTACACTGCCTGGGATATTGGAGAAAAAAACATACAGCATCTCTAGCCAGTTCTCTTTGCCAGGTCTGGAGCCAGGGCCTCATTGTCACTCTGGGGCCTGCATTTGCCTCTTGGAAAGGGCAAGGCTGGAGCTATGCTCAATTCACACCTTTTTCTACAAATTGACTTATCAGTGCCCCGTCCCCACTGCAATATCTAAGACTCACATACAACTCATTGATTCATCCTTATAGCCCCACAAAGTAGGGAAATGTGTCTGCCCCTGGCACTGGAGCGGAAACTGAGGCACAGAGCTGATGGTCAGTGACTTGCCCAAGGCCACACAGGAGTTCAGTGGCAGCACTGGGACAGTCCAGCTCTACCAACTCACATTTTAAAGCCTTCTCTACTAAACTAGGATGTGTACCTGTGGAGGTAAATCCTCCATGCAACCAGATTTTCCTCATGAAATTTTCCTTAATGAAAGGAGAGGAATAGCAGTAAACAAGGCAGAATTCTGGGCCAGGCTTCCTCCCTCTTCTGCTGCTGTCTCTTGCTTATGATATTTCCAAATCCTTCTCCTCCCCCTGGCTTTGGGTTCCCAGGAAGCCTGCAATACCATTGGAGGCATTAGGTCCCACAACAAATTGCACACCTGCTTAAGCACATCAACTTCCCAACCTAAGAGAGCTCATGCTTGTGATTGCCAGGGGCATTTCCTGTCCTATTAAGACCAAAGCCACCCCCTTGAGATGTGTCCAGGGATATACACTGTGTATATGCAACAGTGCAATCTGTCCCTCCCCACCACCACTCAATGCCCTGGGACAGCTCCGTGTACTCACACACCTTTCCCCAGGGTCTCAGGTTGGCTTTTGTTGCTGATTTTCATGCCTCCCTCTGAAGAGTTAATGTGGCTCAGAGCCAGAATTAAAAGCTTAACAGTAAAAGAGAAGATAAAGGGAACAGTGGAAGAACCGGATTTTCTTTTTATTGGCTTTTTTTTTTAAGGATGCGGTAGTGAGCCGACCATGACAAATATGCCTGGAATGTTTGCCCTGGAGGCCTGATACGAAGGGGGAAAGGCCCAGAAAAAAGCACCCACCAACTTCTTATCAAAATAGCCAGTCCCACTGTTTGTGTAAAAATAAATGTATGATCTGGTGTTTCTCCCAGGACTACAATCCACCCCCGCCCCCAGAGTGGGACATTAATGCGTGCAGAGCATGTCACTAAGTGCCTGAGGTCTCCATTGTGCTGGAGTCAGCACATTCACCAGCCAGCAGCTGTCAGAGGCATTGGCCTCCCCATCTCACCACCTAAATGCCAGTGACAGCTACAAGATGCACAGCTCCAAAAGGAATGAAGGGGCCCCGCAGCATGTGTCTAGAACCCAATGGGGCAGTGATGAACTCCAGTAACTTACACTGAGGGAAGGTTCCTAGTGAGAAGAGGCTGATGAGAGAGGACAGAGGGGCTGAAAGGTGCTGGCATTCAGTGCTGGAAAGTCACCGAACATCATTGCCAGTTGCTCAACAGCACTGAGCAGGTGCAGCCCGTTAACTATGATTCAGGTGAAGTCTGTGTTTGGAGGTCTCAGCACAATGAGAGATGAGTCAAGTTTCCTCCTGTAGAGGTAGAAGGCACGTGCAGAGAAGCCAGGCCTGAAACCCAAGCAATGAGCAGCAGAAGCAGAGCAGCTCTGAGGGGCAGCAACCTGGAATATGCTGCTAGCCCCCAGGTGCTGTAAATGTTCTAGCCCATGTGTGAGATAGTAGATCTGGGGTCTAAAACCAAAGAAGGTAATAGTGGGTCTTGTTTCCAAACTGATGGAGGCCATGACTTGGCATTATGGGGTGACTATCACCATACACAGGAAAATGTGAGGTACTGACACGTCTGTGTTTTGGGATGTGCATTTAATAAACTTGTAGACTGCTTCTGAACTTTTCAGCAGTGGGAATGAGTGTCGCAGAGCACTGGGAAAGTGATATACAGCCGTTTATGCCAAGGTTGCTTGCTCAAAGCTAGCTCAGCTCAGTAATGACAAGAAGTGCCTACCACATGCCTTCTGTGAAGTGAGTTTGGTGACCTCAGTCTGGATTCCAGAAGGACAAGTCCCAGGAATACCATGTGCGACTGCGTCTCACACATTCCCAGGAGCAGTTCTGGCAATAGCAGTGCCAAAGGGCATCACCTGGAAGCAGACTTATGAATGACCCATCACCCCCACCCCACAGTTTTGCCTTTGTTGCAATCTCCCCAATACATCTCTGTTAATGGTTTGGAATTTACCAAATGTGTCCTGTCTCTTAGGCAGTATCCTGTGCCAGATGCTCACATCTGGGAAATAAAGACATTGTCATAGCCTTCTGATGTTTCCTGCTCTTTCTCAGCAACGAGGGACCTCCTTCTTTTGTGGTCAGCTGCAGAGTCCTGCGGATAAACTTGGGCCTTTCAATATTTTGGAGATACATTGTTTTCTTCTGAACCAGTTAAGCTAGGACTCCTCCAAAAACAGCTGGAATCATTCAACCTAAGGAAGGCTTCAGAAGGGTACCATGTAAAATCTGAGGTTTCCCATAGACTTGGATTGACACTGGATTGGTCCCATTTGAATGATAGCAAACCAAAGTATCCCCAGATTTCCCTTTCCACTGGATTGCCTCGTAAGCAGGTAACCTGATTTCAGTGGAAGAGCCTCATGTTCCAGGGTTTCTCATAGATGTCCATTGGGACTGATTCAGGTCCAAATGAGACAATCTGACCACAGTGCAGCACAATGAATATGCAAATATGAGTCCCCTCATGAAATGTTTCTTTTTGTGATTAAGAAAAGCCCAAGGAAATTAACATATCAGGTAAGTAATAGAAACATGAGGGTCCAAGCACTAGACAAATACTCTTAATTTATTGGTTTACTAAATAAGAGGCAAACAAACCATCTGCCCACCCTCCAATACCCATAGGCACAAACAGCCTCATTTGAGAGTGCGTCTCCTATAGTCAGGCTTCATCTGGAGGTCCCACCTGAGCCCTAACTGCTCCCTTCATGTCTACATATTGAAGGATGTTTTGCCCCACCTATCATTGGGACCCTCCTGGTCTTCACCACTTTTCTGACCATCCATGCTAATTAAGAGCAGTGCTTGACTATGCGGACAGAGATAAGCAGGAAATATAGATCAGTAAATTGACTCTATATTACACATAGATCAAAGATTGGTAGGTGGCCCCTGGCTGGCAAGTGAGACGGTGAGATAGAGAGATGCTCTCTTCAGGCCTGCAAGCCATTCCATCTTCCCAGCTCTTGCACCCTTTGGAAACCTTCTGCCAGAGCCACCACCTAGGATTGTGAAGATGAAGAAGCCTCATAAATAAGCCCTGACACCAGTCAGTATAACACATGGTCCATCAGCACCCTGTGTAAACAGAGTGTATGAACCATTCCTTGTGATTCATTTCACTTTCCTCCATCGAAAGGTGCCTAAGGCCAAGCCCCCATTCATCACTGTAATTTATACCAGCATGATTAGGGCAACTGAGCTTTTCTGCACTAACAGGGGAAGGAATGGAGCAGGGAGGGAAGGTGATAGTTTTTGTTAAGCTTGGCAAGTCCATTAATCAGAGACCTGTCAGATCTCCCTAGCTCAGAGCCACATTGTTGGAATTATAAACCTAACAATGTCTTCGTTCCAAGACAAAGTGGCAAAAAAATACTATGCCACTCTCTCTCTCAGGAGTAGAATGGTGGGGCGGGAGGTGCATCAACAAAGCGAGGAGAGGATAAAGACAGGCCTGGAATATGCAGTGTTCTATAAATCCAGATTAAAGATACATTGGCAGATCTTGGGGAGGGGGAAATAGCCACATGTTCAGTCTGACATGCTCTGGTTGGTTTCTGTGGGTGGGAGTTCATCCATAGCCTGCTACATATTATCGAGTCTCAAGCCTTAGGTTCCACTCCTGGATCCTTTCATGAGCAATAACAATGAGCAAACTCACTCCCCAAAGGCTTTCTAGAGCAGAGGGGGGGAAAGCTGCAGGTCACTGACACCTGCACGAGCTTTGAACTCCACAAGAGTCACAATGTCTGGAGTGGTGCCTGGGCCAGATTTTCAAGCGGTCAGCACCCTCAGTTGCGACTCACAGGACTTAATAGGTTCATCCTAATTGCCTTGAGAACCAACCTGCTTGGCTTTGGGCTGGAAGTTCTCTCCACAGGAGGCCTGGCCTCTCGGTGATCCCTACATCTTTCTGCTCGGACAGGCAGGGGGGCTGTTTGCCATTCCAGACATTACCCACCCCTGTATTCAGAGCTCAGCCTCTCTCCTGACCTTTGTGTGGTCATGGTGTTGGGTGTGGTTGCCCATCTAGCCAGCTGATCCAGGTCAAGTCCAGGAAGGCAAGAACCTTAGCACTGCAGCTGGACCTGGAACCTTTTGACATATAACAGGTGGTGGCACTGCCCACTGCATTACACAAGACCTGGATTCAGGTGCACTCTGGGCCTTTACACAGAGCCAGTGAGGAGGCTCAGGATGCTGAGGGGATAAAAGCTCCCCCCAGATACCTGCTGATAAGCAATACCCAGGAGGGTGTTGGCATATTCACCCATTTTGTGGGCTGGAATATGAGCACCAGTCAGGTGCTGAGCCCTATCTAACTCCTCCTGCAGATCCTGGACAATAGGGTGCTTTTCAGGTCCCTGAGGTTTGAGCAAACTAGAGACTGGCAATTTAGGGTAACAGTTCGGAACAGCCAGGACAGGTGTAATAATAATACTCTGCAAGCCCTCAGGCCTCCCAAGTGAAGGGCTCAGAGTGCCTTTGCAAACAATGAACTAAGCCTCACAGCCCTCTTCCTCCTCAGAGTGGGGGTAGTGTGCCTTGCAGGCTAGCGTATGGGACTGGGGTTTAGGAGTCCTTGGTTCTATTCCTAGCTCTGTGAAGTGACAATGGACAATTCACTTCAGTGTTCTATGCCTCAGTATTATCCCTCTTTTATAGAGGGGGAAACTATTTCTTTGCAAAGTGCTTTGAACCCTACTGTGGAAAAGTGCTGTTTGAGAAATTGGTGCTGTTGTTATTATTATCCCTATGTTACAACTGGGGAAACAAGCCCAGAAAAGTGAAGAGACTTGCTTAAGGTCACACAGCAAGTCAGTTGCAGAATGGGAATAGGATCCAGGAGTCTTGACTTTCATCTAATCCTTTGTGCTAACCACTAGCAAATTCCCCTTCTTTAAAAGAAAAGACTTGGTCATGGTTACTTTTCTATTTGCCAGCAACAAGCTTTCTCTACTTCTCTTTCATTCCTCTAGTCTCCTGAAGAGTCTCTCCTCAGTTCTTTTTCCATTGAACCAAGTGAAATGCCTCTCTCTAAAAGAAGTCATCTTTAAATGAAGACTTTAAAGCAGTGGGGCTCTTAGGAACCTAGAAGTCTCTGTTCTGACTAAGAAAACGGACTACCACCTCCGTGACGTGCTGCTGCTTAAAGTGTGGGCCCAGTTTGCATGGAAGCAGAGCACAGTAGGCTGGAGCCTCACTAATTAACAGCCCCTGTTAAAAATATATTGTGCTTGTCTTAAACTAGGTTGCCTTGAGCTGGGAAGGCTGGGACTGGGGATTATTGAGAGAGAGAGTTAGTAAGGCAGCTGGGAGGAGGGGTTGGATTAGGTCAATATACAATTAATTATTTATTTACTTATCACCATTTCTAAACCAAAAAGTGCCTTTCTGTAGCACTAGGAACCCTGGTGTCCATTAAAATACCACATAGGAAATTGGAAAACACAGGAAAACCACCCCATCAGCCTGTCTCCTCGTCAAGCGCCAGTCACAGTCGTCAGAACAGAACAAACAAACCAATGCCTCATTTCACCACAAGCCCCACTGAGTCCCTCCACATACATTCCCCTCCTCCCCCCCACCCCCGGCCATTTGTATGGCAAAGTAGATGAGCCTTGCAGCCTGCCCTGAAGGTCATAGCAGATTTGGGCTATTTCAGACAAACAGGAATGGGTGCCATAGCTAGACACCCTCCCAGAGAATGGCTTGTCTGCAGTTACCTCCCATTTAAAGCAAGGAAGCTCCAGCGCCTCTATTCATTGCAACAGCGTCAGTACCACAGGGTATCGTCAGCACATTTTAAGCCACATAGCTAATGTTTCCTTGCTAGTCCCCCATGTAGTCACTGAACAAAGGGGATGATAATGTAGAAATCTGCAGCACCCCACCCCAAAGTGCCATTCAGTCTCTGAGCTCCCTAAAGCAATCCATTCCACTCCTGGACAGAACTACAAGGGATTCATCAGCACCTTTTGATCAATGGTATCAAAGACAGCTGATAGGCTTAATAATATCAGCCTGGCAACTGCTCTTCATCCATTTCCAGAAGGAGGTCATTGACTGAGGCAAAAAGTGTGGGTTCTGTGCGATACTGACATCTGTTTCCAAGCTGAGATCGTTCAAGGAGATGAGGCATCTCAATGCTATGATACCTTCCAAGTCACTGTACCCAAAAAAGAAGATTTAAAGTGACTCAATAGTTGGCCAGAGTTTCATGCTCAAAAAGCTAATGAAAGCTCCCTTCATAGTCAGGGCCGGCTCCACGCACCAGGGCAGCAAGCAGGTGCTCGGGGCAGCCAAAGGGAAGGGGCGGCACATCCGGATCTTCAGTGGTGGGTCCCTCAGTCCCTCTCGGAGGGAAGGACCTTCCACCAAAGTGCTGCTGAAGGAGAAAGCAGCACAGTGGAGCTGCTACCGAAGTGCTGCCGATTGCGATGGCGGCTTTTTTTTTTTTCCCCTGCCACTTGAGGTGGCAAAAACCCTGGAGCCAGCCCTGCCTCATTAGAGTCAATGACAGTCTCAACTAACAATAGGCACAATGCTTCCTGACTGGTCCTACACCAGCCAGGAGGGACACTGCTCTGAATCATAGCTTTGGGTCCAAAGTTCATGCAACACTTCCAGAAGTGACACAGGCTGACGTTCACCCAGAAAAGCTCTCATGTTCATCCCATTGAGATATTACCCTGCAGATATTACCACAGATATTTCAACCTGAACCTGAACAATTTTCTCTGTGTAATAGCTAGAAATTTCCTCACAGCAGAAGGCACTGAAATCAGCATCCCACCAGAGACAGCCTGGATTAATCAGGCTGGCCACAACTCAGAACAATCTGCTGACTAAGACTTGGCAGAGACTGCAATGCGTGCTATGGACCTCTCCTTTGCATCCCAACAGCCACAGCATCAGAGCTCAACAGTCCTTGTGGAGCAAGGGACTGCATTCATCCAGCCACACCCCCAGCATTGCAGGCATCTTCTCTTGTTTCAACTGGTACAGGTCATGCCCACACCAGGGTAAACTGTGGGGACACAGCTATGAAAGGGGGCACATAGCAGCCACTCTATCAATAATAGGGGACAACAGATTGTAATAGAAATCCTTCTAAACCAGCAAAGGAATGGTCCATTTGGCTGTTCTGGAAGTGTGACTAGATGGCTGTTAGAATCCTGGTCAATAGCATAATAGCCCAGCACTGGTGTAGAGGACTGTCCCCTGCAGCCTTGCCCTGACCCTCTAGCCTTCCCAGCAGAAAGCCACTGTCACACTCATGGAGCAGTGGCAAGAACTCCCCATAAAACACCCTGAACACTGAGGTAGAGGGAGAGAACAGGATTTATCAAGTCATTTAATAAAGTCTCCAACACAGTTCTGGCAGCAGACATGTTTCTCTCTGCTGTATGGGGACTCCTGTCCTGTTGCTTCTCCTCCCTTCCCCTCCCCTCCTCTCTCTTTAGTGTTAAATAGTGTCCGGATGATAAAATCCCTCCCCACCCCTTTTTTCACTGGAGAAACAAAAAGTAACCCCAGGTTCTACAGAGATTTGCATCTCCATTCAAGGCTTTGTAGTGGAGCCCATAGCTGGAACACAGAGCAGTGGAGCGGTAGGTTTTTGCCTGGAGCTGGAGCAGAGCCGGAGCACAGCTCCAAAGCTCTATCTCCATTAATAGTACTGTCTTGCTCTCCCTTCCTGCCTCAAAGAGGAGACTGAGAATTATGTAGCTTTTGGCCTCAGCACATATTTTCGTCTGTACACCCAACCAACCCTGCAGATGTTACTATTGATATCCCTAGCTCCCTACACCCATCAGTCAAGAATCTTCCAGGTGACACAATGCCACAGTGCTACCAGATTCTCTCAATAAGGGCTGAGTATCACTAGCAGGGTCAGCCAGTGGGTACTGAGTATAACCGGGGGTACAGCCAGTGGGTACTGAGTATAACCAGGGGTACAGCCAGCAGGTACTGAGTATAACCAGGGGTACGGCGAGTGGGTACTAAGTATAACTGGGGGTACAGCCAGCAGGTACTGAGTATAACCGGGGGTACAGCCAGTGGGTACTGAGTATAACCGGGGGTACAGCCAGTGGGTACTGAGTATAACCAGGGGTACGGCGAGTGGGTACTAAGTATAACTGGGGGTCCAGTCAACGGGTACTGAGTATAACCGGGAGTACAGCCAGCAGGTACTGAGTATCACTGGCAGCATCAGTGAGCAGGTACTGAGTATAACTGGGGGTACAGCCAGCAGGTACTGAGTATAACCGGGGGTACAGCCAGTGGGTACTGAGTATAACCGGGGGTACAGCCAGCAGGTACTGAGTGTAACCAGGGGTCCAGTCAGCGGGTACTGAGTATAACCGGGAGTACAGCCAGCAGGTACTGAGTGTAACCAGGGGTCCAGTCAGTGGGTACTGAGTATAACTGGGGGTACAGCCAGCAGGTACTGAGTGTAACCAGGGGTCCAGTCAGCGGGTACTGAGTATAACCGGGAGTACAGTCAGCTGGTACTCAGTATAACTGGGGGTACAGCCAGCAGGTACTGAGTGTAACCAGGGGTCCAGTCAGCGGGTACTGAGTATAACCGGGAGTACAGCCAGCACATACTGAGTATCACTGGGGGTCCAGTCAGTGGGTACTGAGTATAACTGGGGGTACAGCCAGCAGGTACTGAGTGTAACCAGGGGTCCAGTCAGCGGGTACTGAGTATAACCGGGAGTACAGTCAGCTGGTACTGAGTATAACTGGGGGTATAGCCAGCAGGTACTGAGTGTAACCAGGGGTCCAGTCAGTGGGTACTGAGTATAACTGGGGGTACAGTCAGTGGCAGGGTCAACCAGAAGTTGCTGAGTTGCCAGCCAGCTCCCCCATGTGATGAGAAGTCTGTGTTCTTTGCTCTAAGCAGGTGTTGGCAGAGTGCTACAGAACTGTTCTTACAGGGTGGTTCCCAGTAGTGGATGCCCTTTTATACCTGCCCCACTGTTAGCAGGTTATGCTCCCAGCATGCTGGGAGCAGTAGAAGCCACCAGGCCATGGAGTCTTTGAATGGAGAAGCACAATCCTGCCTGTAGTGCAATGACTGGGGGAGTGCGAAGCTTTGCTTTGCAATCTCTATGATAGGTTTTACTGCTGTCTGCCTAGCCAGGGCCCTTTCCTTCCCGGTTCTAGTGATCGACATTGCTGGATGTGGACATCTTTTCCCCTGAGGCACCCACTATAAATAGCAGCGGTTAACAGCATCGGTCTTCATTCAGTCAAGCCTGCCCTATGCAGAGTAGATAAAAAGTTAAATGGGTAGCTCCCTGTTTGGTTGAGTCTCTGTGTTCCCTGGGGGAAATGCACAGTGATGCACAATACCACCAAGTCCATTATGATGGGATTGCATTAACCAGCTAAAGTAGGCTCTTCACTCCACCAGCCCCAGGATGTCCCATAATTCCCAGCATCTGTCTCCTGCTCAGTTGCACCCAGCCCCATCATCACCGAAGTCAGGCTTGGGGAATAGGAGGATTCCATAGGGGCAAAGAGATCAGGGATCTCTGGTTGGGAAGCCCATAAACTCTCATGTCACTGGACCATAAGAGGGAAAGCATTTGTTCTTCTAACAGAAAGCAGCCTTGTAAGGATGGAAGCAGCAGGAGGATGCCTTCTCCACCACAGAGCTCTCTTCTCCTGGCCAGAGCAGCAGGATGTTTACATGAATGTTTCTGGCTGGTTAAGGACAAACAGAGCCACAGGAAAAAAAATCTCCTGTTGTTCCATCTAGCAGATGGAAAGTAAACACAGCTGTTCCTTTAGCACAGCCCAGCCCCCCTTCTTATCAGCCACCCACACCCCTGTGTAGCACCAGTGATGGGTCCCTTTGAGCTTCAATGGCAAGGTATGAAAGAGCCTTCCAGAAAAGTGTGGCATCTCTGGACATCTGTGTGTAGCACTAAGGTCAGCAGCTGCTCTGAAGGAGCTGTTCAGACCCAATGCTACTGTGAGGGTCTCCAAACCCTTGCTCTCCAGCCTGGCCCTGCCCACTCATCTGCGCCCTTGGCATCTCTTATATATCTAGCACACATCACTACATGTTGAGTAAAACAACAACGATCAAAACAGGGCTGGGCTCAGTGGTTCATGAAGAAGCAGCCACTCAACTAAACTGGGCACAAGGAAAATGAAATTCAGGAAGAGCTAACAGGCGAGGCCAAGATGGTAATGGTGGCTGAGCCTGAATGAAAAGGCCACATACATAGCCTTGAAACCTATCCCAGAGATGTGCTAGTGGGTTTGCTAAGGAAGTAAGTCCCATCAACTGAGTCCTGGGTCTGAGAAGGTCTGATCCAGACACACAGTCATGGAAAAGAGTGCAAGGAGAACCCAGCCATCCTCAGCAGTTTTTGCAAGACATAGGGGTAGAGACAGTTGGTCATATATTTCTGACCTAGACCATTAGATATTGTTTCTTTGCCTACAGGAAGTGCTACCTGAATGCTCCTGAGAAATAGATTCTTGGAGATTTCAGTCTCTGGTCTGCTCAGAGAACAGTGTGGAGCAGCAGAGTACGGGAAGACAGGGATAGGCACCTTCCATGCCCACATCACGCCAACCACAGCACAACCCAGAGAACAGGTGACAGAGAAGACATGATTAATGTCTACAAACATGGGAAGGATATTCCAAAGAGGACAGGAAGAAGGCTTCTCACTAGTCCACAAGGTTGTGGCAGGAGCAGTGGGCCACACCCACAGCAGGAAGAGTTGAGGTTAGCTTTCAAACTCTACCAAGAGTTTGAATGACAGAAATAATCTCCTCACAGAGGCTGTGGAATCACCTTTCCCAGAGGCTGAGGGCTTGTCTACATCAGAAAGTTGCAGCGCTGGTGAGGGAGTTACAGCGCTGCAACTTTGAAGGTGTACACATCTGCAGGGCACCACCAGCGCTGCAACTCCCTGTTTGCAGCGCTGGCCGTACTCCCGTTTTGTCTCGGGTGTAGAGGATCCAGCGCTGGTGATCCAGCGCTGGTAATCCAATGTAGACAGTTACCAGCGCTTTTCTTGACCTCCATGGAAGGAGGAAGCCTCTGGTAATCAAGCTGGTTTCCTTTCCCGGTTTGCTCTCTCGGTCCCGGAGCCACCCAGCAAACCGCAGGGAAGGAGACCTGCTTGCTCGGGGCTCCGGGAACTAGAGAGTAAACCGGGAAAGGAGACCCGCTTCGCCGCGGTTTGCTCTCGCGTTCCCGGAGCCACCCAGCAAACCGCAGGGAAGGAGACCTGCTTGCTCGGGGTTCCGGGACCGAGAGAGCAAACCGGGAAAGGAAACCAGCTTCGCCGCGGTTTGCTCTCTCGGTCCCGGAACCCCGAGCAAGCAGGTCTCCTTCCCTGCGGTTTGCTGGGTGGCTCCGGGACCGAGAGAGCAAACCGCGGCGTTCCCGGTTTGCTCTCTCGGTCCCGGAACCCCGAGCAAGCAGGTCTCCTTCCCTGCGGTTTGCTGGCTGGCTCCGGGACCGAGAGAGCAAACCGCGGCGTTCCCGGTTTGCTCTCTCGGTCCCGGAACCCCGAGCAAGCAGGTCTCCTTCCCTGCGGTTTGCTGGCTGGCTCCGGGACCGAGAGAGCAAACCGCGGCGAAGCTGGTTTCCTTTCCCGGTTTGCTCTCTCGTCCCGGAACCCCCCTTGAAGCCGCCCAACAGCGCTGCAGTGTGGCCACATCTAACACCACTTGCAGCGCTGGTTGCTGTAAGTGTGGCCACTCTGCAGCGCTGGCCCTATACAGCTGTACTAATACAGCTGTAACAACCAGCGCTGCAAAATTTTAGATGTAGACATGGCCTGAGAGAGGTACCCACTTCACAGGGTGGCTTGGAGATAATGAAATCAATCCTGCCCAGAAGAAGGAGGGATAGACCTAATGGCCCACTAGAAGTATGTCCAGTTCAAATGTTTCTCTGAGAGAAATTTAGCACCCTGGTGTTGTCACTGTCAGGTCATTTTGTCAGCAGTTTGTCAGGCCTGCAGCCCTGGTTTTGGGAGAACAGCTTTTCCAGTATATGAAAAGTACTTGGAATATCTAGTGATAGTATTTTTAAATGGCATTGAATTTTTGGGGCATCTTTCACTGTCTTTTTCCCTTCATCCCTTTTTCTTCTCTCTTCCTCTCTTGCATGGATCTGGTTTGCTGAGCACCTGAGGAGAGAACAGGAGTGAGTTCTCCTAGCACAATCTTCTCAGTCTGCATGACTGATATGAAGTCCTAATCTTGGAGGGTTCTATACTTCTCCCAGTGAAGTGTGGGAGCCAGTCCTGGAGCTGGGTGTGCTTGTGTGTTTGATGGACACAGGCAATGAAGCTGGGGTTTCAGCAATGAGAAGGAAGCTCCAAACATCCCGCCACCTCTGGGATATATTTTAACCTGATGAGCCCCTGGAACCAGGGGTTGGTGATTTCCTGCTGCACCTCCCCAGCCTGGGATGTGCTGCCTGTGTGATCCACACCCAGCCTGACTCAGGGCTGAAAGGAAATTAAACCTTTCCCTCATTTAACATATAATCTCACTGGTTTCATGGCACAGCAGCTCATGGAATATTCCGTGCAGTTTAGATTACACCTCAAAGTTATGCTTGGGCTTTTAGGTTGAAATAAACCATAAATCACTAAACCAAACAGCTGAAATTCAACCAATTTCATGCTAAAAATCATGACTTTTGTATGATTTCAGAAACCATCCAAAACCACCTAGGCTCTTGGTCCAGGAGCCTCAGTGACCCTCCCACAGGCTGGGGCTGAGCATTGAGTTTGTTGTGGAACTCCAAAGGAGGCGAGCTGTCCATTTAAAGGTGTCAAATTTTTGTTGCAAGTATCAAAAACATAGCATAGCACCAGAGCCAATGAAGTCTGGCTGAGTGGAATTCTAGTGTCCTCTAATGGCCAGTGCGCTTCATGACATCTCTGCAATGCAAACTGAAGGGAAATGCTGCAGGAAGGTAACAGCACAAGCAATTTCCTCTCACCAACTCCCAGAAAGATTTTGCAATAATTCATGGTCCCACAGGTTGGACTCTCCACCAGTGATACAAGCTGTGGTGAGACTGAGTTCCATGGGTGACCAAGTCACTAAAGCGACTGATGATGAGAACCACTGATTTCCCCCATGTGAATTTTGAGAGGGGGGCATAGAGCAGGAAAGCATGCTGAAGTGCCCTTTCTATCACTTTTCTTGGTGAATCCTTCTCATTCCTTGTGCAGGAGATATGATGTCACAGTTGACATGGTACCCCTCCCCCCAGTTTGACCAAAGTGCCATCATGTCACTCAGGTCCACAATGCAAATGCACTCACATCTGTTGTGTGTCTCTCAGTGAGAAGGAGATCATGGATCTGTAATTGATCACATTTTGGAGCTAGGTTTCCGAAGGGTAGCCATGTTAATCTGTATCAGATGCATGGAGTGGAAAATACTGGAGAAGGTATAAATACATTCATCTTTTCATGTATTTATATCTGCTCCTGTATTTTCCACTCCATGCATCTGATGAAGTGGGTTCTAGTCCACGAAAGCTTATGCACAAATAAATGTGTTAGTCTCTAAGGTGCCAAAGGACTGCTCATTGTTTTGGAACTAGTAATATGTGATAGAATCTCCTTCCCGCCCTGGCTGAGTGTCATGTCCTAGCTGCAGCTTCCTGCTTAGACTGCTAGGCAGAGTCAGGTCTGGGCAAAACCCTACATCCCCTTCTGGCACAGGGTACCATAGCCCAGCCCCTTCTTATCCGAAATGGCAGCAATTCCCCAGACTGCAGAGGGCCCCACTGTACCCACAGTGGTTGTTGGAAATGGAAGTTTCAGATGGGGTTTTTTGGGCAGGAAACCTTCAGGTGATTTCTATGGGCCCCTTCTGTGCTCCAGTGTGCAGCACATGCCAAGGTGCTGGCATGATTAAGGGAGGCATCATTCAATTCTGTGCAGCTCCAGGATGGGGAAAGGTTTTCCCCCCAGGCTCTGAGGAGCTTATAATGGGGAAAACTCATCAAACACTGTGTGCAAATGGAACCAGGGCGGGTGCAAGGATGTTTCACGCCCTAGGCGAAACTTCCACCTTGAGCCCTCCCCTGCCCCCCTGCGCCCCTGCCCTGAGGCACCCCCTCCACGGCAGCTCCCCCCCTCTGCCCTGAGGTGCTCCCTTTGCAGCAGCTTCCCACCCCCCACCTTCCACCCTGAGGCACCACCCCTCGCCCCAGCTCATCCCTGCCCCACCTCCTCCCCGAGCAACCCGTGGCTACTTCACTTCTCCCACCTCCCAGGCTTGTGGCGCCTAAGCTGATTGGTGCCGCAAGCCTGGAAGGCGGGAGAAGTGAAGCAGCCAAGGTGTGCTCAGGGAGGAGGCGGGGCAGAGGTGAGCTGGGGCGGGGAGTTCCCCTGCGTGCCTCCCCCGCCTTACTTGCTGCAGACAGCCCTCCCTGCACTCCCCTGCCCCAGCTCCCTCTGCCTAAATGCCAGCGGCAACCGGGACGGCAGAAGATCCAGCCGCTGAGGTCGCTGCCAAAGAAAATAGAGCCCCCCAAATCTCGCCTAAATGGTTGCACTGGCCCTGAATGGAAGGCTTTTAATTCATTGTGCTAGAATGGTGTGTGACTGGCAGGTGGGTGGGGGAGTGGGAGCTGGACTGAGAGATGCGGGCCTGTACGAGCCCCAGGGTGAGGCAAGGGCAGAATGGGATATTTGTCTAGCAGAAGTGCATCACTTTGAGTTAGGAAACTCTCAACTGTGCCGGGACTGGTGACCAACCCTACAGTAACAAAGCAGCCCTCCCAAAGAACTCCACACTTGGCAGTGTGTGCTACCCAGCCAGCAACCTGACACTCCAAAGCAGCACTCCCAAAGAGCTCTCCAGTCATCACCTGGTGCACAGCCCCAGTGCTCATGCAGGGCCATGTGGATAACTTGTCAGGATTAGTTGGGTGTATCTTACTTAATCATCGCCCTGCCTTTGTGGGGGCCTCTGGTATGGGTGCACCTCAGTCCCTCCTGTGTTCTGCCTGTGGCACATAATAGTCTAGTCTCCTGTGAGCTGTAGCAGGAGATTCTGATTCTGACTGTTGGGCTTTGTGTGTGATTACTGGGTGCACTTTGGTGGCCTGTGCTACACATGAGGTCAGACTAGATGATCTGGGGGGTCCCTTCTGGCCTTCAACTCTGTAGCTACCCCCCAGTTCCAAACTAGCAGGTTTAGCTCAGTGCCTGTAACCAACCCAGCAGTAACAACCCACTGTAAACAATCCTACAGTGACAAAGCAGCGTGTACAGTAGCAGTGTGCACAGCCCAGCATTGCAGGGCATCTCCCAAGCCTCGACCGCCCTCTTCCCCACTACAACTCTAGCCATCCCTTCTCAGTTCGGTAACTGGGGTATTGCACTGCCTTGCGCAGGAGGTCACAGACAGAGGCAATTGCCTTTTGCACAGTGTCTAGTGTAATTTCATCCCAATCTTCCAGCCCCACACGCACCTACTCTTGGAGACAGGCTGAGATCCTGATCCCACTGGTTATCAGTTAATGGAAACAAACAAGGTAAGGCCAAGAAGGGAGTAGGAGGGTGGGAGTCTAGATTTGGGTTTGATAAGAGGAACTAATTGGGTACATAGTTGTATGAAAGCCATACTTGCCCCAGGTGAGTGTACATGGGGTGAAATATTAACCCAGACCCACTCTGCTGAAGGAATGAGCTGTTTTCCAGGTCAGGGTTGTCTTACAGATACCTTCAGTCCCTGAGAGCAAGGCAGCCAGATTGCACTAACCTGCTCCCTCAATCTTACTGCTGTGTAATAGTGTTTCCCAAACAGTGTGTACCCAAGAACACACCAGCTGCTCTGCGGACAGTCAATCATTGTTCACATCTTCCAACCCAGCCTGTCGGAAGGGTACAAATCTATCCACACCACACTGATGTGCTCCCATATGTATGCACACTCACATAGTGCATCCGGCCTTACTGCAGCTCCTCTCTCTGCTTGTCTCCTATAGAAACATGACCCAGAAATACAGCTTCCTGCCCTCATCAACAATCAAGTTAAGGCCAGCTCTGTATCAGCTCCCCAAGTCCATTGGTGGGGAAACACTAGCTACAACATGAGCATCACATTGCGTCTCTCTGATGCTGGGAATGCAAAGGGGAGTGTCTCAGAGTGACCATCCTCCACAGACCATTAGCTGGGGGATGAAGAGCAAGTCATTGTTTTAGGTTGGCACCCTTGGAAGAGAGCTCTTTAGAGGAGTCTGAACTTGCTAGACAGCATTTCTGTACCCCCTGGAATGGACTCTGGGTGCAGCACCTAAGATCTGTTAGACTTGCAGAAGTCCAGCTAGATCCCATGTGACTATCACCCTAGAGGCTAGGGCAGGGCTATTCCCAATGGCTGGTACTTGTGTGATCTCTCTAGTCTGAGAACAGTACTAATGATTAGAGTTGTGCAAACAATTCCCAGTAGTGAGTGTATCCCACGGAGTGGGTCTTCTTCCCCTGCTGCTGGAAGCAGAGCCCTCTTCCCTCAGGTTACTTGTTTTTCAGGATTCTACAGATTTTTTGTGATTTTTTTCAATCGATGCGTTGAGTTGGAACCGTTCTCTGTGAGTATTCACAATTTGTGCTGTCCTGTTTAGTGGTGATTGGTCAGAAGGGTCACATGGTGTTCATTCTGTTCCCCGACTGGGGGTACAGGCAAGCATTTTGAGCAGCTAATTCACATGAATTCAGACATTCCCTTTCCATGGACATTTAGTAGAAGTGCTTGTGGGAAGTGAGCCTGGCTAAAGTGAATTCACTGAGAAGCACTAGCCAACATGAATGGCTATTTGCCCAGCTCTGAACAAATTTCTTAGCCATTTCAGCCTAGCAGCATTTCCATCTCCACAAGAGGGGCATGTCGCCATGCCCCCAAGCCTCAGAGAGGAAGGAAAGCACTGTCTCCACTCTACACATGAGGAATCTGAGGGGCACAAAGGCGAAGTGACTTGTCCTAGTCACTGAGGGAGTTTTTGAATCCAGGAATTCCTGGCTTCCAGCCCTGTGCTCCAGCTACTAGATGGTGCTGCCTCTCCTTCAGGAGCTGGGTACATGGTGCTTACAGGGATAAACATGCACAAACCAACACCCAGTGATAAGGTCCCTGCCCTGAAGAACTGATGGTCTGGAGGCACAAAGAGGTTCCCAGGACATGCTGTCTGTGTGTATCCGCACATGAGCCTGGCTGACAAGTGCTGGGCTGGAGTAGGTGAAGAAGGGTGCTTTGGTGGCATCCATAGTGAGACATTTCTGAACATGGGGGAGGAAGCAAGTTGGAAGCGGGCAAAGAGGGCAAGAGGCAAGGGCACAGCAGAATGGAGTGCAGAAGGAATCAGGGCAGAGCTGTAGGGGCAGGCAGAACTACCCAGGGCAGGATGGCAAATTTGAGCTGAAGGCTAAATAAACTGAGGCCTGAGCCTTCTGCTTCCACAGCTCCCTCCTCCCATCTCCCTCTCTTCCCTGCTTTACTCCCCTACCTTGTGTCCCTCCCCGTTCCTCCTTCCACCATCACCTCCCCCACATCCCACCTGACCCAGCAGTTTCTTGTCCCCTTTGCTCCCATCACCTGCACCAGATTTTGAGTGATGGTTTGTTTGACAATCTGTCTCCTCCCTGTTTAAAAATCGCCCAGGCTGGCCAGCTCTAGTGTGCAGCAGGCGAGAAAGGTGGTGTGTTCCCGGCTCAGAGTGGAGCTCTTAGCACCGGCTTTCATGGTCACTAATCCCTGGGAGCTGACAGCTTATTTGGATAGGAGAATGAAGAAAAGGCAGTGTGTGTGCCCCCAAGACCTGCCTACTCACTCCAGATTCTCTTCTCCTCTCTGCTAATGCACCTGGCCAAGCAATTGCATCCTTTATACCTTTTCACCCCACCTACTTGCCCTGGGAAATGTCATGCTTCTTCAGTCCCATCTAAGGGACATTATCAGGCTCAAGATTTGTTTCAGATGTTTGAGGATAAGACTCTTGGGGACAAACAGAGTCACAAATATTAAAATCCACAAAAATAAGGAACTTAGTTAAACAGACATTAAAAGGTACAGTGCCAAAAGTGAAATCCCTGCAAGCTGCACGGAAACTTTTAAAAGACACCATAATAGACGCTTAACTTAAATGTATACCCCAAATTAAAAAACATAGTAAGAAAATCAGAAAAGTGCCACCATGGCTAAGCAACAAATTAAAAAAAGCAATGAGATGCAAAAAGGCATCCTTTAAAACATGGAAGTTAAATCCTAGTGAGGAAAATAGAAAGGAGCATAAACTCTGGCAAGTGAAGTTTAAAAATATATTTAGGAAGCCAAAAGAGAATTTGAAGAACAGCTAGTCAAAGACTCAAAGAGTATTATCAAAAGAAATGTTAAGTACATCAGAAGCAGGAAGCCTGCTAAATAACCAGTGGGGCCACTGGGTGATAAGATGCCAAAGGAACATTCAAGGACAATAAGGGCACTGTGGGAAAACTAAATGAATTCTTTACATCAGTCTTCATGACTGAGGATGTAAGGGAGATTCCCAAACCTGAGCTATTCTTTTTAAGTGACAAATCTAAGGAGTTGTCCAAGATTGAGGTGTCATTAGAGGAGGTTTTGGAACAAATTGGTAAATTAAACAGTAATAAGTCACCAGGACCAGATGGTATTCACCCAAGAGTTCTGAAGGAATTCAAATGTGAAATTGCAGAACTGCTAACTGTAGTTTGTAATCTATCATTTAAATCAGCTTCTGTACCAAATGACTGGAGGATAGTTCATTTGTTGGGGGACAGTCAACCTTATTTTTTGTAAAAGAAAATCTTACCTCACCAATCTACTAGGATTATTTGAGGGGCTCAACAAGCATGTAGATAAGGAGGATCCAGTGGATATAGTGTACTTAGATTTTCAGAAAGCCTTTCACAAGGTCTCTCACCAAAGGCTCTTAAGTAAAGTAAGTTGTCATGGGATAAGATTGGAGGTCCTCTGATTGACTGGTAACTGGTTAAAATATGGGAAACAAAGGGTAGGAATAAATGGTCAGTTTTTCACAATGGAGAGAGATAAATAGTGGTGTCTCCCTGAGGTCTGTACTTGGACCAGTGCTGTTCAAAATAGTCATAAATGATCTGGAAAAGGGGGTAAACAGTAAGGTGGCAAAATTTGCAAATGATACAAAACTAGTCAAGATAGTGAAGTCCAAAGCAAACTGCAAAGAGATCTCACAAAACTGAGTGACTGAGCAACAAAATGGCAGATGAAAATCAAAGTTGATAAATGCAAAGGCATTCACATTGGAAAACATAATCCCAGCTATACATATAAAAAGATGGGGTTTAAATTAGCTGTTGCCATTCAAGAGAGAGATTTTGGAATCATAGTTTCAGGAAGAAGGACTGCTAAGCAAATATGAGATTCACCTATCAAGGAAGGAGAAGAGCACATTTGGACACAGACAGGCTAACCTAGTGAGGAGAGATTTAAACTAGGTTTGAAGAAGGCAGGTGACCAAAGGCCACAGGTAAGTCAAGAACATGGAGACCTGGGAGAAGATTCAGAATTTGGGGGGAGCATGGGCTGTTATAGCAGGGATAGGAGAAACAAGACAGAACTGGGGGGAATCAAATCAGTATCTTAGATGTCTGTATACTAATGCAGAAGCATGGAGAATAAGGAGGAAGAACTTGAAATGCTAGTAAATAAACACAACTATGACATACTTGGCATTACAGAGACCTGGTGGGAAAAGATCCATGACTGGAATATTGGTATAGAAGGGTACAGCTTACTCAGGAAGGACAGGCAAGCAAAAAAGGGAGGAGTGTTGCCTTATATATTAAAAATGTACACACTTGGACTGAAGTTGAGATGGAAATAGGATACAGACTTGTTCAAAGTCTCTGGGTAAGGATAAAAGGGGTAAAAAACAAGGGTGATGTCATGGTAGGGGTCTACTACAGACCACCTAACCAGGAAGAAGTGGATGAGGCTTTTTTTAAACAACTAACAAAATCATCCAAAGCACAGGACTTGGTGGTGATGAGGGACTTCAACTACTCAGACATCTATTGGGAAAATAACACAGCAGGGCACAGATTATCCAATAAGTTCTTGTAATGTAGTGGAGATAATTTTTTTTATTTCAGAGGGGGAGAAAGCTACTAGGGAAGAGGCTGTTCTAGATTTGATTTTGACAAATAAGGAGGAACTTGTTGAGAATTTGAAAGTGGAAGGCAGATTGGGAGAAAGTGATCATGAAATGATAGTGTTAACGATTCTAAGGAATGGTAGGAGGGAGAACAGCAAAATAAAGATAATGGATTTCAAGAAGGCAGACTTTAGCAAACTTAGGGAGCTGGTAGGTAAGATCCCATGGGAAGCAAGTCTAAGGGGAAAAACAACTGAAGACAGTTGGCCATTTTTCAAAGAGACATTATTAAGGGCACAAGAGCAAACTATCCCACTGCATAGAAAAGACAGGAAGTATGGCCAGAGATCACACTGTCTTAACCAGGAGATCTTCAATGATCTAAAAATCATAAAAGGAGTTCTACAAAAAGTGGAAACTAGGTCAAATTACAAAGGATGAATATAAACAAATAACACAAGTAAGTAGGGGCAAAATTAGAAAGGCCAAGGCACAAAATGAGATCAAACTAGCTAGAGACATAAGGACTAACAAGAAAGCATTCTACAAATAGATTCTGAAGCAAGAGGAAGACTAAAGACAGGGTAGGCCCATTACTCAATGGGGGAGGGGCGGGAAATAACAGAAAATGTGGAAATGGCAGAGGTGCTTAATGACTTCTTAGTTTTGGTTTTCACCAAGGTTGGTGATGATTGGACATTTAATATGGTGAATACCAGTAAAAATGAGGTAGAGACTAACAAAGATGAAAGATGAGAAGAGTTAAAATAGAGAAAGAAGAAGTTAAAAATTACTGAGACAAATTAGATATCTTCAAGTCACCAGGGCCTGATGAAATGCAACCTACAATACTCAAGGAGCTGACTGATAAGACATCTGAGCCTTTAGCAATTATCTTTGAAAAGTCATGGAAAATGGGAGAGATTCCAGAAGACTAGAAGAGGGCAAATATAGTGCCAATCTATAAAAAGTGAAATAAGGACAACCCAGGGAATTACAGACCAGTTAACTTAACGTCTGTACCCGGAAAGATAATGGAGCAAATCAATCAAGCAATCGATTTGCAAACATCTAGAAGATAATAAGGTGATAAGTAACAGTCAGCATGGATTTGTCAAGAACAAATTGTTTCAAATCAACCTGATAGCTTTCTTTGAAAGGGTGAAAAGCCTTGAGGATAAGGGGGGAAGTGGTAGACTTGATTTTAGTAAAGCTTTTGATACTGTCTCACATGACCTTCTCATAAACAATTTAGGGAAATGCAACCTAGGTGGAGCTACTATATGGTGGGTGCAAAACTGGTTGGAAAACAGTTCCCAGAGAGTAGTTATCAGTGGTTCACAGTCATACTGGAAGGGCATAATGAGTGGGGTCCCTCAGGGAACAGTTCTGTTCAATATCTTCATCAATGATTTAGATAATGGCATAGAGAGTACACTTATAAAGTTTGCGGATGATACCAAGATGGGAGGGGTTGCAAGTGACTCGGAGGATAGGATTAAAATTCAAAATGATCTGGATAAACTGGAGAAATGGTCTGAAGTAAATAGGATGAAATTCAATAAGGGCAAATGCAAAGTACTCCACTTAGGAAGGAACAATCAGTTGCACACATACAAAATGGGAAATGATTGCCTAGGAAGTACTGTGGAAAGGGATCTGGGGGTCACAGTGGACCACAGGCTAAATATGAGTCAACTGTGTAACGCTGTTGCAAAAAAAGCAACCATCATTCTGGGATATATTAGCAGGAGGGCTGTAAGCAAGACATGAGAAGTAATTCTTCCGCTCTACTCCACGCTAATTAGGCCTCAAATGGAGTATCGTGTCCAGTTCTGGGAGCCAGATTTCAGGAAGGATGTGGACAGATTGGAGAGAGTCTACAGAAGAGGAAAATAAATTATTAAAGGTCTAGAAAACTTGATCTATGAGGGAATATTGAAAAAATTGGGTTTGTTTAGTCTGGAAAAGAGAAGACTGGGGGGGACATGATAACAGTTTTCAAGTACATAAAAGATTGTTACAAAGAGGAGGGAGAAAAATTATTTTTCTTAACCTCTGAGGAATGGGCTTAAATTACAGCAAGGGAGGTTTAGGTTGGACATTAGGAAAAACTTCCTAACTGTCAGGGTGGTTAAACACTGGAATAAATTGCCTATGGAGGTTGTGGAATCTCCATCATTGGAGGTTTTTAAGAGCAGGTTAGACAAATACCTCCAATGATGGAGATTCCACAACCTCCATAGGCAATTTATTCCAGTGTTTAGACAAATACCTGTCAGAAATGGTCTAGATACTACTTAGTCCTGCCATGAGTGCAGAAAACTGGACTAGATGACCTCTCAAGGTCCCTTCCAGTCCTATGAGTCTATGACTGTGGATTGTTCTCTGAAAACATCCACTCAATGTGCAGCAGCAGTCAAAAAAGCTAACAGAATGTTAGGAAGCATTAAGAAAGGGATAGATAATAAGACAGAAAATATCATATTGCCTCTGTATAAATCCATGGTATGCCCATATCTCAAATACTGCATACAGATGTGGTCACCCCATCTCAAAAAAGATATATTGGAATTGGAAAAGGTTCCGAAAAGGGCAACAAAAATTATTAGGGGTCTGGAATGGCTTCCATATGAGACTGAGACTGGGATTTTTCAGCTTGGAAAAGAGACAACTAAGGGGAGATATGATAGAGGTCTATAAAATCATGACTGGTGTGGAGAAAGTAAATAAGGAAGTGTTATTTACTCCTCATAACACAAGAACTAAGGGTCATCAAATTAAATTAATAGGCAGCAGGTTTAAAACAAACAAAAGGAAGTATTTCTTCACGCAACACACAGTCAACCTGTGGAACTCTTTCCAGGGGATGTTGTGAAGGCCAAGACTATAACAGGGTTCAAGAAAGAACTAGATAAATTCATGGAAGATAGGTCCGTCAATGGCTATTAGCCAGGATGGGCAGGGATAGTGTCCCCAGCCTATGTTTGCCAAAAACTGGGGATGAGCAACAGGGGATGGATCACTTGATGATTACCTGCTCTGTTCATTCCCTGTAGGGTACCGGGCATTGACCACTGTTGGAAGACAGGATACTGGGATAGATGGATCTTTGGTCTGATGCAGTATGGCCGATCTTATGTTCACTTACATAGAGCCCTCTACAACCCCACACATAGGATGCCCATCTCTGGGTAACCACAGACCGAAGCTCATGGGTGTGGGTGCACATTCCGCTTCAGGTCAGGCAGATGTGCAGTTGCCAGTGAGTCTGATGCACAGGATGGGGCTCTTGCAATACCTAAACTATGTAACCATGGATACTGCACCCATTACTATGGCGTCTGGGCAACAGGTGGAGGCAGAGGTGGCTCTGTGTTCCTTGGTTGCACTGATGGATGTTGTCAGTTAGCTTCACTCTGCCATCTCCTGCTTGATGCCTGCTCATGTGACTGGCTACTCCAGGTGTCCAGAGCTCTGGGTCTATGTTACTCAGCTAGAAAGTCTTGCTAAGAGGATCTCTTTTAGTGTTCCCTTCACCCATCTCCCACACACCATTTCCTCATTAGCCAACGCCTTGTGATTCAATGTTCATCCATTCCTAGAGCAGAACCATTCCATCTCATCAGTGCCGAGATCAGCAAGCTCAGAACATTGTCAGGCCACTGGAGAGTTTATTTCATGGGGATTTGTGGCCAAGACACACATGTAAGATAAAGAACATGCCATCCAGCATTGGTATACACACATTTCCTGTGCATCTAGAGGCACATGTGTGTGTCTCCGTGTCTGAGTATGTGTGAATGCTCATGTCTGTGTATGCACACACACGTGCACATGTGTATCTGTGGATATGTGTGCATATGCATGCATGTGCTAGTATGGAAGTGTGTGTTTATGAGTGCATCAGTATGCATGTGTGGGTATATGCCCACGTGCATATCTGTGTGTCTGATCTGAGTCTGTATGAGTGGACAGAGACACAATCATTATTTAAAGCACTGGTGGAAGCAAATAGAATAGGGAGAGGATGTATCCAAGGGGATCAATGGTGAGAAATGGGAGGAGGGGAGCTGGAAAGAAGGAGGGAAACAAACAGGGTAGCGATGGAAATGGGGAGAGAGAGAAAAGCAGGGAGGGAGCATAGCTCTGTAACAAGGGGCTCAGGTAATTCAGCAATCAGTGCTACCTTGTCACACACAAATCTACACAGACGCATGTCCTAACAGGCATTGCTAACATACATAGCCTCACACAGATATATCAACGCCTACATGGACATACAGGCTGGTGCATGTGGTGTGCACACACAACTGCCAGCCACCATTAGTGAATCACTCAGGGACTAAGTGATGCTCTTCTGTTCAGAACAGACAGCTACCTCGCCTGCTTTCTGGGCTTAGACTCCCCTTTCTGTTTCCATCTCCCTGGGCCAGGATTAGCCTCTGACCCCTGCTGCTTGTTACATGGCTGTGAAATAAAACGTCTATATCTCTGGGCAGAAAGTTCAGGTCAGTGCCACTAAGCTGCTGTCAGCCTATTGCCCTTTGCCAGGCACTACGTGCAGGGTGCACTACCTGTTTGTACTTGGCCTTTGTGGGTGAAGGAGGCAGTGTCAAACTGCTGGAGATTTGGCCCTGAGCATAGGGTTGCCAACTCTCCAGGATTGTCCTGAAGTCTCCAGGAATTGAAGATTAATCATCGATGAAAGATTATGTCACGTGATGAAACCTCCAGTAAGACCTCCATCCAAAATTGGCAACCCTACCTGTGCAGTGGACTGCTGGGGTCCTTCAGAGATGGGCTGCATCCACTCAGACAAGTTCCTCTACCTGAATTGCTCTCTACACTGCTAGGTAGCACCATGTTAAATCAGATTGACTAAAAGGGTTGGCACCGCTCCCAGGTTCCCCATGGGTCATGAGGGTGGGTCAGATGCTGCTGGGAAGCCACCAAGGTATTTGAGTTCCAGCTGTTCTTAGGGAAGAGCTTGTGCTCTGGCACACAGTGTGAGGGCTCTGCTGGGGTGGGGCTTTTCACTGCATCGGCCCTGCTGCTTGGCCCTCTCAACTGTCCCCCTTTCTAACCTTTGCTTCCTAGCTGAGACTCAGAATGTCCCGCTGCCTTGGAGAACTGAGCCGCTGCAGGAATGGGAAACAAGTCTCAGGGAGCTGGGTGTGTGTTAGGCTTCTGCAGCACTTCCCCAACTATGCACTGAGAGAGCCCACCGCCAGGCTTGACACATCTTCTCATATTCCCATTGGTGGCCAGCCAGCTCTCCTGGTCCCAAAGGGGCAAAATCCCACTATCAGGCTGCTTTCCAGCTCCCAGCACAGCTTGTGTTCCAGCACTGGTGCTTCCAGGAACATTACACAGCAAGTGTCCCTAGTGGAGGGACCGTCCCTGTTTTTAGCAGGACATTGGCCTCTTCCCCAGGCTCTCTCCCCCAGTCAGGTGTGTGCAGAGTCTACTTTTCTCCTCAACAATCCCTATGTCTCAGTTTCACTGGTTGTCAGCTACCTGTGATGGCTACTAGGCCAGCAACCTCCTTGCCCCCATAGTGACCCTTTCTCCTGTGTGAGATCTGCACCGCTTCCAACCCCCTTGGACAGGCAGCTTTGCTCCAGCCATCTCCCCCCCTATCTCCTCCCCCCCAGCAGGTGTTTGTTTCCTTGTGGCTTTTAAAAGAAGGGGCGGGAAGATCTCCAGGGGAGTTTAGAGAGAGCTGTCAGGCCAGGCTTAGCAGTGAAATATTGCTGGTCGGGTTTTATCAGCCTGCTAATCTCCTTGGACTGAAAATTAAGATGTGATAAAGGGCCTGGCGGTTCCAGCAGGCCCTGGCCGCTCTGCTATGGCTTTGGGAACAAAGGAATCTCTGTTCATGTTGCTATCATTGAGTAAATATCAGGCAATCCTAGCCCTGCAAACAGGGAGAGGTGACAGAGTGACATGGGGCTCTGTCGTCACCATGTGGGCCTGAGGAAGGAAGGGTAGAACTAGCACCTGCTGCCAACAGGATTGGGGTATCTGATCTCAGATGCAATAGTAACAAACACCCCCTCCTACAGGACCATTTCAGAATAGTCCAAGCCATTTAAGCCCCATGCTGCAGCAGGGCTGTGGGTGTGTCCTGCAGGATTCCCACCCAGACGTGAACTCCTGTCAAGCTTCAATTTGAGCCAAAGGCCACAATGCATTCAAGCACTTGCCTGCCCACTTCTAGGGATGAGTGCCCCAGAGCAAGATGCGGAGAGGGAGGAGGGAGTGCAGAGGGAACTGGAGAGTGGTGGGGTCCTGGCATCTGACTTCCCAGCTCCTCGGTGTGTCCTGTCTGCTTATTGCTGGAGTTAAGGGCAGTAAAGCTGTTTCAGAGTCTGCTCCTGACACTCAGACCCCAGGCCACAGCAGCTAGGTCCAAGGAGCATCCAGCCTGGCCTGCCTGCTTGCCCCAGAGGAGTCTGGCTCCCCTGATATGAGCTGCACCTGTTTCTCCCCATCACCCCATTCCAGGCTGCCTGGGAGGGTGTGAGTGCAGGGCTGGCCTCTCACAAACTTTCTGCTTCTGATGTTGATTCATGTTGGCTTTTCATAGCGACTGTTTATTTTAGCAGAAGCCCTAACAGGGGAAGCGCCAGGTGCTGTTTACATGGGGCTTTGGCTGGAGGCTGCACCCAGCAGCTCTACTGGCACAAAAGGGCTGACCGAGAAACATAAAACAGGCCAATTTGTTACACGAGACTGCAACGGAAATGAACCCTTTAAGCCTTGATTTCATGCAGGAGAAAGAGGCCATCCAAGAGCAAGGGGATCAGGGGAGTGTCATCCAGAGAGGCAGCAGTGGCTGGGCTCCAAATGAAGCAGGAACTGCAAAAGGAGCTCCCATCTCATTCTCCCCAGTTTGTACCCACTCTGCCATGCTAATGAGACGTCTCTCTATCTGCCCTGCAGCATTACAGTTCCTCACTGCTTTCCCAGCTCTTCCTGCCCTGTGCTCTGCTCTCTGGCCTAGACCTACACTGCAGCATTACCACACAGAGTCCTGTCCTCCCCCAGCCCCAAGCTCCTCTTCTGCTGAGCCCTGCTCTGCAGCTACAGGAACGCCTCGGCATTTCTTCTTCCTACAGTCAACATTTATCCTAATTTCACTGATCTTTTAATAATTAGAACTAAAATGAGACTCTCTAGGTGAGAACTGCAAGGACACTGAACCCTCCCAGAGCACATCTCGGCTCTGATGGGAAGTCCCAGGGGACCCATGAAATGAAGTCTTGATGAGAAATTCCTGCACAGTTCCAGGGATCCAGGTCATGGAGCAGGGAGAGGACAGGAGCACAAGGAAAAGGCCAAACTGGGTGAACGGCGAGCACAGAACGTGCTTTGAGTGGGAGTCAAGAGAAGGTGTGTGGGAGGCAGGCAGCAGCATCCAAGGCAGAGGAAGATGCAGAAGGAAGCTACAAGTGTGATGAGCATGCTGATGAGTATGTGTGCACATATGTGTACGCATGCACACTGTGTATATGTGAACTCTTTGTGGATGCGTGTGTGCTCTGTGTACATGTCTGCACTCAGTGTGAGCATTGTATGCCTATAGGCGCAGGCGTGTGTGCTGTATTTGTGAAATGGTACATTTTGTGTATGTGTGCTGTGCACTGCAGGTGTGTGTGCACGTGAACTATGTGTGTGCACTCCTGTGCAAGGTGTGATGGTGGTAAAAAGGAAAGCTGCTCAAAGCAACAGGAGAATGGATCATTAAGGAATTAGGTGCATAACAAATAAGCCATCAGGACAGAGATACCCGTGCCCCTAGGAATGTCATTCCCCTGTTTTTTTACAGAAGTGCCATACTGCATATGCTCTGGACATAAGCATGCAGAGCACATGGTGTCCCCAACAGAGGCCTCAGATTCTCAATGCAATGGGGATGGACTGGGCCACTGTAAGGATCAAAAGGAGATGTCTCTCTACACATTGATACTGATGCCTCCAGGCAGGCATAACCAGGGAAAGGACGATCACACCCTCAAGCATTAGAGGGATAGTCTTGTTAATCTGGATCTGTATCACTAGCTTGCTTGCATATATATACCTGCCCCTGGAAATTTCCACTACATGTATCTGATGAAGTGGGTATTCACCCACGAAAGCTCATGCTCCAAAACGTCTGTTAGTCTATAAGGTGCCACAAGATTCTCTGCTGCTTTTACACACCCTCAAGCGTTTGCTTTGGGCTCTAGAGTGTGTGAGGAAAGTGATATACAATAAAGTATGAAGCAATGGCTGTGGGTACTGGGATTGTGCTGGTCCAGGCAGCCCACAAGAGGGAAGCAGAGTGTAAGAAATAGCCCATTTCATTTCCTGCAGAGGATGGAATAAATAGTAAAATTATGCAATGGCTCTAGAGGGTTTTGTCACTCCAAAGACTTCAGCATTGCTATGGGTCAGGAATAGCTCTTCTACCTGTCACTAGCTCTGCTCTGTGACTGATGAGAGTGTTTCCCCTCTCACGTTCCACCTTTTTTTCTCTATTGCATTTGCTTCTCTGTTGAGTTTTACTCTTTTAATTTGGCTACACCAATGCAAATTCAACTTTAAAATCTAAATTAAATGTCTTTGTTTTGGGGGGGGGAGGCAAGACCCCATAGAAGCACCTGATGGTGGATTCCAGGTAGCCCCAGGGAAATCATCCCATCACAGGAAGCTGGGACGCTCTCCTGGCTGATTGTGTCCCCAGAACCCCAAGCTGCAGTGATGCTGGGCTGTCTTCACCTGGAAATAGGCTTGAGTGTTCCTCACTAGGCAGGATTTTCTCTCTAATTCACAGCCAAGACATACAAGGTTTGGGCCAGATTGGCTGCCTCTGTGATACTGTGGAAGATCAGCACTGAAAATGGGCAAACACAGCATCTCCTCTGCTTATATTTCATCCTGTCATGCTCACTGAGGGAACTGCAGGCTGCAGCCTGCCCTTTGGACCGATGTGCCTCATGGATGAGAAAAGCTGGGAGGTGGATACTGGTTTTGCTATTCATGGAACTTGACAACAGCTTCCTTGGGGAAGGACAAGACATCTGCATACTTGGAACAAGCAACTACTCAGGACATGGTCTCTTCACATTGACAGTCTTGCTAGCTATTGCTCTATCTCTATCTCTCCCTTGGGGGGAAGATCACTGTAAAGAGTCCTCAGAATTCCTCAACCCATCAGTTGGGCTTTAGCCCTAGATATGCTACAGAAATAGTGCTGGTCTCCTTCTGGCAGCGGATAAAGGTCAGGTGTCTGGGCTGAGCCTTTAAGATCTCTGAGCTTTGTTGCTGACATGGCTGAGGACCCAGCCAGTGCAGGCGGAGCTGAGACAGATGGGCTCCCTTCTTCCTTTCCGAGACCCCAGAGAGGAGTATTCAGCAGCTGTTTACCTGTCCTTGAGGCGCTCTCGGGAGGGGTGAGCCAGTGCTTGTTTTCTGCCATCCAGTCCTACATGAGGAGAGCAGTGAGGCAGGATAGACTGTCCTGCCCTCATTATACTTCTGACACTTCACTCCAGCGGACCCAGATAGTGTGATCTCTAGGCTTTCTCAGTCTCTGGCTAAGACATGGGCCTGGGTGAGAGGCTTATGCTTGGTCTGAATATGATGGAGGTGATTTTGATTGGCTATGGGAAACATATGGAGAAAGGCCAGAGGCCAACCTGCCCTCTCATTTGATTAACTGGTCCCACCAGGATGGTCAGTCAGATAAGCAACCCAAGAGACCTCCATTTATCTCTAATAGTGGCGATTGTATGTAAGCAGCCCCTCCTCCTGCAGGATAGTTCCCTGATAACTTTCCCTTCTGGGTGAACTCTTCACCAAAGCATTTCCATGTCATTCATTGAATAGCTCATATTTCAATTACTCCCCAGGAACATCAGCTTCTGTACAGTGTCACATGCTTATGGCCTCACTAACCTTCCCTGGGATCTTGCCTATCCCCTGGCTCCTAGAGAATGCAACAATAGCCAGTGAAGTGTTTTCTCACTATGGGATACCAGATGAATGAATAACAGACAATTGCCCACCATTCACAAGTAGCTCATTCTGGCAATTCTCTTTACAACAAGCAATTCAAACACACCAGGCCAACTATGAAGACAAATGGGCTTACAGAAAAATCCATTCAAGTAGTCCTGGCACATTCAAGGGATCTAGACTTAGCATTGCTAGAATATCATGACATACTTCACTTTGGGGATCACTAGTTCAGAAACTGATAGGCAATAGGACAAAAATCTTAGTGCCAACCCCTAACAAGCTTCTTGAGCCAAAAACAATTGACCCCGAAGAAGCTCCCGGACAGAACAAAAGCAACATTAGGACAAAAATCTCAAACACTTAGCGCAGCGCAAGTGGAAGAGAATGTTTGATTGCAGACAGACTGTGTCTGTCAACCTGCAGTAACAACTCTTCCATGTGCTCCGAGGTCATGCAGCATAACCATCCCTTATGGCCAGCTCTAGATGAGGAAGAGAACACATCCAACCAAAGCCAAGAAAGACAACAACTTTCTTTTTCCTGGGGATACGAATGGCGGAGTCGGGAGTGCTGCTGACAGAAGTAATACACCCCACCTAGTTACTGACAATGAAAGACACAGGAAGCAGCAAACACGGGCTCCATGTAGTAGACTCCCTCAAGGGTCAAACAGACCATTGCTGAAGGGACTTATTTGGGAATAAGACTTGGCAATGTGATCAGAAAGCCAGTGAGGGTCAGAGAGAGCAGCTATTGGCAGATGTCCAATAAAAGAGAGAATAATCCTCTGCTAAGTAGGCAGTTTCAGGTTGTTTCCCCTGACTTCCAGCCTATGCATCCACAATAACTGGTCTGTGGTGGTGATTTGTGGTTGATATTAGGGTTTATTGGCATTTGATTTTCAAAACAAAAAGGAAGATGTATCAGTACCCACTAGAGCAGAGTGATACTAACCTCTGTCCCACAATGGGTATTAACCTTTTGTAACCATAACACGTCTGGTGACTGAGGCCAGGACATAAAAAGCCAGCTCTTTCTAGCACTCCCTTATTACATAGGAATGAACTTTCACAGCCTCTTATCCCTCTGCTGTGCATGCAGAGATGACACTGATTCTATCAGTTTGGCTGCCGTCCCACATGCTGAATTTGATATGTATGCATGGCCTCCCCCTCTCCCCCATCTTCAAAGTCAAAGACCTGGCAGCCGTTCTGAAACCCGGGCAGTTTCTGTGCCACGCTTGGCATGGAGCTCAAAGGCTCAATTAACAACATCTGCTTTTGTGGGATATGAAACCCTCTCCCTCCCCTCTGAGCACTCACAGCTGGAAGCAGCATGGAGCTGCAGCCAGCAATATCCAGGGAGTTCCTTTAGCTCCCAGCAAATCCCCATGCTGCAGGTCAGTAAGAAAGAGCTGGGAGTATCCAGCAGATGCTGCCTATAGGAGGAGCAGGCTACCATGCTGCCATGTAGCACTTCATTTGAAAGAATTCTGCAGGCCCGACTAGCTCAGGGCTTTATACCCCTTAAGGCCCCTCCAGATGAAGGGTGATTTAAAATGCTGAGAAGTGGGCAGGGGATCAGGGCAGCATGTGATAATAATATGAGCTGATCCAGAGGTCTAGTGAGCATCTCAGTGTGCTGCTGCTCCAGGATTTGCATTGGGTTCTGAGCTGCGTTCCCATAATTTGGCTGGGAAAGGCTGTGTTCCTCTGCAGAGACACACTCCCCCCCCAAATCAGGCTGATTCAAAGAGGGTCACTGCTGGCTCTGAAGGGAACTGCATTCAGCCTTCTTAAGCCAGAATCAGATGCAAGGCCTGAAAGAAGGAAGAGTGGAAACCCCAGAGGAAGCCAAGGTAATTTTGAAAGCAACATAGGGGCCAGGGAGAACCCACAGCTCAGGTCCAACCTGACTGGTCATTACACAGCCATGGAAAAGCTCAAGCCCTGATCCCTAAACAAATACCTAGTCAAGATGTCACACAATTCCCACTCTCCAGGAAAATGGGCAATTTTTACTATCCCCAGTTGGTGGCTGAGGCATGGGCCGGGGGGGGAATGACTAGCTTGAGGTCACTCAACCAGTCGGTGAGAGAGCTGGGACTAGAACCCAGGTCTCCTAGGCCTTTGTGCCAATTCCTGGACAATGCTTCCTCACAAAGCTAGGCAGGGGTAGAACCAGTCCTGGCAGCTGGTCAGTGACAAGTATCATCTCCCGGCAGGCTGGGACGTGGCGAGGATGTAGATAGCCACGCAGACACTGCCAGCATTCCGGGGTAGGGGTGGATGTGAGGATGCTGCCATTCCCTCTCTTCATGCCATCAGGCAGAGCATGGTACAGTGGCGAGTGGGAGTTCCTGCAAGAAAAATCTCCTCTCACTCTCTAAAGAGCCTGAGACGTGTAATGAAAATGGGACTTCCAAAGGCTTGTGCTAGGGCTGCCATTGTGCTTGGCTGCAGCACCATTGATGACCCTGGCCTCAATCCCCAGTGTCAGGGACTGAAAACCAGTCTCCATCCAGCTTCACTACTTATGTAGGACAAAGGCCTCCCAATAGCAACTCCTCCCCCAACACACACGGATTGCTCCAGTGCCTCCCTCTCCCCCCTGCCAACAATGACTTCCTTGTTTGGGGTCTTCTTCCCTTCCAGCCCCTAAGAGAACATCCCAAAAGCAGGAGTGAGAGCCTGGAACAGCCCAGTATCAACTCCCACAGACTGGAGATGAGCCAAGGCAAATTGTGTCCATCGTGTCCCACGTTCAACCTGGGATCAAAGCAGAAAAGCTCTTGTAGGCTGGGGAGGGGAAAATCTTCTCCTTAATCAACAATGATTAGGAGGAAATCCTTGAAGTACATTGCCAGGCATCAGGCATTTGACTCCCATCAAAGAGATGAAGTTATTTGCACGGCAGAGAAGTGGAGGAGGAGGCAAACCAGCTTTTCTCATGCAAATATAAAACAGAAACTGAAATGAAAGTCTCCCTCATCAATAATACAATAAAGGGAGAGGGAGAGATAACAGGGAACTAGCCAGATAACAAGGAATGAACAAGACTGCACACAACTTAACCACACCCTGCTCCCAAATCCAGCATAGCTCCCCTCTTGGGTGAGATGAGTTTCTGAGGTCTCTGTACAGCCTGTACGCTCTCAGCTCCTCCAGTTACTGCTTTGCTGTTCTAGGGAGCTACCAACTGAAGCTCTTCAAGCACTTTATTCACCAAGCAATCAAACATGCTCCCTCTTCTTTGAGATAAGGTGACCAGAACTTCATGCAGTATTCAAGGTGTGGTGGTACCATGGATTTATATAGAGGCATTATGAGATTTACTATCTTATTATCTATCCCTTTCCTAATGATTCCTAATCTCCCGTTAGCTTTCTTGACTGCTGCTGCAGATTGTTGAGTGAATGTTTTCAGAGAGCTATCCACAATGACCCCAGGATCTCTTTCTTGAGTGGTCACAGCTACTTTAGACCCTAACATTTTGTATGTATAGATGGAGATATGTTTTCCAATATACATTATTTTGCACTTATCTTTGCACTTTGAATTTCATCTGCCATTTTGTTGCCCCTTCACCCAGTTTTGTGAGACCTCACCCTTTGTAAGTTTTCACAGTCTGGTTTGGACATAACTATCTTGAGTAACTTTGTATCATCTGAAAACTTTCCTACCTCACTGTTTATATGTTTTTCCGGGTCATTTATGAATATGTTAAACAGCACTGGTCTCAATACAGATCCCTGGGAAACACTGCTATTTACCTCTCTCCATTCTGAAAACTGACCATTTATTCCTACCCTTTGTTTCTTGTCTTTTAATTCATTACTGATCCTTGAGAGGACCCTCCCTCTTACCCCATGATTGCTTACTTTGCTTAAGAGTCTTCGGTGAGGGACCTTATCAAAGGCTTTCTGAAAGTCCAAATACACTATATCCATTGGATCACCCTTGTCCACATGTTTGTTGACACCCCCCCACCTCCACTCAAAGAATTCTAATAGATTGGTGAGGCATGATTTCCCTCTACAAAACCTGTGTTGACTCTTCCCCAATGTATCATATTCATCTATGTGTCTGGTAATTCTATTCTTTACTATAGTTTCAACCAGTTGCCTGACATTGAAAGTAGGCCAGGATCGCCTCTAGAGCCTTTTAAAAAAATTGGTGTCACATTAGCTATCTTCCAGTCATCCAGTACAGAAGCTAATTTAAGCAGTAAGTTATATAGCAGTTAGTATTTCTGCATTTTCATATTTGAGTTGCTTCAGAACTCTTGGGTGAATACCATCTGGTGCTGGTGACTTTTACTGTTTAATGTATCAGTTTGTTCTGAAACCTCCTCTACTGGCACCTCACTCTGGGACAGTTCCTCAGATTTGTCATCTAAATAAAATGGCTCCATTGTAGACGCTCCCTCACATCCTCTACAGAGAAGATCGATGCAAAGAATTCATTTAGTTTCTCTGCAATGGCCTTGTCTTCCTTGTGCGTTCTTTTAGCATCTCAGTTATCCAGTGGCCCCACTGATTGTTTTGTAGGTTTCCTGCTTCTTATGTACTTTAAAAAAAATGCTTTTAGTTTTTGTGTCTTTTGCTAGTTGCTCTTCAAATTCTTTTGTGGACTACCAAATACTACTTTTGCACTGGATTTGCCCCCTTAAGGAGAGGGTTACTCAAGTCCCCACATACCCAACCCCAAACGCAAATCTTCTATAATTTCTTCCAGGCCCCACTGAAAGAATTGGTTCTTTTTCTGCCAGAAGTTGGAAAGTAATGAGGCTTTATATTCCAGTTTGTCACCAAGTCATAACCCAGATGCACTTGTATAACAGACAATAACTGTGCCGGATGCAGGCCCAGCACAGTGGAGATAAACATCCCAGACTTCATGGGGTGCCCAGTGTGATATGTCCATCACTGGCTCACTGATTTACAGACAATTACTTGTTGATACTGCTCTATATATTATACACTGACATGTAAGTACAATATTTATATTCCAGATTATGTTATAATTATACGATAAAAATGAGAAAGTAAACTATTTTTCAGTAAGTGTGTCGACACATTTGTATTTTTATGTCTGATTTTGTTAGCAAATAATTTTTAAGTGAGGTGAAACCTGGGGTACTCAGGATAAACCAGACTCCTGAAAGGGGTACACTAGCCTGGAAAGGATGAGAACCGCTGCACCGAAGGGTCTGTCCTTTAGTATTATGGGTTTTAACTGAGCAGGTTTTGTGATGACGATGAAAGGTACCAGCTAAATATCCACATTTGCTGATGTGAGTGACCAGAAGGTGGATTTGGATGATTTATTATGGCTATTTGAAAATTAATCCCCCAGCATGTAAAACTAGATAGACTGTAGAGGGACTGGGGCACACTCTGTGTGGGTGACTGTATGTGGAAATGGGAATGCATGTTTATTCTTTGTTACCTGTAGATGCAAATCCCCCTCCCCAATCTCATTAGGTTCATATACCAGTGTTATTATTCTGTTACAATCTACTTTTCTGCTTTTTTTTTCCATTATCTTGCTCAGGGTCAGATGAAGGCTCATCCCCTCTGCTGATCTGTCCATACAGCTGATCAACAGCCTTGATGACAAATGAGATTTCCATTTGATAAGGGTGTCTGCAACAAGATAAGAAGTAATCAGAGGGGGATCCTGAGCAGCTGCACAAAAAGACATAGACAGTGAACAGGCACACACTCAGGCTGTGATGCTGGTGGATTTTCAAAGTGGGCCCCCTATGTCTTAGTGACAGAGTTGCAGGGTCCAAGGAAAGGTAGTTGATCCAAACTGCTGTCCACTGCAGAGATGCTTGTCAGGGAAATTCTAGCCACAGCAACTTTGGCTGAGGGAGGCCATTTTGGAAGGTTTGACTAACCCCTGGTAAGTGCCTCTCACGTCTTCTCCCTTGGGCCTTTATTTCTGTTGTTAGCTTGTTTGTTTTTCATTTGTGTGTGGGTGTGATGCTAAGCACCCCTGTATTTGCACACTATTGTAATAATCTTTGTAGAAGATATGCCTTGTGAGGTATCATTTGAAAACTAATAACTCAGTGAGCATTAATATCCCTGTATGATGTATGTGTGCGCAATGTGTGTTAAGAATTACAAATATAAGCCAGAATTATGACTAAAGTGTATGTATGTAAACCAGGCATATGGTGGGAGGGGAATTGGTAAACAGGTCTATCCTAAACAAAGGAATGTGTGTTTACTTCAGTTTACATATGAGCAGTAAACAGGGCCATCAAGACAGCATAGGTAGGAGATGGCAGGAAACAGGACAATTTGCATTTCAACAAACACAAGTGTGGAAAAAAGGAGCCTGGAGCATCCTTTAATACCAGACTCCATGTCACCTTTTCAATGGCACATTTGTAAAACTCAGCAAGGCTTCAATTAACATGCTGTGGATTGTTGAACCCTACATTGCCTAGGGTTACCCCAATCTGAAATCTGTGCATGAACTCATCTACAAGCGTGGTTACGGCAAGATCAACAGGCAGTGCATTGCTCTGACTGACAATTCTCTGATTCAGTGGTATCTTGAGAAATATGGCATCACCTGCATGAAAGATGTGGTCCATGAGATCTATACTGTTGGCAAGAACTTCAAAGTAGTGAACAACTTTCTATGGCCCTTCAAGTTATCTTCTCCTCGAGGTGGAATGAAAAAGAAAACTATCCACTTTGTGGAAGGTGGAGATGCTGGCAACAGGGAAGATCAGATTAACAGGCTCATAAGGAGAATGAACTAATGGTGCCCAGCAGTGGACTTTCCTACTCTGGTCTGTTAATAAAAATATTTCTGTGCAAAAAAAAAAAAGCTTGAATAAACTTTACCTTGAGGGTTAACCCTCAGAAGAATCCCTTTCAAAAGTTTACTGGTCTATAAATAGGGGATGGACTTAACCTCAAGTGATAAGCAATTGAATCAACTAATTGTATACGATATTACTGTACTGTAAAAGTTTATAGAGTGAGGTCTTTTTTTTAAAGCAAATGGCACACTGGTGATTACATTTGACTATGATCTTATCTTTTAATACTATATGAGGAAATATGGATATTTAATGACATGATATTTTAAAGTCTGTGGCCAAACAGGTAGAAACCAGTTCCCTAGGGGTAGGAGAGAAGGCAGCTACTAACCTGTCTTCTATGTAAATTAAGTATGGTGGGATCAAAGGACTTGAAGCCCACAGGAAGGGAAGAACAGCCTCAGGTCATCCTGCCTCTTCAAACAAAGTAATTGAATTTGGAAGATACAAGCATGGACAGAAGCCATCTATAGCATACATCACAGACAGACAGAAGAGACCAGAGCTATTGCAAGTTGAGAAAGATGGGTCCTTCAACCAAGGGGAGTTTGACTTCTCTATAAATGAATATAGATGAGAAATCTGCATAGGCAAAGATCTTTTGCCTATGAAGACAAGGGCAGACAGCTCCTTGTACTTCTGTGAAAGGTCCTGACTGAGGGAAAATCAGCCATGGCTGGGAAGAGTTGCTGGTGAGAGAAACCATCTTGAACAAAGCCTGGATCTTGTTAGATTCTGTTTTAGACTTTTAGGTGCACGTTTTCACCCTTTGAACTGCTTTCTCCTTTGGCCAGAGTTAGCTGCATTTTGTCTTTAAAGTACAGTTCTGCTCTGAGAAGTGGTTTTGTAAAATGGCATCGTGACACTGTTTATTGTCTAACAGTGGATTTCTAATCAAATTGTTCATTTTACAAGCAAAAGATGGGGGAGGAAGCTTCCTGCTGCCAGCTCTGCAAATTCCCACCTCATGCATCATCACCAGAAATATTGAATCTGCCAGCCAAAGGCTGCCCTTGGCTGCATCTGTACAATTCTACAGCCCTCTGGCTCTACAGATGTAATTAAGGGCCAGACCCTCAGCTGATGTAAATCAGTGTAGCTCCATGTACTTCAACAGAGCTTGGTGGATTTCCAGCACAGGATATGGCCCAATGGATTACACAAGTGGACCTGCAATTAGAACCTAGTTAACAATTCTGTTGATGTCGTGCAGATCATAAAGCAATCTCACTTCCCTGCCAACCCTCCTTTAGCTGGGATAGCCCTACAGGGTTACTAGGAGTAAAAACAGTAAGGATATCTCCACTGTGCAGCTGGAAGCACACTTCCCAATATGGGTAGAAAGACACAGGCTAGCTGTGCCCAAGCCAGCTTGCTAAAAATAGCAGTGTGGCTGCAGCAGCTCAGGCTAGCTGTCCCAAGTACATACCCAGGAGATTGGGCAGGTTTATGCTCAGGCAGCTAGCCTGAGCTGCTGCAGCCCCACTACTCTTTTTAACATGCTAGCATGTCTGCCTGTGCTGGGAAGCACACTCCCAAGTGCTGCACAGACTTACCCCAAATGCCTTTTGTTACTGACGTCAGCAGCAATGACTCTGACAATCTGAAGGGAAAGAAGAGGCCACTTTTCAGAGCAGAACTATTCTCTAAGGAGGCTTTTTGAAGCCCACTCCTTGCTCAGAGAGCCCAGATCAAGGCTGAGCATGTTCACTTAATGTTGGTATAAAGTAAAGAGAACTAAGCGACCTCCCCTTGAGCGACTGTGTGGAACAGCAGCCAAGTCTCTACCTCAGGGCTGAACAGCCGGGGCGCTGCAGGCGGAGGGCGAGCAGACTTGGTAGCATGGGGACTCAGGAGTGGAATAAGAAGGTGCTGTGTGTCACCCTGAAGTGCATTGGCAGGCCCCTGCTGTGTGGGTGGTTGTAAAGTACCTGCCCGCACTACACCTGGCTCTAGCCAGCTCTGTATCCATCCTTCATTATCACAATGGAGCACTAAATGCATTCACAGAATAGAATAAAAGTGAGGTGACTCTGGCAGTTGCTGTGCCCTGCTCTGTTTCACTTGATGCCCACATGGTTCTGAGCCAAACTGGCCAATCAGACTCCATCTCTTATCCAGACTATTTTAATAATATAAATTAAAAGTTTCCCTGCATTACAGTCAAGGCCTTTAATGTGCTTAGTGCTCCTGTAGTACAGATTCAGGGCAATAAATCAGCATTCAGCATTAAACCTTATTGCTGCTTTCAAGTGCTTAGATTTGCCAGCACTAACTCAGGCTGCTGCCAAATGTTGTTTGTCGCACCAGCAGCATGAGGCACTTGCTGTCTGCACTGTACCCCAGCCTGCAGTCACTAGAGACCACCGAGAGGAAACAAAGACCCCAGGCGCAGCAAAGTGCTGATACATTGTCTGAGTGAGATGTGAGCTGCACCCCAGCACCCTACAGAGGGAGAACTTCTCCCATGGTGATCCCTCATCTCCACCATTCTGAGTATGCACAGCCTAGCAGAGGGCAGCAGAAGTGCCCCCTGCATAGCAACATGTGCAGAGTTTAGCACTCTATAAGGTAGGTTCCTTACCTGTCCAGACTCTTGTGGGTGACACTGCATTAAGATATGAAAGTGATTCAGTTACAGCAGGGATTTGTGGTATTGCAAAGCAAGAAACAGCATTGTGATGTGACAGTTTCATCCCTGAGAACAAAGCATGCAATATGGCAGCTCTGCTTCCACATGCCAAACCCAAACACTGACAGGGCTATTAGGGCATTTTTTGAAATGGAGATTTGAGAGTCAGAATCTGGGTTCATAGCCTCTAATCCTGGGTCCCACATGCATTAACAGGGATGAAATGCTCACAATGAAATGTCAACAATACATCATTCGTGTTCCACATAACCCAAATCCAACTTGGCCACCAAAACAAAGCATAAGGAGTGACTTGATGATCAATGTGAAATGGGGCAGACACTGATTTGAGCATCTCTGAAAGAATAAAGAATGGCAAACCCAGGAACCCCCTCTGATAACAAAGACATATCTGATTCTGGAACTATATACTAGCCAGCCTGTCTGAGGCATTTCTAAAACATCCCATCCCCATGGTAGTTGGGGGCCAAATACAGAACTAAGGGTTGCACAGCATTGATCCGTCCCTCCGCCCATCCTTGATTCAGGCACCTGCTTAGCTGTAATATTTTTTAATCAACATTCTGTTTTTGAGAGAAATCATGTGGGTAACTCCTGAGCTTGCCACCCATGCGCTAATCTGTCTGGCACAGCAGCTAGGTGACAATGCTGCCTGCAGTTGTTGAAAGTGATGTGCAGCTGGTTGTTGTCAGCACACTGGTGACACTAGAGCATGTGGCAGAAGCTACTCTACTGCTATCGCTAAATAATTGTGGGTGTGTTCTGGATAGAAGATAGGGCTGAACACAACAAGGTGATGGGATGGTCCTGAGCAGGGAGGTGGGGCAAGTAAAGCATAGCTGGCAGCAGAGCTAATTCCCAAACACATTGTTCATCCTGGCAATGTGCCTCACCCCTGACCTAAAGGGACGCCTCTGGGGAGAAGATGGGGACCATTTCAGTTGGTGGTATTTCTGATGTGAATGTCCAGCCTCTAGGAACTGAAAGTCCCCATCTTATACAGGCCCCTGGATAGCCATCTTCATGGTAGTGAATCTTACTGAGCACTGACATTGACTGGAACTGAACTGGTAACCTCCACTGTATTCCATTACCAGGTTCTGGAACCCCTCAACGTATTTTGTTATATGCATTTCTAAGGCACCCATCAGTACAATATTTAGGGCACCACAAAAGCTCATCATCAACAGTCCTTCAGGAGAAGGAACCAGGTCTCCTATTGTCAGATGGATGCAGAATCTTGGGAGGAAAAGCTGTCATGACACTGACAGTGGCTTCCTAGTTTGCTTATAGTGCCTCCTTTCCTCCATGGAATCCCTACCAGCAATGATTAGCACCTGGTGATGACAAAGAGGCTGTCAAGTATCAGAGGGGTAGCCGTGTTAGTCTGGATCTGTAAAAGCAGCAAAGAATCTTGTGGCACCTTATAGACTAACAGACGTTTTGGAGCATGAGCTTTCGTGGGTGAATACCCCTTAATCGGATGCATGACAAAGAGGCTGTGGCCCTGACTCTGAGTAGATACAAGTGTTCCACTTGTAAACCAAACGTTGAACCTTAAGACAAAGGCTGGGCTGGAGCCCAGGCTTCCAAACTGAACTGCCATGGCATTGTTAGCCAGCCCACGTTTCTCTGCTTGGAATAATAAAAATGTTAATAAACAAGATTGGTTCCTGAATAACAGCAGCAGCAGTAGTAAAGAAGAGAAATCCAAGGAAGGCTGAGCAAACTAATCAATTGTCTAATTAAGGACTTGTGTAAACCAGCAGTTTTTTAACGAAAGGACCAAGAGTGGGAGGAACTGTTAATGTTCTTCTGATATGGAGAAACTCCCAGGTAAAACATAGCTTTGTACCTTGGAAACGAACCCATTCCTCAAACTAGGTGAGCCATCCAATATTTGCATAGGCTTTATCTACATTTGCTGACGTTCCGGTTGGTGCCAGGGAGGAAATAGAAAGGGGATTGATCATAGCACTGAGTGCCCACTCACAACACCTGTGGGCTTTTGGGAAAGTTTGGACCCTGAGCAGAGCTTTTTTGTTTGGACTGGTCTATACAGTATAGAAACCCAGTGAATAAGGAAACAAGATAGGTATGGCATGCTGTAGTATTCATTATTTTCCAATTGTGGTGCCTTTGTTTCCCAAGTACCACACTTTTAAATTTCTAAGTAGTTGTGTGCAAGGACAGCAGCCTGGTTTTTTTCTTTTTGTTTGTTTGTTTGTTTCCCCCAGCCTGTTGCAGAGAAGACACAATCACACTGTGGTCTCTCCTGGAGACTTTACTTTTGTTCTTTCTTGTCATTTTTTGGCCAGAAAGAGAATTATCTCCCCCAAATATGCTCCTTCAGTTGACTTATTATGGCTTAGTGCCTTCCACATCAGGTTTCTGAAATTGTATGGAGGGCCGGTTAAGGGAGGCTGTGCCTCCCCAAACAGCCAGGCATGGCCTGGCTCCCTTCCCCCATCGGACCCCCTCTGCTTCTCGCCCCCTGACAGCCCCCCCCCAGGACTCCTGCCCCATCCAACCTCCCATTCCCTGTCTCCTGATGGCCCCCCCTTGCACCCCTGTCCCATCTACACCTCTCTGTCCCCTTACTGCCCCCTGGTGCCCCATCCAACCCCTCCTCTCCTTCCTGACTGCCCCCGGAACCCCTGCCCTCATTCCAACCCCTTGTTCCCTGCCCTCTGACTGCCCTGCCCCTATCCACACCCCGACCCCTGACCATCACCTTGAACTCCCCTGCCCTCTATTCAAATCCCCTCCCCCCCGCCCCCTTACCGCGCTGCCAGGAGCACCAGTGGCTGGCGGCGCTACAGCCGCACCACCCAGAACACCAGGATAGGAGCCATGCTGCCCGGCTGGAGCCAGCCACACCACTGTGCAGCACAGAGCACCGGGTCAGGCCAGCCTCTGCAGATGCGCTGCCCCAGGAGCTCGCAGCCCCATCGTCCAGAGCATTGCGCCAGCGGCGCAGTGAGCTGAGGCAGCGGGGACTGGGGGAACAGCGGGGCAGGGGCCGAGGGCTAGCCTCCCAGGCCAGAAGCTCAGGGGCCTGGCAGGAGGGTCCCATGGGCTGGATGTGGCCCGCAGGCTGTAGTTTGCCCTCCTCTGCCCTAATCTATGCCCTCAGATATGTGAGTATCATGAACACTGCTCTGTCTGGAATCGTCGGGGCACAGAAGAGTGAGCAATAGGAATTTATTCTGCATGCTGCTAGCACGTGTCATGTAGCCAGCTCTGCCATTTTTTTGCGCTGCCCTGTATCTCTCTCCTTCATGCTAGCTTTACAGGGAATCAGTCAGGCTGCAATGCAGGGGGTGGTCCAGAGGAGCAACTCCAATGCAAACGATTGTATAACTGGAGGGATGTTACTAGAGCTGGAAGCAATGACAGGCTTAACTTAGCGTAACTCACTTCAGGATGCAGCTAGATGAAAGCCCCAGAAATAGGAACACTTGGACCAGTTCCCACAAGCCAGGTTAATGCCTGCTTGTGAGAATGGATGAGTGTTTGGAAAGGCAAGCTCAGAGCACGCACCGTCTGCTGCTCTATTAACAGCAGAGTTTCACATTGCAGAGCTCTATTTATTGTTCATTTCTCTTGCCCAGGAAATCCCAGCGGGATGTTAATGGGGCTTGGGGCACAAGCAAGTGACGTTCCCTGGAAGTTGGTTTCTTCATCCATTTCAGGGGCGATTCCGAGTTCACTGTCAGGCCCTAGAGACAGAACCCTGGGGCCACCTCTTGGGAGGGCTCATTTCCCGACCCTTCTGGGAGTGACGGGCCCCTGCACTGGCCCCCGCTCGGAAGACAGAACTATGGGGCTCGGGAACCTCAGCACCGCCCTGGCTCCCCAGATATTCGGGGATGGGAACGCAACCCGCTGCCTGGCACAGACCGTTCACCTCCCGAGGCCAGTGTCACCACAGACAGAGGCCAGTGCGCGCCCCACAGCGCAGGAGCCCTTCCAGTGCTGCCAGGGGGGCAAAGCGCTGGGCATTGTCTACCCCCAGTCAGAGGGAAGAGCCGCACAGTGCCAGACAGCTCTGCTCGCTGCGCTGCTCCGGTATCTTCTCCCGGGCAGAGTCCGGGACTAGACAATGGGGTGAGTCCCTCCTGAGTGTGCCAGTAATAAACGGAGCCACACCTGGCCCGTGCTGCCGCTCGCCGTCCCCAACGGCGGCCGTCCTGCCAAGGCACCCAGCAAGGCCCAGTGGGATTGACCTGAGGGTGCAGACGGACCCTGTGAGCGCGAAGCCTTTGCCTGTGCAGAACAGCTGCCTCCTGGGCAGGAATTACCCGGAGCGCTTTGCCAGACTCGGAAAGAGCGAGCCCGGGACTCGGCTGGGGTTTCTCCGCAGGCTCCCGGGGCTTAGTAGAAGGGCAGCAGTGAGGGAGCTGCTGGCGGAAAGCAGGAGACGGCTAAAGAGACGTAACTCATCTTCTGGGGGAACCTCCCTGCAGAGAGAGCCCAGCTCCCTGCGCCGCTCTGACCCGCGCGCTCCTGCGCCGCTCTGACCCGCGCGCTGGTGTCTCTGAATTAAGCAGATGCGCCGCTCTCGGTAACTGGCTCCAGCCTTAGAAACGTAAAGAAACTCAGATCCTCCAGCTCAGCTCTCATCCTGCCTTGTGAATTCCTTGCCGATCATGGCTCCCAGGGATTTCCCTTCCCCTCTAAACAGTTGTTTACCGGGAAAACACACGGAACCCGGACTCGGCCAGAGCTGATCAATGTCACCGCGCTTCCAAACTTGTGCATAAGCAAATCGTCCGCATCCTGGCAGCCAGCGCAGGCGGGGGGCTCCACAGACTGGAAGGCTGCCTCCTGCACCCTCCTGTGCCAGGGAAGGCGCTGTGGGGCCCCCCGACCCCTGCTGGGTCTGGCTGGGTTGTGGCAGGAGCTGTCCTTCAGCACCACGGCACCTGCAAGCCCCTGGGTGGCCCGCGGCGCCCGTTCCCGCCGCTCCGCGTTTTCCCCCAGGAGCTCAGCCCCGCAGCCTGCCTGTGGCAGAGCGAGCCCCGCGCAGAAGCAATGTCAGCTTGGTCCAGGACCTGCTTCCTGAATCCAGGCAACTTATTCTTCCAGCTCAGTGAGGAGAAGCAAGGCGCGGGGCGGGGGGCAGGAGGCGGCCAGGAGGCGAGAAGAGGCTCGCAGCCCCTTGGATCCGAGAGCCTGGGGAGGATCTGCCGCGGTGTCCCACGCACAGAGACATTAGCCCCCTCCCTTCCCCCCAGGATGAACTCCGGGGACCGCCAGCCACCGTGGCGGAGCTCAGGCCACCTGCAGCAGGGACCAGTCCCCCGGCGAAGGTGCCGCGTGCCCAGTATCCCAGCGCTGTGTGTGCGCCAGCTGCTGGGCTGGGCCGGGCCGGGGGTAGGAAGGCGTCTGAATGAACGCTGGGAAGAGCGGATCTGATGAATGAACGGCTCCCTGGAGTGAATGGAGAGGCTGGGTTTCGGGGGAGGGGAGGCACAAAACAAATTGCTGGGTAGATGAAGAGGGGATGAGGAGCGCGCACGCGCCTCCCCTTCGCTCCCCCTCCCCCTGCGTCTCCCCCCTCTCTCCCTGATCAATTTCTCAAGGTGTTCTCTGTACAGCTGAAGATGGCGACAGATTGAGGGGGGATGGAAAACAGGAGACACCGATCCAGGATGATCAGGAACGGGGAAAACGTTGCCCACCAAAAAAGAAAGAGGAAAGCGGAGTGATTGTGTGTGCAGGGGAGGGCAGAGGCAGGCAGGAGAAAGGAGAGGAGGCGAGGCATCCCGGCAGGATGAGGATGAGGAGGGCCAAGCGCTGACTGTGGGGAGAAGGAGTATGCTTCTGCCTGGCTCCGCTCTGGGCTGAGGAGCTCGCTGTATGGACTGGCATTGGCGAACAGCAGCCTGGACATGTTGAGGACCGTGGCGCTGATTTTTCCTCCCGTAGCAACATGCAATGGCTGGTGGTAGCATTTAGCAGCCCAGGAGGAGGTGGAGGTGGTGGAGGAGGGGAAGGCACTTCCTTGTTTCTAACCATGAGAATGATGCCCATCATCACACCATGCTTCAGAGGAGGTAGGTGACATTGTTGGGGGGAGTCTATAAGAGGAGAGGAGCAAAGAGAACCACACCGGAGACCGCAGTAGCCCCTCCACTCAGCCCCTAAAATATGATCAGGGGGGCTTGGATGTATCCAAGAGAAGATGACGCTGTGTTACAAATTTGTTGTGCACCAAGACAAAACGACAAACCCTGCGCTGATTCCGAGAGGGCACAGAAATGGCGAATGTCTCTGGCATCCCTTCTATTTTTCACTGTCCTCCTCTCTGATCATCTGTGGCTCTGTGCTGGAGCCAAGCTCAGATCCAAGGATAGGAGCTTAGCCATGCAGACGCCTTGGGGGGACGCAAGCCAGCGCGCCTTCCAGCCACATTTCCTTTTGACAGGGGATCAACAGTCACAGGAGGGGAGGTGTGAGATTTTTTTAAGCAATTTGACCAAATTTGCTGCTCCGATCCCATATTGCACTGGTGCCCGGGGTCATTTCGATCTGGACTCAGCTTGCACCAAATTGTATTCCTTGCAGCGACTCTTGGGCTCTTTCCCTTCTGTACCCTTAAGGCCACCCCCCTCCTCCTCCTCTTCATCAGCCTCTTTTTTTTCCTCTTCCTCCTCCAAAATAAACTTCTTAAAGGCTTATTTTAGGAACTTCAACCTCTCTTTTTGTGATACTTACACGATCTGGGACCTGCTGCTGGGTATGGCCGGCCCAGACAGCTTGGATTGCAGTTTGGACAACCTGATGGTGGATTTCGTGGCTGCTGCAGCCGGTGCTCTGGACGGAGAGGCGTGTAGCAGCTGTGTCCAGGCTTATCAGAGGCTGGACCAACACGCTCAGGAAAAATATGAGGAGTTTGACCTCTTGCTGGAGAAATACTTGCAATCAGAAGAGTATTCAGTTAGATCCTGCATAAGAGACTGCAAGGTAGGAGGGGGAAGCACAAGGGGCCTCCGAGCCTCTGCCAAACCACACTAGAAGAAAAGTAGCTTAAGGCAAATCACACCATTTTCCTGGGTCCCAGTCTCCCCTCCCCCATCTCCCTTGTTGCTCCTTTGTTCTGTCTGTTGGCTGGTTGGACTTTTTTGCTTTCACAAGAATTGGTTAATGCTGATGTGGCCTCTTTGGATGTGCTGGAGCCCTGCAGCCCTGGCAAAAGTCACAGCAGCAGGAGGAAGAGGAGGAGGAGGAGGAGAAGGGAATGAAACCGTTCAGTCTGGTAAAAAATAATAATAAAAGCCCGCTGAGGGTATGACTCGAGCACTGGTGGGTCCCCCATGCTCTCTTTCCTCTCCCCCAGCACAGCCTGGCAGAAGGCATTTCCTTGGGTCCTCAGATTCCTTTCTTCCTGATCTGAAACCCAGTGGCATTCCCCTGGGCTAGCTGGGCTTTCCAAACCTAATCCCACAAAGGAGGCTGGAAGGGGCAGATAGCCTGGGGGGTGCCACCACAGAGAACATTCCTCTGGTCAAGTAAATCTGGGTGCTGCACGAGTTCAGTCCCATAGAAATGCCCATTTTGGATGGCAAATCAGTGGAGCAAAGCCTATAGAAATGGTCTCCTCCATGCACACAGCCCAGACTTTGGGCAAGTGACTAGAACTCACACGCGGAACAGATGTGGGAGCCCACTGGCTGCTGCTTCATCCAGCCTGTTGTAAATCAGTGTGGGTCCTGCGTGGGGGGAGGGGAGGATCTCAGTGGATAATTAGGCAAAGGTGTTTGAAATGAAGTGGTGACCTGATGTGACCCAAGAGAACAATGGCTCTCCCCTCCCCACAGCTCTCTCGGATTGTCCTCTGCCTGGGAGAAAGATCTCCAGAGAGCTAGTCAGAGAAAAGGAAGAATCAGACGTTTGTCAACCCTGGCCTCTGCATACTTGTGTCCCGAGGAAAGTGGCTGATAGATCAGGGAGTTAGGAGTTAGTGGAGGTGAGGCCTTTGAACCTCTCTGAATTGTGTACTCTTAAGGACCTATTTCTGCAGATCACTTTCCCCCTGTTTCCCAAAAGTTCGAGGGAAACAAATGATTCCCTTCCCTTTTCTAGAAGAGGCCCCTGGAGTTGCTTGTGCTAAGCCCTCCATCCTCCTGCAGCGCAGTGCAGTCAGTGTTATGAGCAGCCTGCATTTCCATCAGAATTTACAGCCACCCCACAATCCCTCCCCACCCCAGCCAGACAAGTCACTCAAAGCCCGCTCTAGTTGCCTCAGATTACATTTCTAGCAGACCCCGGGGTTGCTGTTACTTATCAGCACACACCTACACCTGGCTCTGGGTTGGGTTGGAGGCAGTTCTGTCAGTTCTCCTCACTGAGGCATGGTGAGCTAGCCCTATCAGGTGGTGATGGTGGGAGAAGAGAGACCGCAGTGGGGCTTCTTCTGAGGCCCATGCTGGGCGATGATCAGGGAAGGGTAAGAAAAGTGAATGTACTTCCACCTGGACTCTGGTACTGGATGCAGGGCTGGGGTGGAGTGCCTGGCAGTAAATAGACAGGCATTAGGGGAATTCTACTTGACTTGTGTAGACCAAATACTGGAGAGCTCTAGGGGCTGGGCCTAGAAGTGTGTGTGTGAATAGTGCCTCACACAGTGTGACTGCTGCTATAATACAGAGAAATAATAACCATAACCAAATACATTTTTGTACCTGGGCACATTAATCCATGTAGGCCCTTATTCTGTCCTTGGCAGTGACACGTGTGCCCAGTATTTCATAGGAAGGCAAAAATACCCACAATGCACTTAGCTAGTTGTGCAGTGCTGTAGCTCTCGTGGAGAAGAATTTATTCCCAAAGCTGCAGGTGATCACTTCATATGCAAGAAGCATAAGAGTTGCCTTCCCCAGCACCAATTGGAACAAACTTCCCAGCCCACCGTAGTCAACTATGTTTTTAATATATTCCAATGTCCATCCAGATTCCTTGTAAATTACATGAAACTCTTCAATCATTTCTCATGAAAAGGACATAAAAGTTTAATCCCCATGACATAGCTCTTTGAACTTCAACATGTTCAACAGCCCTTGAGTGACTCTGATGAGATTTTCTGACTTCACCTGTGCAATCTCCCTTTAGCTGTTATGTCCAGGAAATGTAACTGTCTTGTTAAATTATACCTGAAACCTTTTCTCAGAGCAATTTCTTGGGGGAGAGAGAGTGTCTGTGTGTGATAGAAAAGGCTTTGCTTCCACATGACCTCACGGAACAATTGTATCAGTACTCACAAACTGACCAGGGTTGCTCTTAGTCAATACTTTTATGGGAGACCTCTAAGGAAATCTCAGAGCTGCAGTAAAGGTATTTGTGATGCATTAAGTGGTGCTCTTCCCCTCAAGGAAGTACTGAACTAACACCTTAGTATGGTGCTGGGGTATGGAGTTACTGCTGCAGGTACCATCTGTCAGGTAATGTGAAATTGAGATTTTGATCATCACTTCCTGACAGCTTTTGAAATCAATGTTTTTGGAAAGATGTTAGCCCTGTTGTCCTGGGAAGATTCCAGTTTGGGTAATTACATTCTGCCTACCTAAATTCTTCCTGCAGTTTCAAAGGTATATGATGTTCTGCTTACACTGAATTGTTTTGTATTGCTGTTCTGCTCTGTTAAATTGTTGTCATATTCCACTGGAAAATGACTGCATTATTGCCATTTATTATTTTTATTGCAGTAGCTTCTGAGTCCCTAGTCAGGAACAGGGTCCCATTGTGCTTGGCACTCTACAAACCTGTAGAAAGAGATGATTTCTTCCCCTCAAAAGCTCAGAATCTAAGACCTGGTCATGGAAGAAGTGTGAAAAAAAACAAAAGGAGGGAATTGGGGAGGAAGGAGAAGGGTAATAGTGATAGGGATACATGGCTGCATAGACTAGCTACAGTCACAACTTGATGGTACTTAATCCTTTAAAATAAACAAATAAAACAGATATCAGCAATCCCCCTGGCAATCTACCTGGGCATTTTCAGATGGCAGTTTTCCATAGGCATCACAGACAAAGCGGATCTTAAGGAAGGAGAAGGTAGTGACTTTATGGATCAGTGTGGGAATTGTGTTCTATATGTAAGGAGCAGAGTGGAAGAAAGCACAAAGATATTTGTGGGGGAAGGGGACAAATGGGCAGGCATTGTTGGTGGTGTGACTCAATAAGCTACAGGTAGGGAGTGGCAGAGATGTGTATATTTCCTGTGCACATAATTTTAAAAGCATATTGGCATTCTTTAGGATAAAAGGCCTATAGGAAAGTCAGACACTATCTGTGTGTAACTATCATAGAAGAATTCAGAGGTGTGAGTAACCAAAACACAAGATACATATATCAGGGGAGCGATATAAAGCGGGAACTTTGTATATAAGAATATAATATAAGAAAGGCCATACTGGGTCAGACCAAAGATCCATCTAACCCAGTATCCTGTCTTCTGATAATGACCAAGTGACAGGTGCTTCAGAGGGAATGAACAGAACAGGTACCCATTAAGTGATCCATCCCCTGTCATCAATTCCCAGTTTCTGACAATAACAGAGGCACTACAGACACCATACCTGCACATCCTGGCTAATAGCAATTGATGGACCTATCCTCCATGAATTTATCTAGTTCTTTTTTGAACCCTGTTATAGTCTTGGCCTTCACCAGGGCCGGCTCCAGGCACCAGTGTAGGAAGCAGATGCTTGGGGCAGCCAATTCAAAGGGACGGCACTCCATCCGGTATCAGAGCAGCATGGGTCTCTCATTCCCTCTCTTCCTCTTTGAGCTGCCACCAAATTGCTGCTGAAGAGGAAGAGAGGGGGGACCTGCCGCCGAAGAAGCGGCATGATTGAGCTGCTGCCGAACTGCTGCCACTCGTCTTTTTTTTTTTTGCCACTTGGGGCGGCAGGAAAGCTGGAGCTGGCCCTGGCCTTCACAACATCCTCTGGCAAAGAGTTACACAGGTTGACTGTGTGAAGAAATACTTCCTTTTCTTTGTTTTAAACCTGCTGCCTATTAATTTCATTTGGTGACCCCTAGTTCTTGTGTTATGAGAGGGAGTAAATAACACTTCCTTATGTACTTTCTCCGCACGAGTCATCATTTTACAGACCTCTGTCATATCCCCCCTTAATTGTGTCTTTTCCAAACTGAAAAGTCCCAGTCTAATTAAGCCCCAGTGGCCATCTACCTGGGCATTTTCAGTATATGGTTTAGGCATTAGTTCAGCAAAGCACATAAGCACTTGCTTAACATCCACCTCTGTTGAGTTTAACATGTGCTTTGTGGAATAAGAGCTTTAATAGATAAACAGATTAAAGTACTAAATAAATTAGTGGGTTGGGGGCTTAGATGACAAACTGACACCACTGAAGTCTAAACACTTAGAAATAGGTCCGTATGTCAACAGGTACTCAGATACCATGGTGATAGGCTTGGGCTGGGAACTTAGAAAGAATAATATGTAGAGGTCAAGGTAGTGATAATAAGAAACATATCAGGTAATTTGCTAGATTGTCAAGTATTTACTATGATTACTTATATCACCAAATAACAACAGTTTTACAAATTTGACAAGATCTATTTGACAAGTAGCATTAGAGTTCTCCATTTGCAAAAAGAAGATAATACCTAACTCAACAGTTGTTGTGATTAGTGAGTTCTGATCTGATTTGCAAAGGTTCTGAGCACCTGCAGCTCTCATTGCCTTCTGCTAAGGTTGTGGTTATTCAACAGGTCTGAAAATTCAAGCTATTAATGTGTGTAAAGCAACTTAAATTTCTAAAGTACTATTCAAATGCTGAATACCATTGTATTTGAAAATATATCTTTGGGCTCTATACTGCTTAGAGAATATTTGGGATATATACTGCTCAGAGAATAGGCAACACTGCAGAGCACTTTTCAGCTAAGGTTTTGTTTTGCTTTATGTTTGTTTGGTTTTTTAATGATCAAAAGTGCAAAAATATAAGAATTAAAGGACAATGCAGCAAAATCCGATTGGAAAATCTGTGGCTTCTGCAAAAATCCTGCATTAAAGGCCCTGGCCATAAAGATTTTGAAGGTTCAAGGAGCACATATCTCATATGATGGGTTATTTGATTATATAAGTTTTCCTGAACTGAGTAAATATGCAACAAGAAGGAACATTAATCTTTACTGGGAAAGGCTTTTATCACGAGAGGAAAATGCTTCCTACAAATGATAGTAACTTCCCTTGTTTTGCTCCAGATCAGCAGAGGATGAGAGCATGACTCTTCAGACAACAGTTTTGTGAGGCAGGGTGAGAGGAATTTTTCAGACATATTTTTCCCTGTCCCTCCCTGGTTTGAGGGACACCAGAGAGAATGATACAGACCCAAAGTGGGGAAGGCAGAAGCAAGGAACCCCAGAGGGCCTCCTCTAAAAGGACACAACTCAGGGTTGGTTGTTGCTTTAGTTTTTCTTTTATTGACGAACACAGATGAAAGGTGCTGCACTGACGGCTGTGGAGGGTGGAATGTCTCTGTATCCACACAACAAATACAGCACAGACATGGGGGACAAACTTCCTCTAGATGTTGACTCCTGTCAACATCCTTCAGCCTGACCTGGAGGAGAGGACCCTCACTAGGGCGTGAGTGTAACTTGGACTCCATGGCCCACTCAGCCCTTGACATCACTGCAGAGAATGCCAGAAAGCGGGCCAATTAGTGCTAGTTGTGGTGATGGTGGCTTTTGTGATCTGGATACCTACCCATGAGGCACTGGACTGAGACCCACCAAACCTATTTCACAAAATGGCCAATAAACAGCCATCAGAGAGTAATGATTTGGGGATTGCACTGGAACTGGTGAAAGGTTCTAAGTCTCATTCACTATCCCTGGCCCATCCAGTCTTCCAGCAGTAAATCTTTTGGCCCTTTCGCTAATGAATGTTTTTCTGTCTTTCATGATAAGCCATGGAAAACCTAACACTGGAAAACAATACAATCCCAGCTCTACTGGCACAAAATTCCTCAGAGACCTATCTATCTGTGGAGGCACATCTCCCACCAGTAATTTCCTCCAAGAGGGACTATGTAACTCAATAAATATCACAAATGCAATTATTAGGGAACCCCAATGAGTTCAGCGACTTTGTGTTTTTTATTGGCTGGTTTATTTAAAAAAAATATCAGCCAGGAATAGCTACTTACTTCATTTTTGCTGCAGCAGCTTTGACCCGTAGCAAAACCTATACAATTTCCAATGAAATGTGAAAACTGATATTCCATGAAAGGGAACAAAATCTGATGATTTCTGTGAAAACGGTCCATTTCACTTCATTCAGAGGGTAAAGGTCAAGTGGCTGGGAGAGGTAGTGGGGGTTAGAAGTCTGGTGGGTGAAGTGGGCAGCAGCAGCAGAGAAAAGCAGCGTTAAGGAGTTTCACTTTATTCATTTTATTATTATTTTTGTTTCATTGTCTTCTTGTCTGGTCACAAAAGCAACAGAGACAGAGAGAGAATCCCCAGGCAACTTAACTAACAGCTGGTGAGAGGAACTAACTCCCAGAGAGCCTTGACCAATTTTGAACTGCTGTCCATCATAGGTACCTCTGATGTGAACCATGAAGGTCCTTAGACTCCAAAATCCCATAGTTAGGCACCTCAGTGATTCACAAATTTCCACTCAGCTGTCACTTAACCCAGCAGGTGCCTAAATTCAAAGCGCCTCTAAGTTTTTGCCTCTAGGCATGCACTCTGTAGCCTCACTTTAGGCATCTGGATGCCCATCTCCCACCTGATCCTCAAAGCCATTCACAAATTGAGAAAATTAAGTGTTCAGCCTGGGCAAAGACAGTGGCACCATGGGATTTTTAAAATTTTTTGAACTTCTCTGGCTTCCTCCAATGCAGAAAATCCTTGAATGCCCAGTGCTAAGTGCAAAGGACCAAGGGATACCCTCTGAGAAATGCCACATGCTTCGCCCACAGCAAGGCACTGCCATGTGTACACAATGATGTGAACTGAAAGAAGGAACAATTGTCCCATGTGTGTGCATGCCGTTATCATGGCTTACGTTCTGTGAATTAAATAATGTACATACATCAAATCAATCCAGTTCAACACATACACACACACACACTCACCTGTGTTGACAAGCCCTATGTCAGGTTCAGGGACCCGATCCAATTGTTTAGAGGCACCTTCCCTGAAGAACAGAGCCCTGAACTGTAGAATAGGATTCCACTGTAACTCGCAAAGGAGAAAGGTGCATGCTAGCAAATGTTCTCAACAGAACAATGAGATGTAGGAACCTTTAGCTAGTATAAAATCTGTTAGCAAACACTCTTCTCTTGCGGTAGGTTCACAGGTAAATCCCAGCTCCAAGATCTGTCTCTCCTGTTTTTCCTTCCAGCCTTTCCAGCCCTCCTGGGCACAGGAAGAGATGGAATGGTTTAAAAGGCCAGCACTCTGTAGTGAGTGCCTGACCACTTGCTGGTTTGTTTGAATAGAAGTAGGTACTGTACAAATCACTGTTTCTTAATAAATCAGCTGCAACCATCCCTCCTCAGGCAGCACAAGCTGAGTGGAGTTGGGCCTGGTCAGTACTTGGCAAAGAAAAAGGCAGGTGTTGCAGGAAGTGGTATAGATAATTCAGTATTACATATTTGCTAAGTGTCAGTGCATTCAACACCTCACAAGATACAAAGGAGCTTGCAGTGTAAAAGACAAGCAAAGATTAGACAAAAATCACGCTTGCAGATCCAGAAGATGGACATTACTTAATATGGTGGAGTCTCTATATAAGGAATAGAGTTGTTTAGATTATTCATTACAAAAATATTCAAAGCAAATTTAGATCTTTTTTGTGTATGGGAGTCATTCATAAACTTATCCTGATTTCTGCAAACAACTTTGGTATTCTAGAGGGACACCATCAACTTTAAAACCACACTCTGTCTGAAAATGTTTTACTTACGACTGTTCCAACTAACTTGAGCACTATGGCTAACAGGTTAGATGAGGAAAATGCTTTTCTTTATTTTATTGGTTCAGTACATTTGCCAGCACTTGTGTAGTGTCAGTTTCACTGTCCCCCTTATGCTCAGTTAATTGGTTTTCCCTAGTTGGTTGTGTGGGTCTATTTCACAGCAACAAGGGAAAAGATAAAAAGAAAGAAACTGCAATTGTAAACCCACAAAAATTGGCAGAGGGGATGCAAAGTCAGGTGCAGTTTCTGAGTCATGGGCAGCTTGCCCCTTTTTGGGCTGATGGCCTGGGCATAGTGTAGAGGCACACCTGACAGAGATCAGCAGTTTCCCCTCCACAGGGCAGCAGGAAGCTGCAGGGAGGAGAGGGAAAGCTCAAGAGACTATAAAGAGTGAGAAAGGCAACTCTAGTGAAGACCCTGAGACCAAGGGAGTTATTCCAGCTGGGAAGGGCTGGTACTAGCCTGCTAAGGTAAGGAGCCTGACCAGACCAAGGCAGTTTGGGCTGTACCAAACTGAAAGGAAGATTCTTGTATTTATGTGTGAGTTTTAAGTTAATAAACCAGACCCTAAATAGGGCTGTTGTTATTGGGATTGAAAAAGTTTTTCTTTTTAAGCTCAGTTTGAGGAACTCAGAGGAGGAAACTGAGGGGTGTCTTCATGGGGTTGTCTTCATGGCTGCAATGAGCAGGGGCGGCTCTAGCTTTTTTGCCACCCCAAGCACGGCTGGCAGGCTGCCTTCAGCGGCTTGCCTGCGGGAGGTCCGCCAGTCCCGCACCTTCGGTGTATCCACCGCTGAATTGCTACCGAATCCACGGGACCGGCAGACCTCCTGCAGGCAAGCTGCCGAAGGCTGCGCCGAAGGCTGCTTGACTGCTGCCCTCGCAGGGACCAGCAGGGCACCCCCCACAGCTTGCCACCCCAGGCACGCGCTTGGAGCACTGGTGCGTGGAACCATGGCTGGCCATGAGACCACAAGGGGGTGTCTCTGAGGAGGCCACTTACTGACAAACTGAAACAGCTTCTAACCTGTTATGTTTGTTTGTAGCAACTAGATTTCAGGTTGACTGTGTCTGCTTGCCTTGGTTCTTATAAACCACTTAGTGATGGCTAGGTTGAGCACCAATGATGTATAATTGACTTTTGCTTTTCTTGTTCATAATGACAGACAAACAAAAAAGTAAATCTGTATATGTGTTTGGCTGTCTAACATTGGCTGTTTTTCCTCCACCCTTGATATGTTTCTTGTCTTCTCAGGCCCTGGTGCCATAAAGACTTATACATGTGAGTAAGTGAATGCACAGAGCAGTTCTCTTGAAATCAATGGATGAGATTTTTCAACAGAGACTAAAGGTGTTAAGGACACAAGTTCTACTGGATTTACTACCTGAATTCCAGTCCATGTGGGACTACTCACAGTGTGTGAAGTTAGGCAATTGCAAAAGTCTTTGCAAGTCTATGTCCTGAGACTGTAGGATCCTCAGGGCAGGGACTGTGTTTGTATAGTACCACACATAATAAGCCCTAGTCCGGGCCTCTGGGCACTCCTGCAATGTGAGGACCAGATTCTCTGCTGGTGTCAGTCAGTGTAGCTCCATTGAAGTTGATGGAGCTATGCCAACTTACACCAGCTAAGAATCTGCCCTGAAATAGTTAATAACAATTGGCCAAATATTATGAACCAACAATTTTCAGTTCATGGTTTTGTTATTGGTGTGTGTGGCTTTTTTTTTTTTTTTTTTTAAAAAAGATCTTTGCTCTAATTATTTACTGCTACTTAGCTGGTGGCTGAAGGCTCACTTATGTCACATGGCAATACTGCTACTCTTCGACTGGATGAATGAATTTATTTTTTTTCCTCCAATAGAACAACAAATCCTGAATAATGAGTTAAGCACTTCCTGCTACAAATGACCAGAAAAATCACCTTTGGTGCTAAAATGTGAGAAACTTCTAGGAATGCTTTCACAAATACCCTGTGGTCACCCGATTACTGACAAATTAGCTATTAATTCTTTGTATGCTGGATGTGTCTAAAGGTCTCAGCCAAGACCAGGGCAGGTAAATTTGGTTTTTCCTTATCTGACCAGCTGTAATTCTGAAGGTGAAGGTTCAGTGCTGTGAGGGTGATGGCCTAATATACAGATGGGTAAGTCACATGGGGTGCTACTGGCCCACTTAAGCCAATACTGAGTCAATATTTTTCATAAAAGCAGCAAAGAATCCTGTGGCACCTTATAGACTAACAGACGTTTTGGAGCATGAGGTTTCGTGGGTGAATACCCACTTCGTCGTATTCACTCACGAAACCTCATGTTCCAAAACAACTGTTAGTCTATAAGGTGCCACAGGATTCTTTGCTGCTTTTACAGATCCAGACTAACACGGCTACCCCTCTGATACTTGACAATATTCTTCATGATATTTATAGGTGGAAGTGCTGGAGGTGCTCTCTTTCAGGGCAGACAAACAAACCAATACTCTCTAGCTCTGTTGACTACACAATTACACATTTTTCTTAAATGTGCCATGCCCTGTATTTATATTTTCCTCTACAAATAGTTATTCCAAAAAGCTTGAAGTACTAACTCAGAACACAAAGTCCCTTAAAAAGATATTGAGGAAAATGAATAACCCTGGGACAAAGTACTGTGGTGGATTAAGAACTGATTGTGTGGTAGGAAATAAAGAAATGTTGTGGCTGGTTACTTCTTAGCGCATAGAGAGGTTAATAGCGGAAATCCCAGGCTCTGTATATTAGTTAGTTCGTCCTCTAGATCACTGATCTATTGAGTTCCTCTAAAGTTGGTGGCATTTGCTGATGATACTAAACATACTTTCACAATAAAAACTAGAAATGGGCTGATGAGGCTGAATTATGTTTGCAAAGCCAGCAGTGAAACATGTCTAGCTTCAACTTTTTTTTCCTGAACCACCAAAAGGTAGGAGGGGATAGTTGATTTAAAATTTTTGTTTAGACATACTAATTTTTAATGAAAGACTGAGACTAATGTGAAACTTTGTATGGACTTGAAGTATTGTTAGACTGAGCAGCCAGATGGCTGCTCAAATTCATATTGGATAAGCATATTGTAAAGAGCAATACAAACCTCTCCTGTAGCCTGATAGAGGAGACACCCTGGCAGGGCCTGACACTAGGATTCTGTAGCTGACAAGCTCAATCTTGGGCTTACGGGTGTGGGGGGCAGAAGTCTCCTGCTGTTTCCTAGCTGACAGCCATGAAAACCAAGTGATATTAACTCATTCCTGTGGTAGAGGGTTTGTCATTTGTGAATCCTCTGAAACCTAGATCATGACTTCAAAGCTGTGAGGAGCAGGAACAACTGCTGATGCTGGAGCTAATGCCAGTTTCCCTCCTGGCAGCTGCGATGCTCTTTGTTGAGTAGCTAATGTGACCTCAAGGAGGCAGCTCAGTAACATGTGGCAACATGTTCATCTGGACTGAGCAAGGAATTTCTGTGGTCTTGTCCCAGTGCTGCTACTGACAACCTCTCTGGCTCATGGCTGCAGAGGTTATGTGACTTGGCCAAGTTTTCCCCATCTATAAACTCTACTTATTAGAGGTGATGGAATGCAAGGTGGTAAGAGCTTCATTTCAGAGAGGGGTTTTTACACAACGCTCATGCTGATGTAATCAATTTCTCTGTTGTCCAGATGTCACTTGTCCAAATTTCAGCTAGATCCAAGCTGCATGTCATTAATAGACATGCTAGTATACAAGTTACACAGCTCAATGAGTGTGGCAGGGCCAGAGCTGGAGCAGCTGGAAAGAGACTTGACAGGTGGCCAAGGTTAAACAATAAAACCCTCTCTGGGGTTCCCCTCTTATCATTCTTGTTCAGTCAGAAACAACACAACCATGAAAGTCTCTGGCTGCCTTTCTTTACTGCAACTTCTCAGGCTGCAAATTCCAAACCAACAAAGGAAATCAAACAAAAAACACACAGAGGGCAGCTGTTCTGTCCCCAAAGTATTCTGTCCTGGCTTCTGCTCAGAGCACTCTCTTCTTCCCAATGCTAGCCCAAGCTCAGCTGCCTCATATCAGGGAGTCCCCCAGCCTGGACTCTGAAATACCTTCTTGTATTGAAGCTGAGGCCCACATCCTAAGGGCACCAATGGGCATGGTGCAGCAGGGCTGTGGGATCCCCCTGGGGACCCCAAATAACCTGCACATGCTCTCAGTGAGTCAAAACAGAAGCATTGACAAAATGCTTCCCTGGATCTGAAGCTCTCAGATCTGTAGTTATCTAAAACACTTCTTATTATATTTAAGCTCCAACAATGTGCTCACCACTGTACAAGACAGTTCCTACCCTCCAGACCTCCCAGTCTAGGAGACAGACTGATAAGATGTGCTGGGAGGGTCACGGAAAGGACAATTTCCCTTAGATAATTTTTAAACCCTGAATTCTTTTCTTTGAGTGTTACAGAAGTGAGTCTTTCAGAGAGATTTAATGAAGAGAGGATGAGTAGGGGTAGTAGATGATGATAGGGAGGGGAAGGATGGGAGCAGGCATGAAGGTGGCAATGGGTGAAGGAAACTGAGGTATAAAGATTGATATTGCTGGTGGAGCAAAGAGGGCTAGGGTTACCAAGATTAGAGGTGGGAGCTGAGATAGAGGCTGGTGCTGAATTGTGCGGGTGCTGAAGGTAGAGAGAAGTTTAAATTCAGTATGATGAGCAAGAAGGAGCTACTGGGGTGATTCAGAGATGCACTTACTTCCTAGCTGGGTGAGGAGAAGAGAGTGGAGTCCAAGATGTCCCTGAGATTGCAAGCCTGAGCAATGGGGAGAAAGCTGGTGCAATCAACAACAATAGTGAAAGGAGAGAGAGGAATGAATTGAAGTGCTGAGCTTGATCCATGTTCTTGAACTGATGATAAGTTATCCTGGATGGTCTGTTAGAGGGACAGCATGATATACAGGCCTGGACGGGGGCTAACTATTACTTATCTCATTAGAACTTGCAAAAAACCAAAGTCTGTTCTGTCTGTCAGACTGCAAGCTCCGCAGGGCAGGGACTATATTTACCTTTGTATATTGTACAGTACCAAGGCCATGGTCAGCACTGAGCACATTAATAATGAGTTAATGTTTGTAAAGTGCTGCATCCATGATAGTAGAACTCAATGTTGATGTTGAGAAGACAATGGAATGCAGAGGGGAGCGAGGGTTACCCCACTGAGACAATGGGGATCAGAGAACAGCAGTAGGGGAGAGACAACATAACTTGGGAGACGGCCAGGAGGCGCAACAGAGAATAGGGCAACAGTGGGAGGACAGAAGAGGAGGTACTGCTTTTCAGAAGTGTGGGGTGGGGGGGAACTAGATCAAAGTAGGTATGGAAATGAGACACAGGAAGGAAAATGGAAATAAAGAGGTGACAGAAGGGAATAAGTTGGAAAAGATGCACACCTTTCAGGTTAGTGAATTGTATTGAATTTATGGTGCTGCCCAGCATCTCTAAGTCTGGAGACCAGGGCTCTGAGCAGACAGGGTACACTAATGCAATGGGTTACTCTGGATCCTACTTGAGTTATTTTCTCTAAGACTCACCACTTGCATTTCAGCCTAGTGTCTCCCAAACTACATGGTTTTATAGAAAATTGTCCCTTGCATTTTCTTTTCAATACAGATGCTCCTCAGGTTATGCAAACCCAATTTACACAAATCCGCATTTACGGAAAAAGTTCCATAAGCTTTTTTTTTTTCCTGTAATTGTTGGGTATACATTCCTGACTTAAACAAAATTCTCTGGAACACCTTCCGTAAGTTGGGGAGTTGATAGCTATAGGAGAGCACCATCCACAAGTAGCTGAGTTTCCACAGCAAAGAAGCTGGTGGTGAGCTTAGCCAACCCCAGAATGCAAAGGCCAGCTGTGGGATCAGAACTGTAAGATCTGTAGAAAATTAAGACCTGGTAAGAGAGATCCATGGAATCATCTGCAGCTAATTCTGTCCCAACATTCTACTTGTTTTTTTAACACTGGCCATGATATATTATATTCTGTCATAAGAGAGTGGGACATCATAGCTTTGCCCAGTGTTGGGGTCCTTGTCTTAGATGTTAAGCCAAGATGGAAAAGATCCAGAAAGGGGCAGAAAAGATATCAGTAGCAACATACAGGATTCTTTAGCATAGTAGGTAGAGGTGGTTAGAGAAGAAGAGTTGGTCTAGTGCAAATGGATCAGTCCCCCTGTTATAGACTATCTGAAGTATCAAGTCAGTGGGGCCTGAATGAATTAGCTGAAGGAATCTTGAGGCCACTGGCAATAATATTTGCAAATTCATGGATGACAAGAGAGGTCTTGGAAGACTGGACAAGGGCTAACATAGTACCCATCTCTAAAAAGGAGGAACTGGGAAATTATAGACCAGTTAGCCTGACCTCGGTACCTGGGAAACTACTGGAGCAATGTATGAAACATTCAGCTTGCAAATATCTGGAGGATGAAGGGGTAATCGCTAGCAGCCAGCATGGATTTATTAAGAACAAGTCATGTCAAACCAGTTTGATTTCCTTTTGTGATAGAGTAACTGGTTTGGTGGTTAGGGGGAATATGGTGGACACAATATACCTGGACTTTGGCAAGGCTTTTGACACCATCCCACATGACATTCTGATCAGCAAGCTGGAGAAGTGTGGGCTCAGTAGCACTACCATTAAGTGGATACATCATTGGTTAAACTGCAAACAATGAGTAACTATTAATGGAATGATGTCAGATTGGAAGGAGGTCTTGAGAGGGGTTTCACAAGGATCTGTTCTTCGTCCTGTGTTTAACATATTGATTGATTACCTGCATGTAGGAGCAGAGAGCACAGTGATCAAATTTGCAGATGACACAAAGCTGGGGGGAAGGGGGGTAGCCAACACTTTTTAATTTTATCTCTTTCCTCCAAGGGATCTTAATACATTGTTGAATTTCATTGCCATCTACATCCCCATTCTACAAAGACAAATGTAAAGTGCTACACTTGAAGAAAAAACTTGCACAATTACAGAAGGGGAATAGCTGGCTTGGCAGCAGTGCTGCTGCCAACAATCTAGGAAGTGAGGTGGATCACAAGGTCAACACGAATCAACAGTGCAATACTGTTGCAGAAATAAAGCAAATGCTATTTTAGTTTGCATTAACAGAGGCATAGCATGCAAGTCACAAGAGGTGATAGTACCACTATATTGGGTGCTGGTTAGGCCTCAGCTGGAGTAACATGACCAATTTTGGTCACCAATGTATAGAAAGGATGTAGAGAAATTGGAAAGGATCCAGAGGCGAATGACAAAGATGATCAAAGAGATGGAATGCATAAGAGCAAAGGCTGAAGGAACTAGGCATGTTTAACTTGGAAAAGCGATGAGTAAGGGGAGACATGATATCGGTCTTCAAATACTTGAAAGACTGACATAAAAAAAGATGGAGAAAAGTTCTCTTGCCACAGACACAGGACAAGAGGCAGTGAGTTCAAACTGCAGTGTAGCAGATTTAAATTAAATCTCAGGAAAAACTTCCTAACAGTAGGACAATGGAACAGACTGCCTAGGGAGGTCTTGGAAGCTCCTAAACTGGATGCTTTTGAAAGGAGTCTGGATAGCCACCTGTCTTGAATGGTGTAGGATTTGTTGAGTCTAAATCTTGGCTAGACTAGATCAGACTTACTGATGGAAGCAGGACCAAAGAACTCTGAGGGTAGACCGCTGGGTGAGGAAACTGGACAGTGGAAGCATGTGACTAAGAGAACCAGGCAGAGGAGAAGATGGGCTAGTGAAGGAGAAATAGAGCTCAGGAACAGTTTTGCGGAGTTGGAAAATGAAGAAGGGGCACAGCAGGTGATCGCTGAAGGTGAGAGGGCAAGGAAGAAGAGAAGAGCAGCTAGTCCTATAGGAAAAGGGGTAGAGTCAATGGAGATAACACCAAACATGAGCCCCAGGAGGATACGGGATGGGTTGCAGAGGATTGCAAGGATAAATAGGAATCGAGAGGACTTGCAGCCAGCGGGAACAGAGGATAGACCGGAGAATTGCATCGTCACCTGGAAAAGGCAGGTCTATGTGATTGGAGACTCCTTACTGAGAAGAATAGACAGGCCTGTAACTACAACTGATCCAGAGAATAGAAGGGTGTGCTGTCTGCTGGGTGCTAGTATATGGGATGTGGACCTGAGGCTGAAGAGGATCCTAACGGGAGCGGGAAAGAATCCACTGATTGTCCTTCATATGGGAATGAATGATATGGCTAGATTCTAGCTGGAACGTATCAAGGGAGACTATACCAAGCTGGGGAAGATGATTAAGGAAATCAAGGCTCGGGTGATCTTCAGTGGGATTCTGCCTGTTCCTAGAGAAGAGCAACAAAGGTGTGACAAGATTATGATGATCAACAGATGGCTCAGGTAGTGGTGCTATAAGGAGGGCTTTGGGATGTATGGTCACTGGGAGGCATTCATGGACAGACAACTGTTCTCTCGGGCTGGACTTCACCTGAGTAGGGAGGGAAATAGACTTCTAGGATGAAGGCTAGCACAACTGATTAAGAGAGCTTTAAACTAGAAATTGGGGGGAGATGGTTGGGAGATGTCCAGGTGATCTCCACACTGGATTTTAACATTCAGAAGGAAGAAAATGAAGAAAGAAAGGATACAGCCATGGGTAGGAGAATGGACATATGGAGGAAGGGTAGTATAGATACCATTCTAATAGGTGATATTGGTGGTAGAATGTCTGGGCCTAATCAGATAAAGAATGGTGAGCGAAGCCAAACAGCAAGAATTAAGATGTTTGTACACCAGTGTGAGAAGCCTAAGTAACAAAATGGAGGAACTAGAGTTACTGGTGCAGGAAGTGAAACCGGACATTATAGGGAATACAGAAACATGGTGGAATAGTAGTCATGATTGGAGTACAGGTATTGAAGTATATGTGCTGTTTAGGAAAGACAGAAATAAAGGGAAAGGTGGTGGAATAGCATTGCATATCACTGGTGAGGTAGACTGTAAAGAAATAAGAAGGGATGGAATGGATAAGAGTCTGTCTGGGCAAAAGTCACATTGGGAAAGAAAGCTACTAGAGCCTCCCCTGAGATAGTGCTTGGGGTGTGCTCTGGACCACTGAGATCTGATTTGGATATGGATAGAGGCCTTTTTAATGTTTTTAATGAAGTAAATACTAATAGAAATTGTGTGATCATGGGAGACTTTAACTTCCCAGATATAGACTGGAGGACAAGTGCTAGTAGTAATAATAGGGCTCAGATTTTCCTAGCTGCGATAGCTGATGGATTCCTTCATCAAGTAGTTGCTGAACCAACAAGAGAGGATGCCATTTTAGATTTGGTTTTGGTGAGTAGTGAGGACCTCATAGAAGAAATTGTTGTAGGGAACAACCTTGGTTCGAGCAATCATGAGGTAATTCAGTTTAAACTAAATGGAAGGATAAACAAAAATAGATCTGTGACTAGTGTTTTTTATTTCAAAAGGACTAACTTTACAAAATTAAGGAAATTAGTTAGGGAAGTGATTGGACTGAAGAACTTGGGGATCTAAAGATGGAGGAGGCTTGGAATTACTTCAAGTCAAAGTTGCAGAAACTATCAGAAGCCTGCATCCCAAGAAAGGGGAAAAAATTCATAGGCGGGAGCTTTAGACCAAGCTGAATGAGCAAGCATCTCAGAGACATGATTAAGAAAAAGCAGAAAGTCTACAGGGAGTGGAAGATGGGAGTGATCAGCAAGGAAAGCTACCTTATTGAGGTCAGAACATGTAGGGATAAAGTGAGACAGGCCAAAAGCCATGTAGAGCTGGACCTTGCAAAGGGAATTAAAACCAATAGTAAAAGGTTCTACAGCCATATAAATAAGAAGAAAACAAAGAAAGAAGTGGGATCACTAAACACTGAGGATGGAGTGGAGGTTAAGGATAATCTAGGGATGGCCCAATATCTAAACAAATACTTTGTCTCAGTCTTTAATGAGGCTAATGAGGAGCTTGGGGATAATGGTAGGATGACAAACGGGAATGAGAACATGGAGGTAGATATTACCGCATCCGAGGTAGAAGCCAAACTCGAACAGCTTAATGGAACTAAATCGGGGGGCCCAGATAATCTTCATGCAAGAATATTAAAAGAACTGGCACATGAAATTGCAAGCCCATTAAGAATTTTTAATGAATCTGTAAACTCAGAAGTTGTACCATATGACTGGAGAATTGCTAACACAGTTCCTATCTTTAAGAAGGGAAAGAGGTGATCTGAGCAACTACAGGCCTGTTAGTTTGACATCTGTAGTATGCAAGGTTTTGGAGAAAATTTTGAAGGAGAAAGTAGTTAAGGACATTGAGATCAATGGTAATGGGACAAATTACAACATGTTTTTACAAAAGGTAGATCGTGCCAAACCAACCTGATTTCCTTCTTTGAGAAGGTAAGATTTTTTAGACAAAGGAAACGCAGTGGATCTAATTTACCTCGATTTCAGTAAGGCATTCGATACGGTTCCACATGGGGAATTATTTGCTAAATTGGAAAAGATGAGGATCAATATGAAAATTGAAAGGTGGATAAGGAACTGGTTAAAGGGGAGACTACAACGAGTTGTACTGAAAGGTGAACGGTCAGGCTGTATAGAGGTTACTAGTGGAGTTCCTTAGGGATCAGTTTTGGGACCAATCTTATTTAATCTTTTTATTACTGACCTTGGCACAAAAAGTGGGAATGTGCTAATAAAGTTTGCGAATGACACAATAGCACCCAGCTTTGTCAATACAGAGAAGGATCGGGATATCATACAAGAAGATCTGGATGACCTCGTAAACTGGAGTAATAGTAATAGAATGAAATTTAATAGTGAAAAGTGCAAGGTCATGAATTTAGGGATTAATAACAAGAATTATTGTTATAGAATGGGGACGCATCAGTTGGAAGTAACAGAGGAGGAGAAGGACCTCGGGGTATTGGTTGATCACAGGGTGACTATGAGCCGTCAATGTGATATGGCCATGAAAAAAGCTAATGCAGTCTAGGGATGCATCAGGCGAGGTATTTCCAGTAAGATAAGGAGGTGTTAGTACCATTATACAAGGCACTGGTGAGACCTCATCTGGAATATTGTGTGCAGTTCTGGTCTCCCATGTTTAAGAAGGATGAATTCAAACTGGAACAGGTGCAGAGAAGGACTACTAGGATGATCCAAGGAATGGAAAACCTGTCTTATGAAAGGAGACTCAAAGACCTTGGCTTGTTTAGCCTAACCAAAAGAAGGCTGAGGAGAGATATGATTGCTCTCTAAAAATATATCAGAGGAATACCAGGGAGAGAGAGGAATTATTTCAGCTCAGTGCCAATGTGGGCACAAGAACAAATAGATATAAACTGGCTATCAGGAAGTTTAGACTTGAAATTAGACGAAGATTTCTAACCATTAGAGGAGTGAAGTTCTGGAACAGCCTTCCAAGGGGAGTAGTGGGGGCAAAAGACACATCTGGCTTCAAGACTAAGCTTGATAAGCTTATAGAGGGGATGGTTTAATGAAATGGCTTGTGATGGAATGTTAGATGGGGTGGGATCTGAGTTACTACAGAGAATTCTTTCCTGGGTGTTTGGCTGGTGAGTCTTGCCCATATGCTCGGGGTTTAGTTGATTACCATATTTGGGGTTGGGAAGGAATTTTCCTCCTGGGCAGATTGGCAGAGGTGCTGGGTTTTTTTTGCCTTCCTCTGCAGCGTGGGGCACGGGTCACTTGCTGGAAGATTCTCTGCACCTTGAAGTCTTTTTAAACCATGATTTGAGGACTTCAATGACTCAGACACAGTTTGATACAGGAGTGGGTGGATGAGATTCTGTGGTCTGCTTTGTGCAGGAGGTCAGACTAGATGATCATAATGGTCCCTTCTGACCTTCAAGTCTATGATTCTATGAAAAAAAAAAAATTCTGTAGACTCAGTTGAAGAAAATTGATGCCCGTGACCCAACGGAGCTTGGAATGAGGAGTTTGGGGTGTGGGAGGGAACTCAGGGCTGGTGCAGAGGCTTAGGATACAAGGATGAGGGCTGTGGGGTGGGGCCAGGAAGGAAGGGTTCAGGATGTAGGAGTGGTCTCAGGGCTGTGGCAGAGGGTTGGGGTGCAGGAGGGGGTCAGGGCTCTGGGCTGGGGGTGTAGGCTGTGGGGTGGGGCTGAGTATAAGGGGTTTGGGGTGCAGGAAGGGGCTCTGGCTTCCTGCCTGTCCTAGCACTGCAGACCGCACTGTGCCCTAGAAGCAACCAGCAGATCTGGCTCCTAGGTGGAGGCAGAATTGGCCAATGGGAGTGAGGAGCCAGTGCTTGGGGTGGGAGCAACATGCAGAGCCCCGTGACACCCCCCCCCCCCCCCCTACAAGCCGGACCTGCTGCTGGCCACTTCTGTGGCACAGTTTGGTGTCAGAACAGGTAGAGACTAGTTTTTACTGGCCAGCCGCCAGGGTCACTGGGTGCTAAACAAGGTGACCCAGTGCCTTGCATTCCGTGACCTAGAACTGGGTCGCAACCCAAACTTTGAAAACCACTGGACTATAGGATTAGAAGGGACTGCAAGGACCATCTAGCTCTGTGATAAGAGAATTGGTGTCACTGAAATGAAGTTAGTGGCTGATAAGTTCAAACTAGGGCTGTTGATTTAATTGCAGTTAACTCATGAGATTAACTCAAAAAAAGTTGATCACAGTTTTAATTGCATTAAACAATGGAATACCAATTGAAATTTATTAAATATTTTTGGATTTTTTCTACATGTTCAAGTATACTGATTTTAGTTACAACACAGAATACAAAATGTATGCTGCTCACTTTATATTTTGATTATCATTTTTACCTGTGCAAATATTTGTAAACAAAAGACAGTATTTTTCAATTCCTCTCAGACAAGTACTGTAGTGCAATCTCTTTATCGTGAAAGTGCAACTTACAAATGTAATTTTTTTTTTGGTTACATAACTGAACTCAAACAAAACGATGTAAAACTTTAGAGCCTACAAGTCCACTCTGTCCTATTTCTTGTTCAGCCAATCACTAAGACAAAACAAGTTTCTTTACGTTTACAGGACATAATGCTGCCTACGTCTTATTTATAATGTCACCTAAAAGTGAGAACAGGTGTTCGCATGGGACTTTTGTAGCCAGCATTGCAAGATATTTACATGCCAGATATGCTAAACATTCATATGCCCCTTCATGCTTCAGCCACCATTCCAGAGGACATGCTTCCATGCTGGTGCATGGTTTTTTTTTTTTTAAAAAGTGTTAATTACTTAGTGACTGAACTCCTTGGGGCAGAACTGTATGTCTCCTGTTCTGGTTTACCTGCATTCTGCCATATATTTCGTAGTAGTCTCGGATGATGACTCAGCACATGTTCTTCATTTTAAGAACACTTTTGCTGCAGATTTGACAAAACGCAAAGAAGATACCAATGTGAGATTTCTAAAGATAGCTACAACACTCAACCCAAGATTTAAGAATCTGAAGTGCCTTCCAAAATCTGAGAGGAACAAGGTGTGGAACATGTTTTCAGAAGTCTTAAAAGAGCAACACTCTGATGAGGAAACTACAGAACCTGAACCACCAAAAAAGAAAATTAACCTTCTGCTGGTGGCATCTGACTCAGATGATGAAAATGAACATGCTTCAGTCTGCACTGCTTTGAACTGTTGTTGAGCAGAACCCATCATCCGCATGGACACATGTTCTCTGGAATGGTGGTTGAAGCATGAAGGGATATATTTACATGCCAGATGCACTAAAGATTCATATACTGTGATGCCAACTACAACAGTGCCATGGAAACGCCTCTTCTCACTTTCAGGTGACCTTGTGAACAAGAAGCAAGCAGCATTATCTCCTGCAAATGTAAAAAAACTTGTTTGTCTGAGTGATTGGCTGTACCAGAAGTAGGACTGAGTGGATGTGTAGGGTCTAAAGTTTTACATTGTTTTAATTTGAATGCAGTTTTTTGTATAAATTCTACGTATGTAAGTTCAACTTTAATGATAGACATTGCACTACAATACTTGTATTAGGTGAATTGACAAATACTATTTCTTTTTTACAGTGTAAATACTTGTAATCAAAAATAAATATAAAGTGAGCACTATACACTTTGTATTCTGTGTTATAATTGAAATCAATATATTTGAAAACGTAGAAAAAAATCCAATAATATTTAAATAAATGGTATTCTATTATTAAATGCGATTAATCACATGATTAATTTTTTTAATTGCATGACAGTCCTAGTTTAAACTAAGGAAATATTCCACCCACAGTCTGAGGAACTCCTGGAGGCTGAAGTATCAAATGCTATCATTTTAGAGATATAAAAGGAACTTTTTGATTTTTCTGATGAGTAACAACCAGGTTTGCTAAGGAAGGAGCAAGCAAGCTTCACATTTCAGCTGATCTGTGTAGGAGATGAGAAGGATTTTTCCCCCATGCCATGTTCAGCAATTGGACAAACACTTTAAGGGTGGTCTCCAACATCTTCTAAGACGGGGTCCCGAACGCGGTGCCCGCGTCCTGGCCCCCAGGAGAGTACCCGCCGAAATGCCGCCAAATTTCAGCGGGGACGCCTCTCGAGGACGATGCTTGTCGCCAACAAGTGATGTCATCAAGAGGCATCGCCCTCGAATTTTGGCAGCGACGCCTCTCGATGACACCACCTGCCGTCGACAAGTGGCATCATCGAGAGGCGTCGCACTTGAATTTCAGGGGCAACGCCTCTCAATGACGTCACTTGTCGATGGCAAACGGCATCATTGAGAGGCGTTGCTGCCGAAATGCAGCTGAAATTCGGTGGCATTTCGGCGGTTGCTCCACCACCACAGTGGTCCTTCATCTGGTGCCCGCCAGACAAAAAGGTTGGGGACCACTATTCTAAGATATCACAGGCCACTGACAGATGTGAGACACCAGACCACTGGTCCACAGCTGGTCTGACACTAAGTTCCTACAAATATAGACAGCACCAGGGTCCAAAGAAAAGGGTTCTCCCCAGAAGGGGCTCCCCTGGAAATGTCCCAAGCTACAGCATTCACTGACATGATCTGTGCTGGGTCTCTCAGGCTGGAATTTCACTGGAACTATCCCAGGAGAAAAAGCCTTTACTGATTGCTTGAGAATAAGATGGCCCCCCTGTCAATTCTCCTTCAACCTAAGTTTATTCGCTATTGGTTTCCCCTTTGGGAGTAGAACACCCATCAGCAGACACTTCCAATACTGTTATTTATTAATAGCTGTTATGTAGTGCCTGGCAGTCCTGGATCACAATCAGGGTTCCTGTTGCACTAGGTGTTGTATAAACACTGTAGGAAACAGTCCCTGCCCCAAAGACCTGACTTCTTGCCTGTTTAGGATTGGGCTGCGATCTCTGGAGTAGTCGTGGGGGTTGTTTGTCTTGGTTCTGATTTCAGCAGGATCCTCCAGTGAGATTAAGAGGAAAACTGGACAGAACTCTTGCTTCCTGGATAGTAGTGATGAAGAGGGGAAACCTGATGCATCTCTGGAAGCATCAGCAAGATCAAACACCAAGAAGGGAAAGAGTCTGTTGTGGGGAGGGGGAACAAGGGATAGAACTAAGAGGAACCAGATAAACTTGAACAAAGGGAGATTTAGGCTGACTACTAGGAAAGTCTTCCAGACAGGAATGAGTCTTCAAGGGAAGGGTTAGACACTCATTTAGTCATGTAACTTGAACTGGATTGCAGAATATACTGGAGAAAACATTCCTGCTTCTCCCCTCAGGGAGATCCTGGTTCCATGGAAGTCAATAGCAAAACTCTTGTTAACTGTGGTGGGGTCAGGATTTCACCAGTGAGGTAGAGATGAGATATGGTCAAATGGGTCTCTTCCAGCTGTGATTTCTATTCTGAAGGCAGCTCTCTGGGAATCGGGGAAAGGTTTCAGTGTAAGATTTGTTCCTGTTAGGTTAATGTTGGACCTCAGATAGTCCTTGACTAAAGCAGCCAATATAGTAACTATGACACACAATAAGCAACAGTCCTTCTCCCTGCCTTCACAGAGAAGCAATGAAATTGTGCCACCGCTTTGCAAGTCCACAGACTCCTAAATCTGCTGCAGATGTTGTTAGTAAAGATAGCATTTAGCTCTTCTCAACTATAGATCTCAGAGCATCTCCTTAAGTAACACTATTCTCATTTCACAAAGGGGACACTGAGGCACAGAGGGGAAGTGATTTTCCCAATGGTCACATAGCAGGTTGGTGACAGAGCTGGGAAGAGAACACCTCTCCTGAGTCCTACTCCAGTGCTCTGTCCACTGAAGAACACTACCTCTGTTTTGATTTCACCTTTTTGCTCAGGTGTGGGTGTACTGAGAGTGGGGAGCAACCCATGCTGCACCCTGATAAAGAATGTAGGTACTGAAAGTTTGCTCAAATGAATGTACTAAGTGCCCCAATGAAAGTCAACAGTGAGGCTTCATTTATAAACCTCTCATCTGTCCTGGCTGGGCTTCCGCTGCTCCTCTTTCTTTTGGTTTCTGGCCCAGGTGGAGGCAGCGTGTACATATCTCATGCACTCACAATATGGCAGCTGTTTTCAATTTCACTGCATGTGCACTGGCCTCTCTGTGCTCCAGTCAAGGGTGCCGCCTTGGCTACTGCACAAGCCAGAGAGCTGCTTTGTGAAGCCAAGTGGTCACGTCTTGAGCCTGGAGTCAGCATTCGGCTCGGAGGAAGTTTCTCAGCTAAAGCACCTTTAACAATAAGGGAAAATTTTTAAAATTCACCCCTCCAACAATATCTCTCTGTAAGGCCCTTTCCTGCTGTTCTTACTTGGCCTTGAAAGTCAGTGGGACCTCTCCCCATTTAAGGACTCAGAACTTGGGCTTTACACTCTGTAACAAAGTTTGATTCAGTAGAATGTGGTGAGCGGCTAGTGTGTGACCCAGTTGCTTCTGATAACGCTAACAAAATATGTTGTAAAATGGCCGAGACATTTAGCTTTGGAAAAACAGCATGTGCCGTAACTGCTTTTCATAAGAACAGTGACTATGCACGCTGGGAGTAGATATTTAGGAAAAGCTGCTGCAGTCTAGCAAGTTTCAGATCGCCTACATATGAGCATTACACTCCTGTGTGTCATAGTCTATCCTGCCAGCTCTCACTGCTATGGAAGAGCTGTTTTGTTAAGTGCTATCTAAAATATATATATTTTTAAAAATACTACTGCTGTGCTCAGTGCTAAAGTTGTGAGTCAAAAACAAGCAAGGAAACCCAAAGATTAGGCCTAAGCACTGACCTCAATTCATCCTGCTAGACCATGTTGCTTGCTTAAATGCTGTTATATTTTTAGTTTGTTACATTTTTATTTATGGAAGCCTATTATCTGCATCAATACTTTTGCAAAGTTGGGCCCCTGTGGCACTAGTGATCAAAATTTCATCTGCATTGCCTTTGCTTTTCATGGATTTTGTCAGTCTGTCAACTACTCACTGAGGGGGAGTGTGTTATTGATCAGCCATTGTCTAAAGTTACTTCACACTTTCACATTACATCCTGTAATCAATCAACAAGGTTACAAGCCCTTCATAAAAAGCAGCCCCAAGAGCTCTCCTGCCGGACTAACTTTAAAAAAGAAAAGAAAAGGCAGCAGTGTTACTTTTTATGGATGACAATATGAATTTTTACTTGTATTTCATGGGGTGAAAAATAATTTTAGTAAACAAGGGACCGAGACAGCATTTAACTTGCTAGCCTTTACCAAGATCACTTCACTCTTGTTGCATTTAACCCCCACCCCCAGAACACTTGGTATATATGATCTGATCAAAGGAGTTGGCTTTAGTAAAAGGATTGATGCAAAATATACTTTTTTACAATAGATTTTTTTTCATATTTAAAGTTCCAATTCTGTGAATTGGAAGGATGGCAAGGCACTGTTAGAAGTGGATACTAATTGCTCCACCACTACAACATTTGCTCCTGCTTATCAGACTAAAGGTGCTTTACAACCCCATGAGCACAGCACTCATGGAAGAGAGTTCCCAACTCCAGTGAACATATCATCAGCACTGACTTTTTGCCCTTGCTATGGGAGCGGTCTTGAAAACACAGTATGCTCCTATCTCGACATGATTTTAGAGACAAACAATAAGAGGGAGACCAGACCCATACACAATGCCCTATAGATTTGCAAGTGTTCTAATCCTAGCTGTTTAGCAGACTACTAATATTTCTGTGCCCTTCCCCCTGCATACTGTTAATCAAAGCCTCGTACAGCTACCTTTTAGGGAACATAACCATCAATCACCATTTTACAGATAGGATAATTGAAAGCCTGCACAGGGTCACTTCAGATAGTGGCGGGGATTTATCCCCATCTCTAACTTAATAAAGCCACAGATCCACGGGCGGCACATAAGCCTCCCTTTTAGGGAGGCTAGCCATGCGGTCCTGCCCTTTCTGCCCAAGGGGCCCCAACACCCCCACCCCCATGGCTGGAGGAGCACAAGCCAAACAGCCCTGGGCCACTAGCCTGCTGCCCCGGTCACCCTCAGCTACCTGCTGGCCTCTGGCCAGAGCTGACCTGCCACCAGCTTGGGGGAGAGGGCTTTTCATGGGTAGGGCCAGGACTTGCTTTAGGGGAGGCTTAGCCTCCCCGGGCCTATTATACCCACCGTCCATGCACAGACCAACCACTTTGCCACAGGATCTTTTTGACGGTGTGGCTGAAATGGCATACTTGTATAACCCACGCTGCCACACCGTGTCGCTAGGTCACTCTCTAATGGCCAGGGCCGGTTCCAGGCCACAGCGTGCCAAGCGCGTGCTTGGGGCAGCATGCAGCAGGGAGCGCTCTGCCGGTTGCCGGGAGGGTGGCAGGCGGCTCCAGTGGACCTCACGCAGACGTGCCTGCGGAGGGTCCATGTGTCCCGCAGCTCCGGTGGAGCATCCGCAGACACGCCTGCGGCAGGTCCACCGGAGTCATGGGACCGGCAAGCAGCAGAGGACCCCCCAGGGCGTGCCGCCGTGCTTGGGGCAGCGAAATTGCTAGAGCCGGCCCTGCTAATGGCTAAACTACATGTATAAGTTATGAGTCTGCTACTCTACTTCTATTAAGGGGGCAGGTTCTTTGGCAAGTACCAGACAATCATGCTTTTTTACATCCAGGGGACACATGTTCAATCCATGCAGATGACCCAAACAGGTGCTTGGTTAGTTGTGGCTCTAACCACTAGACTATACTCTGCTCCCAGAGCCAGGAGTTTCTGGTATGATTTGGGAGTCAATCTGATTTGCGGGGAGGGGCAAGTCTGACTCATGCTTTTGAAACAGGTGGAGATGGCAATGTGCTAAAACGCAGCTTCCTCTGGAGTAGAGGGCAGCAGCCAGGAAGACCACAGTGTAGGGACAGGGAAGTTCTTGCTAAAGACACCAAAGTAAGACCCTTCTCTTACGGAAAGTGTCAAATGACCTTCACTGCCATGCAGAGCAGACAGGGCCTCTGTTTGTAGTGACCAACATATCTAGTAGCAAACTGCCTGGCACTTGGCTTCTCTGCCTTGGTAAGATGAAGAGGGTCATAGCCTGAGAAGTCAAACCTGTGATTCCAGAGAGTACATGTGCTATATATCTGCTATTCAGAGCGCTAAGACATCCTTCTACTCCTAGAGTTTTTAGTGGCTTCCACTGAGGATTCCAGCTGTTTCTGCTGCATGAATATATAGCTAGGCCAGGTTTGAACTTCCTTCAGCATGGTAGTTCGTTACAATGCAGGGCAAGTATTTGTAGACATGTCTGCCTATATCTTAGTGGTGCTTGCTATCACTTGTGCCCCTATTTCCTCCAGATCTTCAGTGCTGCTCTCCTTGTCAGTAGGGTGACCAGATGTCCAGATTTTATAGGAACAGTCCTGATATTTGAGGCTTTTTCTTGTATAGAAGCCTATTACTTCCCACCCCCATCCTGCTTTTTCACACTTGTCAGTCAGGGAGAGTTGCTGCTCTCTCTCTCACTGCCTGAGTGGCTGGATATGCTGTTTCCAGCTTCTGTCAGAAAAGACTTGGGGGGATCCAGTCCTTGGGGATCTGATCCAAACCCAATGGAAGTCAATGGAAACCCTTCCATTGAGTTCACTGGGAACTGGACAGGACCCTAATAAAAGGCTGGATCTGTTTGGCCATATGTACATTATGCCTGGATTTACAGTTAATCATGGTCATTCACATAATTCAAACTTTGGGTTGCCAACCCTCCTGGATTGTCCTAGAGTCTCCAGGAATGAAAGATGTACGTGATAACACCTCCAGGAATTCATCCAACCAAGGTTGGCAACCATATAAACTGGGCCACTTGTCTCCAATGAAAACCAGAACACAAAGCCATGCTTTGAGGTTCTGATCCTACTTGCCAGTTGTGTAGTGGGTCTCCACTCTGGTGGAGGTGAGTTGTCCAGCCTTGAATAGGATCACTAGTGGGCAATGCCTTTGGGAAAACCCCCTCCCCTCCCTGAGACTGAGCATCAGCTAAGTCTAGATGATAGGCAGCACCCTAATTATATCTTTTCCAGCTGCTGCAGAGATTCTACAGGTTGGTGGGTGTGTTTGTGTGTCCATCCCAGCTGTAATGTGGTGGCATCTCAAGGCAGAACCCTGGGGGGTACTTACCTCTACTCTGCCCAACTTTCTCTGTTGGACACACAACCATTAAGAGCTTGGGACTACAGTGAGCGCTCGGCAGTCATGTTCACCTGATTTGTTAAAATGGCTCAGTCCCATGAAATGCAGTGCTGCTGTCTGCCCACTGCTACAATCTATGGCAGTAGTTCTCAAATTATTGTACTGGTGACCCCTTTCACATAGCAAGCCTCTGAGTGCAACCCCCCTTATAGATTAAAAACACTTTTTTTTTGTATATTTAACACCATTATAAATGCTGGAGGCACAATGGGGTTTGGGGTGGAGGCTGACAACTCATCAGCTGGAGCCAGTCAGTCCATCGATGCCATGGGGCAGATCGTCACCTGGTTTAAATTGGCATCATTCCACTGACTTCTGTGAAGCTAGGCCAGTTTACAACAGCTGAACATTTGATCCCATGCATTTGGTTATTGCCTCCCACCCGGCTGGGGCAGTGACTCACTGCACCTCAGTTCACCTGCAATCATCTGCTGCTGCTGTGTGACAGTGGCACTAAGAAGCTGCCTGCCCCCTGCCTTAGTTTCTAAGCGCTCAGCAAAGTTTTGTCTGACCCCCTAGTTAATGGGATAACTCTGCTAGGGTGAAAACTTCTGTTGGTGCATGGGGTGGTCACTGAAGACTTCTGTTGTTGTTAACAAAATTAAATGTTGGGCCTAACAACTGTCTCTTTACTCTTCTTGTAAAATAGGGTCTTAACCTGATCTGCACACTCAGGTACTGGTAGGACAGATTTTGATTTTCTTTGCCCTTTATTTGAACTGGGAAGCTCAACCTTTGCCCAGCTATGGGCAAAGGTTAGAAACTGATTAGAAACTGATCAGGAGTTCCAAGGCCAACCTCAAATTGTATAAAACAAATTACAGCTGCCCCCTCCTCAATATGGTAGCCAGTGAGTGATTGGTGCACAGTCCCCCATTTCATACTAAAAATGAAGGTGGTAGATGTGGCATTGTAGAGCCCTATAGGCCACATGTTAGGTGACCCTACTGTGAATTAAAATACATGTGTACAATTACACTAAAATAATGCTCTTATGTTCACCCAATACTGTGCTGCCAGTCTGCCTGAATTCTCTAGATCCAACTCTCTCAAACTGCAGCTGAGGAGAGGATTCCCTGGAGAGAATTCAGTGTATTCCCAGAGGTGATAGCATTAGGTGTCTATCTCTCACATGTCTGTCACCACAGTATCTGGATGCATTGCCTATGCATATGGTAGACAGATTTGCAGGAGTTCTATTTGTAACCCTCAGTTAACACTGTTGTGCCTCTGAAATGTCTCCAGATGAGGATTTAATGGGGTCTCAAACCTGGAACTGTCAGTCACTGGGAATGGAATCTTTTATGTACTGCATAATTATTTACAACCTAGAGCAATGTTTAAACATCTGACTGGGATTGTTGCAGAGCTGAATTTACCAGTGAGGGGTAGAAAAGAATCTATGGAGCAGCAGTCAGAGCTCTAGCATGAGAGTCATGGTGCAATATTTCAACGGTAATGATTTCTTTTGGAAAGCATCCAATGTGCAATGGTCCTGTCAGATTATAGGCAGTTTGTGGGAGCCAATAAACTCAGCCTAAAGTGTCAGTCTTGGCAAACTAGGTTTATCCTGCAGCCACAGACATTCACTTTCAGCTTATTGTGTGTGTTCTGCTGTGCCCACTTATTCTCTGTTTCCTCTGGACCGTGCTGTCCCACACCCCTCATTCTCCCTCTCCAATGTACAATGCCCTCAGTTGTCTGTCTCACTGAACCAGCATAGAGTGGCTGCAGTCTGAGACCTGCACAAATGCTGTATAAACTTCATTATTTAGTGTTTTTTAATCTGAGTCCCAAAATTGAAGGATTCAGGGTGTGTCAGATGGAGGGAAGAGATAAGACAGTTGCTGCATTTATGTGCCCATCACTGGACTATCTATTCCATTTCCGGTCTCTGTTTCTTCTCTACTTGGTAAGGGCTGGACTTGAGTTTGGGAGCCAAGTCCAGTATCAGGGCACCAGTCTGGCTTTGCACTCCATCCTGCAGACTTGACAGGGATCCAGTCTATTGATTTTTCTCTCCCACCTTTTTAGACCATTTTATGTGGAAGGGGGAGAGGACAGCAGGACAAGGGCGCTATCCCTCCCACTTCCGGTGTCTGCACTGAACCCCACAAGGGATGCAGAGATGGAGATGGCCAGGCTGAAGACGGTAAGTGACCCTGAGAAGAGTAACCTCTGCAATCCCCCCACAGCCACCTGGCCCTGCTCAATAGCCATGTCTATCCCTTCAGAGATAGAACTAGGAAGCACATGGCAATAGGAGCTGCCTGGCAGATGAGCTGCTGCAACATTAATTAGCCAATACTGGAGTAGCAGGGTGCAGGTATGAAGGAGGAGGTCACGAGTGGGAAAAGATGGAGAATCTGAGTACAACAGGCCTGTGGGTAAATGCAGCACTATGGGCAGGAGGCTACATGCACCAGGGAGCAGATTTGGGTGCACAGAAGAGCAGTAGGATGAATAGGGCTGTGCATTGCTGCATGGGGTTTTGTGTAATGGTGGCCTGGGGTGGCAGAGCAGGAAGGGCTTGGCCTAGCAGCAGTGCATAGCAGTTCATGGTGTTCACAGGAGCAAAGGATGATGATTATCCTTTTATAGTAAATAGTTTGGAGTGAATAGCCCATAGCTGTAGATGGGGGGCCAATGCCTCTGGGAACAGGGAAATGCTCATAGCTATGGGCAGCAGGGTTGTTTTGGCCTCTAGATATGGGGGGTGGTCTCACATGGCCCATAGCTAGGGAGATGAGGCCTGTAGCTGCCAGGAGAAGACAGTCTTGCCCACCAGCTATAGGCTGTGCAGGCGGTGGCACACTGCCCACAGACTGCAGAAGGGTTGTCTTGCCCACTTTTAGGAGGTTGAGCACATCTGGGTCTTTGCAGGTGCCACATGTGCCCATGTGGGTTGTCAGGAATCTGTACACAGCAAGATAGTTATTTGGTGAGACAATGGGTAGATCTTCAGCTGTGCCAGAGTACCACTTAGTGCCACTGAGGCTGCAGGGGGCAATTGTGCCTGCTCTGATTCCTATGGTAGCTGTGGACTGCTTCAGCTCCCCATGTAGCTTAGAGCAACTTGTAATGGCCATGCACCCTTCCATAACATGCACCTGGCATCCCTCCATACAGGAGAATCCTTAGCTATCAGAGCAGTGCAAAGGCAAGTGTATGGGCTAGAATCTGGACCAGTGTTTCCCAGGCTAGCAGTCATCATGATCCACTTGTTGTTAGTCCAATAAAACTCCTATATAGCCACCTCTAAAACTACTACTGCACCCTAACCTCATTTATAAACTAGGGTCTCCTGACTGCCCTTGTGGTTGGCTCCATACCTTTATGGGACTCTAAGGGGTTCATCATTAGTGATGGTTGAGCCTCAAAAGGTTCAGTTCAGGTTAGCTTTACCCAAGCGTAACTGAGCTCTCCAAATCTCTTGGACCTGCATATCTGGACTAAAGAGCTCAAAGAAGAGGCTTCTCTTAAGTCTTCCCCCAGATCCACTCTTACTCTGAGGACATATCTACACTACAAAGTTTGGTTGACATAAGTTATGTGGGCATGCAGCAACCAATTCTGTATATCACTTGCTGCTTGTGTTGCACCATGTCCTCACCACTAGTGGTTGCATGGATTGGAAAATGCAGTGTACTGTGGGCAGGTACCCCAGTGTGCCCCATGCTGCCATCTGGCACAATGCCTTGTAGGACACTTTTTTTGCAGTGCTTTGTGGGATACCAGCAATTTCCCCAGGGATTTCTCAAAACTAGGGGACAGGTTCCCTCAGTATCACTTTCCCCATCCCATAATGCTTGTCCCATCCTATAATTTTGCACCATTTATAAAGCTCCTACAGTCCAGTACACCAAATTTTGGTCTCTGCCCTATCTCTAGCAGAAGCATGGACCCTGCAGAGCTCAGCACAATTCTCATGACCATTGTTAATTCAGGATGCACAATTCTCCTGTATTCATGGAATTTCAGTGACTACTACTACAACTGGCTGTATGAGGAGGAAGAAGAGATTTCAATAGCTGTTGCTGATGAACACAGAATAAAAGTGCCAGTAGAATTAACAGAGCAGCTTCCCAGGGTGGATCACACTTCTGGGAACAAGAAACAAGCACTTATTGGTGGGATCACATAGCTTAAGCTTGGGACAATGAGCAGTGGCTGCAGAACTTCTGGATGGAAAAAGTCACATTCCTGGATCTGTGTGCTGAGCTTCCTCCAGCATAGGACCCCAGAATCAGAGATGCATTGATATTAGGAAAACAAGTGGTGATCCCATGCTGGAAGATTGCAACGCCAGATTGGTTTCCCACTGTCCAAGAGCATTTTGGAATTGGAAGATCTGTATGGAGGGCCCACTGTCATGCATGTGTGTAGGGCCATCAGTTGTCCCCTGGTACATGGGTCTCTGACTCTTGGTGTTGTGCAGGCCATAGTGGATGGATTTTCAGCAACAGGGCTCCCAAACTGCAGTGGGATGACAGATGCATATCCCTATTTTGGTAACACCATACCTTGCCACAGAGTACAGCAGCAGAAAAAGCTACTTTTCTATGGTTATGCAAGAACCAGTGGATCACTGAGGCACTTGGGCTGGTCAAGGAAGGCACATAATGCTCTTTAGAAAAGTCATGTGTTCTTAAAAGCTGCAAGCAGAGAAGCTCTTCCCCCAACCCCTGCATTCACATCAGTGATGTTGCAGTGCCAGTAATGATTCTGGGGTACCCAACCAACCCCCTGGACCCTCGGCCCATGAAGCTATACAATGGCATTTTAATAACATCAAAGATTCAGCTACCAGTTCAGCAGGTGCAGGATGACTATTGAATGGTGGTCTGGTAGACTGAAGGGTTACTGGCACCTTTTACTGACTAGATTCATTTCAGGAAGGTCAACATCTCATTGTTAGAGCTGCATGCTATGTATCTGTAAGGAAAAGAGGGAACAGCTACAAGCAAGGGGCAGGACTGGGGTGGACTTGGCTGACTGCTGAATTTGAACAGCCAGAATCAAGAGCTATTAGAAGAGTTCACCATGGGCCTGTAAGCCTGTGGAAGGCCTTAAAATAACATTTTAACAGTCATCCACAACAGTGTTGTGTGATATTTCTATGAAGTACTATGCCTTCATGTGTACAGAGCTTAAATACAATGGGTTACTGACTCTCTCCTTTATTAATTCTGTAATGTAGCAACTATGCTTGACATAAACCATTAAATGTACTTGGGCTTCCAAAAATAGAACTTTTGTGTGAAAAGAAACCAGAAACAAAATGCATTTACACAAGGTAAAAACACTTTAGCAGCACTGTAAGAGGGTGACCCATATTCTAGAAACCCAAGTAAACATTCATGTTCCTATATTAAAAATGTGACGTTTGTCATGTTACAAAACATGTAGTGCATTGTGGCTGGTCCTGTGATTTTTTCCCTTCTTCTTCACAGGTCTGTGTAGGTGTAATTATGGTTCTCCTTGTTTTTCCCCTGGCATGGAGTGATAAGGGGTAAGAGTTTATACCATGCTGTCACTCACCTATTCTGTCAGGGTAGAGGGAGCAGCAATGATAGAGTCTTCAATGGATTGGAAAGACTGCTTCATCTGGAATCTTTGGGCATAGATCTTTGTCAAGCTACTCAACATCTGAGTTTGTTGCCTAAATAAACACACAGCAGCCTGGTGCACTGAGAAGTCTATCTCTTGGTCCCTTTGCCTGTTCTACAGCAACTACTCTCTCCATTCTTAGCCAAGACTAGGGAGAACGATCACTTGGCTTCTCCAAGCCCTGTGTTCACGATTAGCAAAGAGACTGGAGGATATTGCAGAACACATCCTCCCTGGTCCTCTTCTTTCTTTTCCTGAAGAAAGAAGTATGGGGGCGGGGTGTATCTGAAGGCCACCACACCAAAGGCTGCTCATTAGAATAGAAAGGTACAGCACCAGAGTTAAAGTCACAACAGAAAGGGAAAGAAGTCTCAAAACTTATATTATTAAAAAGGTATCAGTGGGAATAATGTTAATCATCACTCTAGGTTTGGAGCATACTGTTACAGCACTGCTTTGAGGCCCAAGCCATGGTGAAGACAGCCTAGTGGGGAAGGAGGGGTGGGAGCATGGTCTGTCGTCTGGAATGTTTAGATGCCAGGTGCCCCTAGGTATGAGAATAGGGAAACTGTGAAAATATTTTCACAATATTCACTATAGAGAGTGGTGACTCTGGTTGTCACTCTCACGAGTGAAATATCAAAGGCACAGAGAACCCAGCTGCTATTGGTGTCCTGAAGCCACCCTGGCTCATTTGCTGCTAGCCCACTTACTACAATAGTGCCAGCAGAGTGGAGCTCAGAGTGGCATGGGAAAGAAACAAGGATGCCATTCCCAGCAATGCTCAAGAGAGGAGTGCAGAGTATCTCCATGAAAGTTTCATTGAGATTGCTCAAGAGAGTAATAGGAACATCCCTATTTGGGAAAATCAAGTACTTTGCATGGGGAAAATTGTGGAGGTACCTGCTTAGCACATCAAGTCAAAGAATAGAAAAGCAGATGCAGCTTCTCTCTTCTTTCTACTTCTGAGCACAGGACACAGATGATGTAATTCAGAGTACCATACTAATTTTTTTAAAATATTATTTTCTAACATTTGAGTGGAGTGAAGAACCAAAAGTCATGTCTTTGTTCTCTAAACACGGGGATGCATTGACTGTCATTTTTAAAGGCAGAAGAGGGGCACGGAGAGAAGGTTTCAGGCAATCCAGTAAAAAATGGTTGAGGAATAATATACGTGTACACAAGCTGCCTTCGCCACATTCATCTGAGCTCACCTGGTGGGGATATCCTTGACTCTAGTGGAGTTTCAAACAGTGCCTCACTCACTGTATGGTTTGACTCTCTTTTGGTCCTTCCCCCTCCCCCACCATTGGTGTGCATGACAGGGGTCTTCACGTCAGGTTCCTGCAAAGTGTCCAGTGGTACGCAGACCATGCCAAATATGGCAGGCAGATTGTTGTAGACACACAGCTGTTCCTTAGCTGGGTTTTCAGTCTCTTCTCCCCAGAGGCCAAGGAGATCCATGACTTCTTTCCTGCATCAGCCAGGAATTTGTCTAGTACTCTCTGTGCATGGAGCTAGCATGGTCAGATGCTCACAACAGGGGGTAAGTAGGTGTGGTCTCCAAGGTGAGCAATCAGTAAAAGGCATTTCAAGAACATACTGGACATGTAAAGTGTGTGGGGGTGGGAGGGACTGATTTCTGGTGGCTGACCCTTGGGCAGTGGAAATCAAAACTGACTAGAGTGACCACTGGTGTGGAGAAGGGCATTGTGATACAGCTACTGGCAGACTGTTAGGGTGCAGACCGGCAATACAGTGTCTATACTTGCTGCATTAATGGAAGTAAGTCAAGTGCCTCTACTTTACTCAGGAATGTGGTGGTATTGTATAACTGTAACGGGGTGCTTATATTGGTGGGGAAATTAAATTTAGGTATCAACACACTCACAACTAGATAAATTGACTTTGATCGACCTGTTAGTGTGGGCATCTGTCAGAGGCTTGGTCATGACAACAACCTGCAGCATTTCAGAACATCCACTTTCAACTGAATCCTAAACCCAGAAGTGTGAAATCACTTATCTAAATGTTCCAGAGCCTCAGGTCTGGTTCTAGAAATGGTTTAGGGGGATTATCTTTCCTGAAACAGTTGGCCTAGCCATGTGTACCTGGTCATCTAAAGAGGCCTCTCCACCATTTGGACTGCACTGCTTGGCTCTGACCTCAGAGCTGTGAACCAAATACTAGAAAGGCAGGTGCATGTGGATGTAGGCTGGGCTGCAAGTGGCTGTCCCTACTGTCACTCACAGGCATTAGGATGCAACTCATGCCTGGTGTTGCACAGAGCACTAAACTCAGCTGTCATTTGAAGGGTAGTGACTCAAGGACAGGAAATCTGTGAATGAGACACAGGCTGGCTGGGTAAGAAACCTCCATCCTTCTACACTAAATGTAGCCCTAGCTCCCCTCAAGCTACCAGCAGACTAGTGAGACAAAGCCACATGCAACAGTGGAGCTCAGCCAATGAAAAAAGGACAAAAGCTTGTCATGTGAGACACAGCAAGCTATTCACTGCTGGGCTGAATGAGCATGGCATAGATGTAATGTCCAGCAATGATTCTACTCTGGAAAGAAAAAATGGTTGCATTTCTCTTCCCTCTGCGTTTTCTTTTCCCTTTCTGGTCTGCCTGCATTAACAGCATCACACAGCTGGGCATGGCTTTACAGGAGTCCTGCCAATGATGAGGGGAGAGGTGTAAAAACCCTACATGGGTGAGATATTCTATCTCCTGGCTCAAAGATTTCCAGGTTACAATTCTCTCTCTAGAACAAGGGTAGGCAACCTGCAGCACATGAGCTGATTTTCAGTGGTACTTACACTGTCCAGGTCCTGGCCACCAGTCCGGGGGCCTCTGCATTTTAATTTAATTTTAAATGAAGCTTCTTAAATATTTTAGAAACCTTACTTACTTTAAATACAATAGTTGAGTTATATATTATAGACATCTAGAAAAAGACCTTCTAAAAATGTTAATGTATCATTGGCACGCAAAAGCTTAAATTAGAGTGAATACATGAAGACTTGGCACACCACTTCTGAAAGGTTGCCAAACCTGCTCTAGAAAGAGCAGTGACAATATGGCGCTAACTGAGCAGATTCTGTCTTTAAAAAAAAAAAAAAATCCTGTGTGAATGGCTATACTAAAAGACATTCTGTTGCAAGGAGGCTGCATAGGAGAAAGAAAAGAGGAATCACTAAAACGTTCCCTACTATACTCTGTCCCTGGGGAGTAGGACTCAAGCATTTAGCAGATCAGCTGACATCTTAGGCCTGCAATGGAAACAGCAAAGCTGCCAATAGGTGGGGGGAGGCAGAGGGAGGAATAGGAAGGTAGTTCTAGCACAAGCTCCTTCCATAGGGGAAGGGCAGTGTACTTCAACCCTGCTCTGGAGGGACCATCTCTGGGGCAGGGGATAGAAGGCCCATGGCCCATTCAAACCTTAGCAAGGAGAGTGCTTAGCATAAGGTGTGACCCCCTGTTTCCCCTGACCTGCTCCATACTTTCTGAAACATGCATTAACAGCAGCAAGTTAGTTGGGAGGGAAATACATTGGTATTGAAGTGTGGACAGGGAAAGAGGTGAAAGAAACATGAAATGTGGAGTAGGAGGGGACTTTACCAGAATACCTAGACATGAAGCAATGTCTGTAATTATCAAACATACCCAACTATACACAGATGTAAATCCTCAGAAAGATCACTACCATACTTGAAATGGAGGGGAGAGCTCCCTCTGTGGTGAGAATGGTGTCTGTCCTAAATCCAGGTGCCTCGGCAGCTTACTCTGCACTGGACAGAGCAAAGAAGAGCAGCTCTTTGCAGAAGAGATGGCAGAGTCAATATTTATAAGTTGTTCCTTTCCACTCTTGCCTAATAACAAGGTGGAGGGAATAAGTGGAGCTTCCTTTTCTTAGGGACAAATCCTCTCTTGCACAGCTCTGCAAAAGCCAAAAATCACTGGGAAGGGGTGGTTCTCTAGGTACCTGTTAAGATCTCACACTTGTGGAATGTGGGAGAGCAGTGGTTAATGCTCTATTGGCTGCATCTGGGACAAGCTACTGTTGAGGGAGCACCTGCTATGAATCAATCAAGCTAAAAAATTACTTTTTAAATGGTATTGTCCACTACGACAGCTGACAGCAATTCCAGGCAGAAATAGACCCCACCCCACAATTACTAAATGAGAGGGTTCTGTCACTTTAATCCAGGGGCAGTGGTGAGTATTGCACATGATGAGTTAGAAACAGATGGAGCAGCCATTAAAGTTGTTTCCATCATGGTTATTAAGGAAAATGTCATGCTGTCAAGGAAATGAGAAGTCTTGGAAAGCCCCTTCCAAGGCCAAATTCTGCACTGATGTAAACTGGTACAGCTCCATTGATGTGTAAATTGGCACAGCCCAGTTAATAAGCAGAGATTTGGGCCTTGGTTTCAAATCTTGGGTGCAGGGCTAGTAGCTAAAAAACTCTGGGCATGCATGCTGTTACTGCCACTGCTTGATTTATTTATTTTTTTCCAGCTTCTCCCAGATACAGTAGAACTTCAGAGTTACAAACACCTCAGGAATGGAGGTTGTTCATAACTCTGGAATGTTTGTAACTCTGAACAAAATGTTATGTTGTTCTTTCAAAAGTTAACTGATTATTGACTTAATATAGCTTTGAAACTTTACTACACAGAAGGAAAAATGCTGCTTTCCCTTCTTTCGCTAGTTTACATTTAACACTGCACTGAATTTGCATTTCTTTTCTTTTTTGGTTCTGCTGATGATGATTGTGTACTTCTGGTTCCAAATGAGGTGTGTGGTTTGACTGTAGAGTGATCAGATGTCCTGTTTTTATAGGGACAGTCATGATTTTTGGATCTTTTTCTTATATAGGATCCTACTACTGCCCCACCCCCATCCCAATTTTTCACATTTGCTATCTGATCACCCTATTTGACTGCTCAGTTTTTAATGTTAGTGTTCATAATTCTGAGGTTCTAGTGTACCAAATTTGGTCTCTCTCTCTTCCAGGCACACTCCCCAAGGGTTTGGTTCTAGTTAGGTCCATAGTCCTGAAACACCAAAGGAGAAGCACTGTGTAATCATAACTTCTTCTTGTTATGTAAACAGATTTTAAGCCAGAAAAACAGTGTTGTGTTTTTGTGGATGGAGGAGGTAAGGTTTGTTGACTGTACACTTCCAGGTGTTTCTGGACACTTCCAGGTGTTTCTGTGCAGCTCAGATTATAGAGATTTGCTTTTAAGGAGGATTATTTTATTCAAATTGGAGCACAGCTGGCAGCATCCTAAACAGCAAAATTCCATATGTTTTTGGAAAGTATTCAGTAATGGGCAGCAGATTTACTAGGAAAGAATTTGGATGAAGAACAAATTAAGGAACCAAGATCAATAGCTTCTCTTAGCAACGCTTTGAGAGAATATCCCTTCTGGACTGATATCTAATTGTTGGTTGTTGTATGACAGCAGTGCCTAACTTTTATATTCATCACTTGGGGTTGTATTATACTTGGAATTTAAGGTCTCTAAAAGTAATTTGACTGATAAGGCCTATTATTGGACTTGAATATTTTTCCAGTGGACCACAATGATTAGGCTTTACAGAAATATTTCCCCCACTCCCCCGTTCATTCTGACTGTAGAATTGGACTCTTACTTTAGGATGAGCAGTTTCACATTTTTTTTTAGAAGATTATTTCATAGAAGTCAATGCCCTGATTTTCAGAGGAATGGAAAAACCACACAACTTCCAGTAAAGTCAATGGGAATTGTGGGTGCTCACTTCCAGTTTGTTTGCATCTGGTGACAGCCAAGAATTTCCCACTGCTCTGAGTTTACTTGTCACAGAAGACTGTTCAGATTTAGGCTGAGCAGTTTGCTTCCATGCTAGCAATCAATTTTCAAGTGAACAAACACAGTTTCCCTGTTTGAGTCTTGGCTGATGAATCCCAGCAAGCATCTAGAATTGTTGGAGGATCAGCATGCTATGACCTCAGCTTTATAGAGCTAGTGAAAATGAATGTGGAATTGCTGGGGCCATTAAGAAAGATTGGCAAGGTCTGCTTTCAGGGGGAGGGCAGGAAGTCAGCATCTCTGAAAGAGGTGACTGTTTCTTCAGCAAGATGCTCTCTTGTCACTGGCAATTCCTCCAATTATTGAGGGGAATATTATTGGACATGTGGTAGGAGGCATCCTCAACAATACCTCAGATCTTTGATTCCCATCAACTTAGTTTTAGGTATAGGTATAGGTACAGTGCAGAGCATGTATGGGTGGCTTTAGTTAATCTCCCCTGGGCAAAAAATGTAGGTCAGGTGTGTCATAACTTTAGTCCCAAATTTGGACCTTAGCGTCCAAAATATGGGGGTTAGCATGAAAACCTCCAAGCTTAGTTACCAGCTTGGACCTGGTACTTGCTGCCACCACCCAAAAAATTAGAGTGTTTTGGGGCACTCTGGTCCCCCTGAAAAACCTTCCCTGGGGACCCCAAGACCCAAATCCCTTGAGTCTCACAACAAAGGGAAATAATCCTTTTTCCCTTCCCCCCTCCAGGTGCTCCTGGAGAGATACACAGACACAAGCTCTGTGAATCCAAACAGAGTGACTCCCCCTCTCCGTTCCCAGTCCTGGAAACAAAAGCACTTTCCTCTTCACCCAGAGGGAATGCAAAATCAGGCTAGCAAATCCAACACACACAGATCTCCCCCTGATTTCTTCCTCCCACCAATTCCCTGGTGAGTACAGACTCAATTTCCCTGAAATTTCCCGGAAAAGAAAACTCCAACAGGTCTTAAAAGAAAGCTTTATATAAAAAAGAAAGAAAAATACATACAAATGGTCTCTCTGTATTAAGGTGACAAAATACAGGGTCAATTGCTTAGAAGAAATATGAATAAACAGCCTTATTCAAAAAGAATACAAATCAAAGCACTCCAGCACTTATATTCATGCAAATACCAAAGAAAAGAAACCATATAACTTACTATCTGATTTCTTTGTCCTTACACTTAGAAACAGAAGATTAGAAAGCAGAAACTACTTCTCCAAAGCTCAGAGAAAGCAGGCAGACAGACAAAGACTCAGACACAAACTTCCCTCCACCCAGAGTTGAAAAAAATTCGGTTTCCTGATTGGTCCTCTGGTCAGGTGCTTCAGGTGAAAGAGATATTAACCCTTAGCTATCTGTTTATGACAAGGTGTCCATACTAATTATTTTAAATCCATTGGCTGCTTTCCGTTGGTTGAGCATGAGCTGTTACTGACCTATCTACTGCCACTAGTGTGAATAGATGACTTGCTTTTAAGTGTGTTTCTTCTTTTCTTTCTAAGAAATCACAGAAGATAGTCTTAAGCAGTTCCACTCTGTCACCTCTCCTGTCCAACATGTGTCTAAGGAAGGTTAGTAAGAAAACATGGTCTGTGGTGTCTTCAGAATGCCAAAGAAACGCTGCTCTGTATTTCCATTCCTTCTAACCTAGTTGGTGCAGATGTCTTACCAAGCATTCAGCACAGAATGGATTTGTAAGAGAGCTAACTAATTTGAGATTCCATCTAGAATAACTGGGAAAGCAACTAGCAGAAGTGACAGATATTAGCTCCCTGTACTGATGGCTATTCCTGCCCCATTTTATTCATGCGCACAGCCTCAGCTGCTTCATGTTCTCCAGATAACAGCATTTTTGTAACTGCTGCTATTATTTGTGCTTGGCAAGAAGATTTCATCCTCTCCAGTCTGAACCCCAGCCTCACTATCCAGGCCTAGATCACTGCACTCTCTAGGAGGCTGGACTGTAAGACCATTTGGAAGCTGCTACTTCTTCAGAATGCATCTACCTGCGTATTAAGCAGCATCTCACACAGGATGCATATGATTGCAATATCATGCAATGCTCAATGATTTCCATTGGTTGCCATCAATTTCCAAGTGAAATTTAGATGTTTAACCTTGTAAAGCCCTAAATCCCTTGAATCTTTACTATCTGAAACTGCCTTAATCCTTACATAATATCAGTTCAGTTAAGATCAGCCAAGCCAGCCCTAAAATTCCAGCTCTGGCAGCCTTGTATAGGGAGTGATGAGGTAGAGTCAAGGATTCCTTTTTGAGAACGTATCTCCACAGCACCTCAGCTGATTGCAACAGCTGCTCACAGAAGGAAAAAACAGGATCCACAATATTTAAATTTGTACAGATCACAGTGAGAGCTCGTTGAGTGATGGAGAATGTGTGTGTATAAAATCCAACCATCTGATTTGGCCATGTTTGTGCCTCTTTCTGTTAATTTTCCAACAAATATTCAGAATTCCAGTCTCTGTACAAATGTTTGTGGATGAGATGCATACAAACTCCTCTATTGCATGCAAACCATGACCATTAGTCTTTGTTAATTAGTTATTTACTAGTGATCATTCATTATTCTCTGGTTAAAAGTCATCAAATCACAGAACAGAAACAATACCATATGACTTAGGTGGCAAAAGGAAAATGAAATAACCATATCAGCTCAATTTGAGGCTAATCTTTAGTCTGTAGTTCAGCCTAATGATTCCACAGATTCTCACAAATAACCGAGATTAGAGACAATCCTCAGCAGTTCCCATATAGTTTGGGAACTGAAAATTGGCTCTGTCACTTGTTACAAGTAGTTTGCCCTGCTCAGGTCAAAACCAGTCACTTGAATTGCGCCAGAAACAATTTGACAGTCAGTGTTAGACTTTGGAACATGGGTGTTAAGTCCTTGCTGCAGGAAGCACAGAGGAAGCAGGAAGCTAGATTCTGTACTAGATAAAATTTGACAGGTCTTCAGGTATAAAGTGCATCATGAAAGCAACTCTTCCAACCCCATCAGTTCTGTACCTCTTCTCAGGATTTCATAATCTGTTGGCCTCTGCTACTGAGGGGTTCAGAATAGGGGTTGCCAACTTTCTACTTGTACAAAACTGAACACCTTGCCGTGCTCCCTGCCCCACCCATCCTCTGAGGCACTGCCACTTCTCCTGAGGCTCCATCCTCCCCCTCCCTCTATCGCTTGCTCTCCCCACCCTCACTCACTCGCTTATTTTCACTGGGCTGACTCAGGGGGTTGGGATGTGGGAACAGGTGAGGGCTCTGGCTGGGTGTATAGGCTCTGGGGTGGGGCCAGGGATGAGGGGTTTGGGATTCATGAGGGGGCTACAGGCTGGGGGTTGGAGCTGAGGGGTTTGTAGTATGGGAGGGGACTCTGGGCTGAGGCAAGGGATTGGGTCTGCGAGGAGGTACTGGCTCTGGGCTGGGGGTTCAACTTGTGGGAGGGGCCTCTGGGCAGAGGTTTGGGGGTTGGGTCTGGGAGGAGGTACTGGCTCTGGGCTGGTGGTTCATCTTGTGGGAGGGGCCTCTGGCCAGAGGTTTGGGGATGTGGGGGGGCATGAGGGCTCTGGCTGGGGGTAAGGGCTCTGGTATGGGGCCAGGGATGAGGAATTTGGGGTGCAGGAGAGGGCTTCAGGCTGGGACTGAGGGGTTCGGAGTGTAGGAAGGAAATCAGGACTGGTGTTGAGGTGTAGGGAGAGGTGAGGGGTGTAGGCTACAGGAACCACTTACCTCAAGCATCTCCCAGAAGTAGTGATGTGTCCCCCCTCCAGGTCCTACACAGAAGCATAGTCAGGCACCTCTCCACACTGCCCCATCTGCAGGTGCCACCCCTACAGTTCACATTGAACATGGTTCCCAGACAATGGAAGCTGTGGAGCTGGCGCTTGGAGTGGGGGCCACATGCAGAGCCCCTTGGCTGCCCTTACACATAGGAGCTGGAGGGGGGACATGCCACTGCTTCTGGGAGACATGCAGAGCCAAGGCAGGCAGAGAGCCTGCGTTAGCCCCACTGTATCACTGACCGGACTTTTAATGGCCGACAGGGCGTTTCGGTCAAAAAACAGACACCTGGCAGCTCTACTCCAGAAATGAATACAGAATTCACAATGCTGTCTCGCCACTAGTGTACAGAGAAGGAGGCTCCCAGGCCATGATCTGATCCCTCCATGTACATAACACTGGCTAATGTTCCCCTACCATATAGCACTACAGTTTCCAATTAGGAATTCCCTGTTCAGTTTGATACCCAGTATCACTCTTAATTCTCTTTTGACACTACTGCTTTCCATTTGCCTTCTTCCTTCTGAATATCTGTATTCCAGGTCCAACCTTCTACATCCTGAGGTTGCGCCCCAGGCCCACTTTCATCATGCCATTCCTCAAAGAACCAGAGCAGAAGAAAGATCTGTCTACTCCAAAGCAGAAGTCAATGAGTAACCCAAGAACAGCCTGAAGAATTGGCTTTCTCTGGAGAGTCCTGGCTCTCACTGAAATGCTTTTACTGTGGCTATATTCTGTGATGGTAGGCTCCTTAGAAATGACTTTTACCAGTTTGATTAGCTGCATTTTTCAAGATGAATCTCATTTATTTTCTGCCCATATATCATAACTTTCCTGGGTGTCTTTATCATTTCTCTGTCCCTGCTAGTGTTCACAACACTTCACTATTCAGTATAATTAACAAATGTAATTAACATGCTGTTTACTTCCTCTTTTAAATAATTAAAGGTGTTTAAAATTAGACCAGGTATCAATCTCTGGTATCTCACCAGATTTCTTTCCCTCAATGGGATATATCCCCATTTATCATTAATCAGAATAATTAATGATTGCACAGTGTTTTGGAACTGTAAACCTCTGCATAAATGCTATTATTATAAGAGATGGAAAAGACCCGTGAGTTCATCCAGCCCGCATTCCAGAGGCAGACCAGGATTGTTCCCAAATATACATTTTACTCATGTTCTGTCTAGTCTAGTTTTTAAATGTCCCAGGGTTTCTACCCCTTCCCCCACAGGACAGCCTCTGTGTTGTAGAACCATAGTGTGTTTGCACTGTTGTTACTATGTAGTTAAGCTCCATCAGCCAGTTTTCAGTGTTTGTCCAGTTTGAATCAATTTATATCAAGTTCTCTCTCCCCATCTGACCTGGTTCCCTATTATAATGCCTGGGCTCACTTTGGTAACCACTCTATGTCCTTCCTCCCCCCTGCTGCTCTCCTCTTGTTGGAAACTAGCCACACTAAATTCTCTCCTTCTGAGCTCCCCAGGAATTCTTCTGCCTGAAAGAGATCCTGAAAGCTGAATCCTCATTGCTGTGAGAGGTCCAGAAGGCAGTGATATTCCTGCATGTCCAATTACTTCTGTAGAACAATGTGCCATGACCCTTCAAAGATTCCACCCTTCTAATCCAAGCCCTCTTCGCCCCCCCCTTTTTTTTTTTACATTTTTGCTGCTAAGATGACAGACTAAAGGCTTATGTATTTTAATTTACATGCATACACATTCTACCCATTAGTGATTGACCAACTCTTACATTTCTTTGTTTGCTCAGATGGTGGGGGGATAGTTCTAGGGAAATAAGTGTCACTATTGCTCATGCACTCTCCTGGCTACCCCAGTTTTGGGTTTTTACATGGCACTTAAATCAGCATTCAGACTTGCAACAGATGTAAAGCAAGTCTGTGTAACACCTTATGAAATTCTATTAGAGCATCCATTTGCACAGGTGTATCCTACTGTTTGTCATATGATATGGAAGGCTTTGGATACTCATACTCTCTGTACATATTTCACTGTAGAACCACAATGGAAGCAGCTAGGTGTGCAAGTCAGGCTTGAACCTTGCAAGGCGTAAAGGATATAAACTGTGGTTTAAATTGCCCCTAGAATCCCTCTTTAAACTGTCCAATAGTAAAAGGTGGATGTTCAGAATGCCTTCAGTTTCACTGATCATTGGTACCAGTGGGGGAAGTGGTAGCAAACTACTTCTACCCTAATGTGTTCTGAAACTACTCTCCTTGGGCTGAGCTGTGGTGCAGGATTTTCAGTGCCTGAGGGGTAATCTGCAAGGTACATCACTTTCTGCTCCAGTTAGCCACTTTTATCTCCGTTGTGGATACTCCATAATTGTTGGTTAATTACCATGAAATCCTCTCTTCCCATACTCTCCTGGAGAATCTTCCCAGCTCAAATACTGGATTTGCAGTGATTGAGATTTATCCCCAATCACAAGGTTAACAAGGCAGATTCTGGTTATTTTCCTGATGTTTAAACGTTTTACCTGCTTGGATCTGCTTAATACTTGTGAGTTTTGGCCCCAGTTTGCAATCCCAGTTAGACCCATAATGTCTGAGGTATCACACCCCTGGGTCGTGGGGAAAGGTCAGTGTGATATCCTGCCCATGGATCATTTTTGCTGGGGTGAATTGTCGAGTGCTGTGTCAAGAGTAAAGATGTTGGTGGAGAGGGCTCTGGGGCACCGTGCCCAAAGCATCTGAGAACTTGTCTGGGGGGGTGTCTGACCGATGCTATCCCATGGCCTGGGGTGTTTCTGTGTTGTGTTAAGTTCATGTCACAGCTAGGAGTGTTTTCACTGGTGGCCAAGGTTGTGCCTCTGGGGCTGCCCTGTTCATGCCATAGCATGTAATTACTTGTTTAAGTACGATACCTGCCAAACAAGTGGTGCGGCCACTGGATTACGAAGTAGCACTCAAGGAAGACAAGACCATTGCAAAGAAGCTAAGTGAATTCTTTGCATCAGTCTTTACTCAAGAGACTGTATGGGAGATACTTGCATCAGAGCTATTCTTTATGGGTAACAAATCTTAAGTACTGTCCCAAACTGATGTTCTAAAACCTCTTCAATTTACACAAAATATTACCATTTAGTTTATCAAGTCAACAGAACCAGATGGCATTCACCCAAGAGTTTAAGGAACTCAGATATGAAATCGCAGAACTACTAACTGTGATATGTAATCTATTGTTTAAATCAGCCCCTGTACTACTAGATTACTGGAAGGTAGCTAATGTACAGCTGACTTTCAAAAAGGGCTTTAGGGAGAAGATCCTGGCAATTACAGACTGGTGAGCCTAACTCTAGTACCCAGGGCCGGTGCAAAGAAGTTTCACGCCCTAGGCGAAACTTCCACCTTGCACCCCTCACCCAGCTAACCCCGCCACCCCAAGGCAGCTAACTCAGCAACCCACCTGGGGAGCCCGCCCCCGCAGCAGCTACCCCCACCACCACGACAGCTAACCCCTCTCCACCCCATTCCCCCACGGCAACTAACCCCACCTGGGGAGACTCCCTCTGTCCCCCCATGGCAGCTAACCCCACACGGGGAGACTCTCCCCCATCCCCACAGCAGCTAACTCTGCCTGAGGAGACCTCTCCCGCCCCCGCCACAGCAGCTAACCCTGCCTGGGGAGACTTCCCCCACGGAAACTAACCCTGCCTGGGTTTTCCCCCATCCAGCTCACCTCGGCTCCGCCTCCTCTACTGAGCACGCTGGCACTGCTCTAATTCTCCTCCCCGTCCAGGCGTGCGGCGCTGGTTGGAGGAGACTTAGAGCGGAGGCTGTGTGTTCAGTGAGGAGGCAGAGTGGAGGTGAGCTGGGGCGGGGAGCTGTTCCCCTGTGCGTCTCCCCCCCCATTACTGCGGGCAGCCCTCCCCGCGTGCCCCCCCATCCAGCTCACTTCCACTCCACCTCCTCGCCTGAGGGGACTTTTAGATGCCCCCAATCACTGGGCACCCTAGGCAGCCACCTAGTTTGCCTAAATGGTTGCACCGGCCCTGCTAGTACCGGCCAAATTAGTTGAAACTATAGTAAAGAACAGAATGATGTGATTTGTTGGAGAAGAGTCAACCCTGCTTTTGTAAGGGGAAATCTGTTAGAATTCTCTGAGGGAGTCAACAAGCAGGTGGATAAGGATGATCCAATGGATATAGTGTACTTGGACTTTCAGAAAGGCTCTGACAAGATCCCTCACCAAAGGCTTTTAAGCAAAGTAAATAGCCATGGGATAAGAAGGAAGGTCCTCTCATGGATCAGTAACTGGCTGAAAGAAAGGAAACAGGGTAGAAATAAAGGGTTCATTTTCACAGTGGAGAGGTGAACTGAGGGGTCCCCCAGGGATATATACTGGGATCTGTGCTGTTCAACATAATCATTAATCTGGAAAGGGGATGAACAGTAAAGTAGTGAAGTTTGTAGATAATCTCGAATAATTTTGTTAGTCTAAAGCAAACTGAGAAGTTTGCAGGAGGATTTCACAAAACTGAGTGACTGAACAACAAAATGGCAGAATTCAGTGTTGATTATTGCAAAGTAATGCACATGAGGAAAAAATCGCAACTATATATACCCAATGATGGGTTGTAAATTAGTTGTTACCACGCAAGAAAGAAATGTTGGAGTCACCGTGGACAATTCTTTGAACTCTTTGATGTGCAGCAGTGGCCAAAAAGGCTAATAGTACATTAACAATGATTAGGAAAAGGCTAGAAAATAAACAGGAATATCATAATACCGCTATATAAATCCATGCTGTGCCCACATTTGAATACTGTATCCAGCCCTGGTCATGGCATCTCAAAAAGGATATAGTGTAAGTGGGAAAATGTTCAGAAAAGGGCAACAAAAATGACTGAGGGTATGGAAACTCTTCCATATGAGTAGACTAAAAAGATTAGGGCTGTTCATATTAGAAAAAAATGACTAACAGGATATGGTAGAAGTCTATTAAATCATGAACAGTGTGGACAAAGTGAATAGGGAAGTGTTGTTTCCTTTTTCCCACAGTACAAAAACCAGGAGTCACCCAATGAAATTAATAGGCAGCAGGTTCAATACAAACAAGAAGTACTTTTTTGCACAACTAACCTGTGGAATAGGTGGGATGTTGCGATGGCCAAAAGTATAACAGGGTTCAGAAAAGAAGTGGATAAATAACCGGAGCAATGGTCCATCAATGGCTATTAGCCAATTTGGTCAGGGACACAACCCCAAGCTCAGGATAACCTTAAATCTCTGACTAGCAAAAAACAAGGGTGGATCACTCCATAATTTCCCTGTTCTGCACGCTCACCCTAAAGCTCTACTAAGGGCTTTGGTTAGAGACAGGAAACTAGGCAAGGTGGACCACGGGTCTGACCCAGTATGGCAGCTCTTATGTTCCTCTCTTCCTCAGGGGAGGGGATCTCTCTAGGAGAGCCCTCCCTGTGCCATGCTATGTCTGGGGGGTATCTGCCAGACACTAGAATTTGCTGCAGCTAGAGGGATCTGATTAATTTCTGTTCTCTTCCCTGCTTTTATTGATCCACTTTCCCCCTTTGCCTGGGGACAGGGAGCACCAGATCCATCCTCAGCCCTTCCCTGAGCTTCCAGCACAGAAAAGGCTTTCCCTCTAGTGTCTGCGTAGGAGTCTCTCTCTCTCTCTCTCTCTCCTACATGTTTGTCTGCAGTCTCCCGTAGGGAGATGCTGGCGTGGGAGTCTCTCACTTCCTGCTGGTCACCATGGAAACGGAGAGATCCTGGGTTCCTCCTAACCTTTCATTTTCTCTCAGCCAGCAGCCCTTAAGGGCCCACGTGGAAGGAAGGGATGTTCCCAAGCTATGTTCAACAAGGGGTAAAAATGAGACTCCCAAACCAGTTCTTGTTCTGACAGGGGCCTAATGTGAGCTAGTTACTTCTCTCAGCAGGAGCTACTACTTCTGCCTATTTCACAAATGCTTCACACATTACTAGCTTCCCATGTACTCATTGTTAGTTTGAGCATCCTCCACATACATCATATATGACAACCGGCATCTCCAGACAGCTGAACACCCAGCTGGCACCCCACACCCCCATAGCTGGGGAAGAAGGAAATCTGTCTATCTTTCAGTTTGTCTGTTTTTGGCATCAGCACCCCCAGAGTGGCCTCACGGCAGCTCTAAACACAACCCCTCATTTCCGTTTCCCTTGTTGGATCCCCAAATAAACTCCCACACAGGGCTTTTCAAGTCCAGTCACAACAGCCCTCCTTAAGATCTAATTTATTAAATTAACATTCAAAACTAAACACCAGTCTTGCCTTCAGCTGGGTACATCCCAAATTCCACTGGTCTGGTCAGAGTCCCTCCTGCCTAGCAGGCTATTCCTAGCCCTTCCTGGTCTCAGGATCTCTTCTACAGGAGCTCCCCGCCCCCCTCACCTTTTTTTTCTCTCTCCCTCTTCCTAGCCTCCTGAGCTTCCCCCTTACTGCAGCCACCTTCTGCTCTTTATCAGAAATTGCCCAATTCACCTCATGTGGGGTCATTCTGTAATTTGGGGTTGGCTTGGCCCCATTATTGTCTATGTAGCATCAATCATCATGGCATCCAGGAGCTGTACTAGCAAGAAGAGATGCTCTCCTCTCTCTGACATGCTGTACTAAGGAACTGGAAGAATGTCAGAACTTGCTTCCTTCATCTATATTCAGCTAAAATCCAGCATCCTTGGGACAAAAGGCAGCTCAGAATCTGCTCCAAGGGGCTATGGAGTGTGGTAAAAATTGATAAATAGCTTCAGGTTATTCCCATATTCACAAAGGATCTGATTGTGCAAGGTGTAATGTGCCCTTGACTATATTAGCTATTGTGCCAGTTAGGTGTTTTTGGCAGCTCAGAGGATCGGGCCCTACCTTCCCATGTCACCAGGACCATGAGTACTCTGAAGACAGCTTCCTCGTACTGCTCTGCAGTAAACCCTGTAGAACATAAGAATTGCTGTAGTGGATTGGGCCAGTAGTTGGTTTGTAGAATGTCCTCTGTGTGAGGTGACCAATAGCAGTTGCTTCAGAGAAAGATAGGAGTATCTTCCTAAACCCTATCAACTCGTGGCTGACTTATGCCTTGTACTACAAGAGTCTGTCATTTGTTTTTATTACCTAACGTAACTGGATATTCTCATCCATATACATTCTTAATTCACTTTTGAATCCTGCTAAGCTTTTGGCTGAATAATATCTGATGGAAATGAGTTCTTCAAACAATTCTAATAGATTTGAGAGACTTGATTAATTTTTTTTCCCTTACAGAAGTCTTGCTGGTTTGACCCTATCATGTTCATCTATATGTTTCATAACTGTCTTTAATTGTTTCAGCTGTTTTACCTGGTACTGAAGTAAGGCTTACTGGTATATTCCAGGATCACCCTAGTGTGTGGGGCAGAAGGGTGGTTGTTTCAATAATAAAAAATAATAATAATGATAGTTACACATTTGCAACTCTCCAGTCCTCTGGTACAGTGTGAGAGATTGAAGTGGCTGAGCTGCTAACAAAAATACGCATTCTTAAGTTTCTTCAGAACTCTTGGATGTACACCATCTGGTCCTGCACTATTCCATTGTTGTCTCAGTCTAACAATATCTTCAGTAGCTGAAGAGAGGTGGTGACTTCCCAACATCATCTGTGGTGTAAACTGATGCAAAGTAATAATTTAGTTTCTCAGTAGCATTCTTCTCCTTTATCACCCCCGGCATCAAATAGGCCCACTGATTCTCTGCAGAGGCTTTCTGCTTCTGATGTACTTAAAAAAAATTACTTTTATGATGTGTCAGAGGGGTAGCCGTGTTAGTCTGGATCTGTAAAAGCAGCAAAGAATCCTGTGGCACCTTATAGACTAACAGACATTTTGGAGCATGAGCTTTCATGGGTGAATACACACTTCGTCAGACATGCATCTGACGAAGTGGGTATTCACCCACAAAAGCTCATGTCCCAAAACGTCTGTTAGTCTATAAGGTGCCACAGGATTCTTTGCTACTTTTATGATGTTCACAAATTGCTCTTCAGATTCCCCCAGGTCCTTTGTAATCTCCGTCTTGCATATTACCTGTCATGGTTTATGTTCCTTTCTGTTGCTGAAGTGGAGCTAGATTTCCATTTGGACACTTGTTTGGTTTTAATAACCATATTGCCATTTAATCATAATGATTGCTCCCTTGCTGTTCTCTTTTTGATTTAGGGGTCTGCATGCCTTTTGTGATTCTTTTATGGTTGCTTTTGTAGCCTTTAGGCTGGGACCAAATATTTCCATTTCCTTACCTCTGACTTCAAAGTCTTTCTGCCTAGTGCCCTACATTTAAAAAAAAAAAATTTAAATCCCCTTCTCTGAAGTTTGGCATCACAGTGCTTGTTTTTAGTATGACCCCTTTCCCAAGGATGTCTAACTTATTTATTTTTAAAGTTGTTTAATGATTAACAAGAGTTACCCCTTGAACCAACTCCTATACATTACTTAGGGCTAAAGCAAGCAACCATGTGGTCTAGCAATGGCTATCCTGAGAGGCAAGGTATTGGAGGCAAGGTAGCCTTTTAAGGTATTGGAAAATTGCATCTTAAAACCTTGTCCTGCTGAGGCATTTGACCATTTATGTGCAGTTAGCTAAGGTCATTCATCCATTATTACTGTTTTATTGCTTCTGTGATATGCCTAAATGTTGGGCACTCAGTATCCCTTTCCTGCTCAGAGATTAGTAGTATAACTCTGCTAGTATTTGCATTCTTATGACCTGGGATTTGTATCCATTCAGACTCCCCTGTTGTAATGCTCCCAACTCAGAATGCTATGTCATTAGATAGAGGCAGTACTATATCTAAAAGATACCACAATGACCTAATCTGCCCTTCCTACTCACTGGCCCCCTGTGCCAGCAGATGCTGAGAGAGCTGTAGAGGCAGAAAACAGATCATATTGCATTGCATTCCAAAAGCTGGCAGAAGCTGGGGTGCTCAGAAATCTGTGTGAGTGGTGATAACTGAAAACTTGGCCAACTAAAGTGTTGCTACTACCCCAGTTTGTAACCATACTTGAAATGGTCCTTTGGACCTCAGCCTAGAAGGCATTTGACACACCTATTGTGAAGGAGATCCTCTCCCACCCTTTTCATCTGAAAGGAGAATGGCCACAATCCAGGGCATTAGGATAGCGGTAAGAATTCAGGAAAATTATCATGGTTCTGAGGCAAACTGGGGACACTTCCTTCCTTAAAAGCAAAAGCTCCATTACTATTCTTCTGTATTATCGTAAATACTCAGATAGGTTTATTTTTTATTTGCAGACCCAGGACCAATTCCTGGTACATGAATCCTTTTTCAACAGCAGAAAAAACATCACCAGTTTGTGAGGGGTCGCCCTGTTCCCCAATCTGTCTATGTTTGTTAAATTTTGATTTGTGAAAGAAAATTGATCCAGAGCTGTGAGATGGGAAGCAGGTGAGGTGCAAAAACCTGCAGCCCTTGGCAGCACAGCTTTAGGGCCAGCAAGTGACTTTACAGTCCTGCTGTGGCTTAATCAAAAAGCCTAAGTACAATAGTTGGCTTTGCCACAGATTTGTGCAAGATTTGTGCAGATCTGTGCTCTGTTCCCATCTGACTGCGGTCCATTGGCACAGCCATGGGCGGCAGGTTTGTAGAAATTTTGGTGGTGCCCAGAACCTGCCCCTGCCCAAACTCTGCCCCCCCAAAACTCTGCCCCCCACCTGCCCAAGGCTCTGATAGAGATTTTGGGTGGGGCAGGAGGTCAGGGTGCAGGGTGCAGGCAGTGGGAGGGAGTTTGGAGATGGGAGGGGGTGTGGAAGGAAGGGGTGCAGGCTCTGGGAGGGAGTTTGGGAAAGGGAGGGGTGTAGGGGTGGGGCTGGGTTTGGGGTTTGGGAGGGGGCTCAGGGCTATGGCAGAGCATTGGGGTGTGGGCTGAGGGCTGTGGGGTGGGGCTGGGGATGAGGGCTTCATGATATAGGAGGGGGCTCAGGGTTGAGGCAGACAGTTAGGGTGTGGGGGGGGATGAGGGATCTGGCTGGAGATGAGGGGTCTGGGGTGCTGGAGGGGCTCAGGGCTAGGGTTAAGGGTGTGATGAGGGAGTTGTTATAACCTTATTCCCAGATTCTGGACCTTAGCGTCCAAAACTTGGGGGTTAGCATGAAAACCTCCAAGCTTAGTTACCAGCTTGGACCTGGTACTGCTGCCACCACCCAAAAAATTAGAGTGTTTTGGGGCACTCTGGTCCCACTGAAAACCTTCCCTGGGGACCACAAGACCCAAATCCCTTGAGTCTCACAACAAAGGGAGATAATCCTGATTCCCTTCCCCCCTCCAGGTGCTCCTGGAGAGATACACAGACACAAGCTCTGTGAAACTACGCAGAGTGAGTCCCCCTCTCCGTTCCCAATCCTGGAACAAAAGCACTTTCCTCTTCACCCAGAGGAAATGCCAAATCAGGCTAGCAATCCAACACACAGCTCTCCCCTTGATTTCTTCCTCCCACCAATTCCCTGGTGAGTACAGACTTAATTTCCCTGAAGTAAAGAAAAACTCCAACAGGTCTTAAAAGAAAACTTTATATAAAAAAGAAAGAAAAAATACAAATGTTCTCTCTGTATTAAGATGATACAACACAGGGTCAATTGCTTAAAAGAATATTGAATAAACAGCCTTATTCAAAAAGAATACAAATCAAAGCATTCCAGCACTTATATTCATGCAAATACCAAAGAAAAGAAACCATATAACTTACTATCTGATCTCTTTGTCCTTACTCTTAGAAACAGAAGACTAGAAAGTAGAAAGTACTTCTCCAAAGCTCAGAGAAGCAGGCAGGCAGACAAAAGACCTCTTACACAAACTTCCCTCCACCCAAAGTTGAAAAAATCCGGTTTCCTGATTGGTTCTCTGGTCAGGTGTTTCAGGTGAAAGAGACATTAACCCTTAGCTATCTGTTTATGACACGCCCCCCAAATTGCAGACAGTGGGAAAGCTCACTGGCGGCAATTTCCTTCTAGAACTGGAAAATAAACAGATTAATACAACACATGCACCTTTACATATACTACTAAGTATATAACTAACAGACTTTTACATGTTAAGAACACTTTTTAACTACTGGATTCTGGGAAACTCTCACGGGAGAGTGCATCAGCAACTTTGTTAGAAGCTCCTGTGATGTGTTGAATTTCAAAATCAAAATCTTGGAGAGCTAAACTCCACCGAAGAAGTTTCTTGTTGTTCCCCTTGGCAGTATGAAGCCACTTTAGTGCAGCATGGTCAGTTTGTAGTTGGAACCGCCGTCCCCAAACATATGGGCGTAGCTTTTCCAGGGCGTACACAATGGCATAGCATTCCTTTTCACTGACTGACCAGTGACTTTCCCTCTCAGACAGTTTCTTGCTGAGAAACACGACAGGATGGAAGTTGTGATCTGTTGCTTCCTGCATGAGCACTGCTCCTATACCACGCTCAGATGCATCTGTGGTTACTAGGAATGGTTTGTCAAAATCCGGGGCCCTGAGTACAGGGTCAGACATGAGCGTTGCCTTAAGCTGGGTAAAGGCTTTTTGACACTCATTAGTCCACTTAACGGCATTTGGCTGGGTCTTTTTGGTTAGGTCGGTCAATGGGGCAGCGATTTGGCTGTAGTGTGGTACAAATCGCCTGTAGTATCCGGCCAAGCCTAAGAAGGATTGGACCTGTTTTTTTGACCTTGGGACAGGCCACTTTTGGATAGCATCCACCTTGGCCTGTAGGGGGTTTATGGTTCCTCGACCCACCTGGTGCCCCAGGTAAGTCACTCTGTTTTGGCCTATTTGACACTTTTTGGCCTTAACAGTTAGTCCTGCCTGCCTGATGCGCTCAAAGACCTTTTCCAGGTGGAGTAGGTGTTCGGGCCAGGAGTCTGAAAAAATGGCCACATCATCGAGGTAGGCAACTGCAAATTCTCCCAGTCCAGCTAGTAGACCGTCTACCAGCCTCTGGAAGGTGGCGGGTGCATTTCGAAGGCCGAAAGGAAGGACATTGAATTCATACACCCCCGCATGGGTGACGAATGCTGACCTCTCCTTGGCAGGTTCATCTAGCGGTACTTGCCAGTACCCCTTGGTTAAGTCTATTGTAGAGATGAACTGGGCACGTCCCAACTTTTCCAATAGCTCATCGGTACGTGGCATTGGATAGTTGTCCGGACGAGTTACAGCATTTAGCTTACGGTAGTCCACGCAAAAGCGTATTTCCCCATCTGGTTTGGGTACCAGAACCACTGGAGATGCCCATGCACTGGTAGATGGGCGGATTATACCCATCTGTAGCATGTTCTGGATCTCCCGTTCTATAGCAGCTTGGGCATGAGGAGGCACCCGGTAGGGTGGGGTTCTGATTGGGTGAGCATTACCTGTATCAATGGAGTGGTATGCCCGTTCAGTCCGTCCTGGGGTGGCTGAGAACAATGGGGCGAAGCTAGTGCACAGCTCCTTGATTTGTTGCCGCTGCAGACGTTCCAGGGTGGTTGAGAGGTTCACCTCTTCCACGCCACCGTCTTTTTTCCTGTCGTAGTAGACACCGTCAGGCCACTCAGCATCATCTCCCTGGACTGTAAACTGACAAACCTGTAAGTCTCTGGAATAGAAAGGCTTGAGAGAATTAACATGGTACACTTTAGGCTTTAGTGAGGAATTGGGAAATGCTATGAGGTAGTTTACAGCTCCCAGGCGCTCTTGGACCGTGAATGGCCCTTCCCATGATGCTTCCATCTTATGGGCCTGTTGCGCCTTCAAGACCATAACCTGGTCTCCTACCTTGAAGGAACGTTCTCTGGCATGTCTGTCATACCAGGCCTTTTGCTCTTCTTGAGCATCCTTTAGGTTCTCTCTAGCAAGGGCTAAAGAGTGTCGGAGGGTGCTTTGTAGGTTGCTTACAAAGTCCAGAATGTTAGTTCCTGGAGAAGGCGTAAACCCCTCCCATTGCTGCTTCACCAACTGTAATGGCCCCTTAACCTCGTGACCATACACAAGTTCAAATGGTGAAAACCCTAAACTGGGATGTGGTACAGCCCTGTAGGCAAACAGCAACTGCTGCAACACTAGGTCCCAATTATTGGAGAATTCGTTGATGAATTTTCTTATCATGGCCCCCAAAGTTCCATTGAACCTTTCCACCAGGCCATTGGTTTGATGGTGGTACGGGGTGGCAACCAAGTGATTCACCCCATGAGTTTCCCACAGTTTTTCCATGGTCCCTGCCAGGAAATTAGACCCTGAATCTGTAAGGATGTCGGAGGGCCAACCTACCCTGGCAAAGATGTCTGTTAGGGCCAGGCATACAGTGTTAGCCCTGGTGTTGCCTAGAGCTACTGCTTCTGGCTATCGGGTAGCAAAGTCCACTAAAGTCAGTACATACTGCTTTCCTCTGGGCGTCTTTTTTGGGAAAGGGCCCAGAATATCCACAGCTACTCGCTGAAATGGGACCTCAATTATGGGGAGTGGCTGGAGAGGGGCCTTGACCTGGTCTTGAGGCTTACCCACTCTTTGGCATACCTCACAAGACCGGACATACTTGGCAACATCCTTGCCCATCCCCTCCCAGTGGAAGGACTTCCCCAACCGGTCCTTGGTTCTGTTCACCCCAGCATGGCCACTGGGATGATCATGGGCTAAGCTTAAGAGCTTCTCCCGGTACTTAGTTGGGACCACCAACTGTTTGTGCGGCTGCCATTCTTCCCGGTGTCCACCAGAAAGAATTTCCTTGTATAAAAGTCCTTGGTCTATAACAAACCGGGATCGATTAGAAGAGCTGAGAGGCGGTTGGGTGCTCCGTGCCGCCGCCCACGCTTTCTGAAGGCTGTCATCTGCTTCCTGCTCAGCCTGGAACTGTTCCCTTGAGGCTGGGGTCACCAGTTCCTCCTCAGACTGTGGACTTGGGCTTGGTCCCTCTGGAAGCGATGTAGGTGATGGGGTTGTTTCCGTTGCTGGTGAACCGCTCTCCGCTGGTGCACCTGAGGGTATTTCAGGCTCTGGCTGAGCCTTTTGGGTATGGCTGTCTTTTGCTTCTGCCAGTTCTGGCTTGCTGGCGCCCTCTGGCGTTGAGTTTGAAGATGTGGTTGCACTTGCTGGTGCTGGTTGCTGTTCCAGTTCCGGGCCTGGGACTGGAGATGCTGTGGCTGTTTCAGTGGTAGGCATGGAATCCGGGTCCACTGCCTCTGTCTGGGTCTCTGGTAACACAGACGGGGCTTCTGTGGACGGCTCAGGAACAGGAATGGGTCTGGAAGCTTGCCTGGTTTGGCTACGGGTAACCATTCCCACTCTCTTGGCCCGCCTCACCTGGTTGGCCAAGTCTTCCCCCAGTAGCATGGGGATAGGATAATTGTCATAGACTGCAAAAGTCCACATTCCTGACCAGCCTTTGTACTGGACAGGCAGTTGAGCTGTAGGCAAGTCTACAGCTTGTGACATGAAGGGGTAAATTGTAACTTTGGCCTTTGGGTTGATGAATTTGGGGTCAACGAAGGATTGGTGGATAGCTGACACTTGTGCCCCCGTGTCTCTCCACGCAGTAACCTTCTTTCCGCCCACTCTCAAATTTTCCCTTCGCTCCAAGGGTATTTGAGAGGCATCCGGGCCTGGGGATCTTTGGTGTGATGGTGGTGTAATGAATTGCACTCGCATGGTGTTCTTGGGACAGTTGGCCTTGATATGTCCCGGTTCATTACACTTAAAGCATCTTCCATCTGATGGGTCACTGGGCCGAGGTGAGTTACTGGAGACTGGTGAGGTTGAAGAGTAGGGTATCTGTGGCTTTACTTGGGTGGTATGTAGGGTCTTTGGCTGTCCTCGGTTGTAGGGTTTATGGTCTGTGTGCCCCCTGGGGTAATCGTTCCCCTTGACAGTAGCTTTTTTGCTTTCTGCCAGTTCCATCCATTTGGCTCCAATCTCCCCCGCCTCAGCGATAGTTTTGGGATTTCTATCTTGTATGTACCGTGTGATGTCTTCAGGAACACCATCCAAGAACTGCTCCATTTGTATGAGGAGGTTCACTTCTTCCAAGGTTTGAATGTTGTTTCCTGTTAACCAGGCCTCATAGTTTTTTGCAATGTAGTAGGCGTGTTTGGGAAATGACACCTCTGGTTTCCATTTTTGGGTTCTGAAGCACCGACGGGCATGATCTGGGGTTATCCCCATCCTGTATCTGGCCTTGGTTTGAAAAAGTTTATAGTCATTCATTTGCGGCTTGGGCATTTCAGCTGCCACCTCTGCTAAAGGTCCACTGAGGTGTGGCCTTAATTCTACCATGTACTGGTCTTCGGGGATGCTGTACCCAAGACAGGCTCTTTCAAAATTTTCCAAGAAGGCCTCGGTGTCATCACCTGCCTTGTAGGTGGGAAATTTCCTGTGCTGTGGAGCAATAATTGGCGCCGGGTTGTTAGGGTTGGCTGGCACATACAGCCCAGCTTTTGCCATCTCCAGTTCATGTTTTCTCTGTTTTTCCTTCTCTTCATTCTCTTTTTGTTGTTTTTCCATTTCTTTTTGTTGTTTTTCCATTTCTCGGCGGTGGGCCACCTCTTCTTCTTCTAGTTTTCTTTTGTGTGCTGCCTCTTGGGCTGCCTGTTCTCTTTGGAAGGCTGCCAGTTTGAGGCTTTCTTCCTTTTCTTTCATCTCCATCTGTCGCCTGTGTTCAGCGTCTTTGATTTGTTCTTCGGCGTCAATCCTTGCCTTAGAAGTCATGGTTCCTGTTTTCTTGTGTTGGGGTGCCCTCCGGTGTTTATCTTCTGAACTGCAGGCTCTCTGTTGCCTCCTGAAGTCTGCCTAGCAACAGTGCTTTTTTCCTTTTCTCTCTCTAGCTAATGTTCAATTAAGGGAAACCAGAAAAACCACTTTATCTGCATGCATATAAGTGCTGGTACTTGCCTCCTAATGGGAGGGCTATTGCATGACAAAAGACCCTTAACAGTCTTCTCGCTTAATATGCAAACCACAAACTGCTAGAGAGCAGAAAAAAAAAAATTCTCTCTGGTTCCCTTTTAAAACCAAACTGTTTCTCTCTGCTAAAAAGCCCTTAGCAGAGAAAAGAAAAATATAATATTCCTACTGGCTTCTGGGTTCTGTCTATATCCCGCCGCTGCTACACCATGTTATAACCTTATTCCCAGATTCTGGACCTTAGCGTCCAAAACTTGGGGGTTAGCATGAAAACCTCCAAGCTTAGTTACCAGCTTGGACCTGGTACTGCTGCCACCACCCAAAAAATTAGAGTGTTTTGGGGCACTCTGGTCCCACTGAAAAACCTTCCCTGGGGACCACAAGACCCAAATCCCTTGAGTCTCACAACAAAGGGAGATAATCCTGATTCCCTTCCCCCCTCCAGGTGCTCCTGGAGAGATACACAGACACAAGCTCTGTGAAACTACGCAGAGTGAGTCCCCCTCTCCGTTCCCAATCCTGGAACAAAAGCACTTTCCTCTTCACCCAGAGGAAATGCCAAATCAGGCTAGCAATCCAACACACAGCTCTCCCCTTGATTTCTTCCTCCCACCAATTCCCTGGTGAGTACAGACTTAATTTCCCTGAAGTAAAGAAAAACTCCAACAGGTCTTAAAAGAAAACTTTATATAAAAAAGAAAGAAAAAATACAAATGTTCTCTCTGTATTAAGATGATACAACACAGGGTCAATTGCTTAAAAGAATATTGAATAAACAGCCTTATTCAAAAAGAATACAAATCAAAGCATTCCAGCACTTATATTCATGCAAATACCAAAGAAAAGAAACCATATAACTTACTATCTGATCTCTTTGTCCTTACTCTTAGAAACAGAAGACTAGAAAGTAGAAAGTACTTCTCCAAAGCTCAGAGAAGCAGGCAGGCAGACAAAAGACCTCTTACACAAACTTCCCTCCACCCAAAGTTGAAAAAATCCGGTTTCCTGATTGGTTCTCTGGTCAGGTGTTTCAGGTGAAAGAGACATTAACCCTTAGCTATCTGTTTATGACAGGAGTGAAAGCTCTGACTGCGGGTGTGGGCTCTGGGGTGGGGTGGGGTGGGGTGGGACAGGGGTGGGGATGAGTTTGGGGTGCAGGTAGGTTGCTCCAGGACAGGGACCAGAGAGGAGGACTCCCCCCAGTCCTTTCCCTGCCAACAGCAGCGAGCTCTGGGGAAGGAGCCCCCCTTTTCCATTCCTCCAGCAGCACACTCACCTCCACCGCTGTCACTGCAGGTGCTCCTAAGGCCTCTCGCAGGTCCAGAAATCTCCCTCACCTCCCCTGTGGTGGGTGCCAGGGGATGATGCATGCGCCTCCTCCCCTGCTGTTGCCCCTGACTATAACCTCACTAGGGGATGGGGCTGCCTCCTTGCCCAGCATGGGGAAAGATTGGTGACTGTGGGCGGGGGGTGAGGGGGCTGTGCTGGTGGAGGTCCCACCAGGAGAGGGAAGGGTCTGAGGTCGAAGGGCAGGCTCAGAGTCAGTCTCCCTGGCAGTCAATTTGGGGGGCACTAGGACCCTGCTGCAGCAGTTGCTGCAGGGAGGCAGCATGGAGCTGCACAGAAGAGGCAGGGATGGTCTGCTCCCTCCGGGGCCTGGGGACGTGCACAGGGCCAGCAAGAGGAGGCTGGGGGACACTCAGGAGGCGGGGGGGAGGCTGGGCCCCTGTGCTCTGAATATTGCTGGTGTCCAGGCACCACATGGGTATATAACTTGCTGCCCACGGGCACAGCCACAAAATGTGAGACGAGTGTGGTTGTGCAGAGTGAAGTCAACTCCTAGACACAAGGCTTGTAGGTGAGGGGAGTGAAAATTAAAGGACAGGTGCAATGTCTCGGGACTGCCCGTCTTCTCCCACCTCCCCCCCTCCGTCCTGATTCCTGTTCTCTAGTGCCAAATAGCAGGCCCTCTTGGGAGGAAGGGAATGAATGCATGGATTACAGCAGCTCCAAGTGCTGGGGGAAGAGCAGGAGTGTGAACTGTTCTGAAATTCGGTCCAGAAGGGAGTGAGTGACAGACAATCCAAGAACATGTTAAACAGAGGCTCCCACATACACTTTGTGAATTAATTTCAATCAGACGCTTATTGTGTGTTACCTAACATACCAGTTGACTGGTCACAACAGTTATTAAGATGAATGTACTTATAACAGTGACACTTTTCTTTGGGAATTGCCAAGTTACAGTCGGTGCTGGTTTCCCCTCTGGACTGTAGGCAGAGCCTCTGGTTAGCTGGGAACAGCCTGTGCTAAGGCAGTGCCTCACACAGAGCACGAGGTTGGCTTCCAGCTGTAAATAGGGATACCAGAGCATGGGATGCAACTCAGGCTCAAACACAGGGCAAGTCAAAGCTCCACTAACCTGAGCAAAGGAGGCAAAACTCTCTCTGCTCGGAAAGTTACAACCACAATGCGAGCTTTCTCTCACTGCAGTAAGGGTGTGCTAAGGGCAGTGCCAGAGCAGTCAGGTCCTGAGGGAGCTCAAAGAGTGGGGGAGAGACATGGGTAGTGTGGGAGAATGTGCGAATGCAAGTCCCACAGCTGAAAACTGCCACGCTGCTCTCACCACAAGGTCTGCAGAGTTGATGAGATGATAAAAGATGGCTATCAACCATCTGGCCTGGAGAAGGCATCAGCAAGGAGAGGGCATGAGGCGCTGCACCCAGAGCTCTTACCAAGTGTACCCATCCCAGATTTTGTGGTGCCCAAGCTGGATTTCAATGGATGTTTCTTTCTAGAGGGAGAATGTGTCAGTTTCCCATCCCCAATATAGGATGGGTGCAATGAGGTCCACAGCAGCCCCATTCCAACAATGCCACTTTGGCAATCAGCTAGGTACCCTCCAAGCCTGGGTCAGGAGGTGAAGTAAAAGGGCTTGCCCACAAAAACCTGCCACATTTTCTGTGGGTTTTCTATTGTCTAACTTCACATAATAGTGCAATTCCTGTAGTTTTGCTGTAGGAACTTACCCATTGTTTCACACTGGAATCTGAGGTAGTAATGCACACTTTATTTTTTAATCCAAAGTCTGTATTTTTGGGTCATCATAAATTAACAGA